>NC_063194.1:92477-692477 GCF_017589495.1 Alosa alosa | reverse complement strand
CAATGATCTCCAGATGTATTGAGCCTCCTCCTAATTTACCAAGTTTGGTTTCGGCCTGACATCTTTCAAAATCAACTTAACTATCATGTGTCTGAGCGACTTATGGTTTTTGAGATGCTCTCACAGCAAATTAGGCAAGCAAGCTGTCAATCAGGCATCCTAGCTTTGATTGACAATAACTCGATCCTACAGCAAGCCTGGAAAATGACACCCAGATATCCTTGTAGCCAACGAAGAGACATTTCCAATGACAATTTTACCGTACAAATCCTACAAATCACCCTACGCAATTGGACGATCAGAAGTATAGTAGAAGTAGAAAGTACAACACTGGGTAGAAGTATAACCTTGGTGTCAAATGATAGCTAACCCTCTGGAATTTCTTGTTTGTATCTAGATTGTATAGCAGTGACTGTCATAGAATCAAATAAGCATTATTTCAAATGAATCTCTATTTCTGTTACTGTTCCTAACAGAATTCCTAATTTTTCCAATGACCAAAACACATGGGTATTTCCACATAAATAAATGTGTAAAGAATTTGTCTTTTACTCTACAGTGATCTACTTTTAGTTACAGCTCCACAAGACCTGATTCTAGGCCTCAGTTGTGTTTCAAAGGTAGAATAAGTGACCTAGAGGGTTGAAATGTTGACAGCGTTGTTACGGTCTGTGGGGCGTCATGTAGCTGTATTAAGAATATTCTAATATGTGAAACCTTTCTGATTGATAACTGGGTCATAAACTGATAACTGATTTCTGGTTGATAACTGGGTCATAAACATAATATACTATAATACATCTATCATTATACATCTACTCATCTACCTTAAAGTAAATCACATTGATTTGGTCTGGCCAACATCAATGCCTGGAGTCTCTTCCCTTTATCATTTTAGGTGTGGAGTGAGTAAAGCTTCCTCCCAAGACATTAAGAAAGAAGCTAGCGATAGATGTTTGCACCCCTGTGTTTTAGCCTCCTTATGTGCCACAGCCCACCAGGGTTGGCAAGGTCACAGGTGCAAACCTGGCACTGAACGGTGCCATCAACACAATTCGAGTTACACCAAAGTATTTTATACCGACTTGATACTCAAAAAGTGCCTTAAAATTAGCCTTGTAATTATACATGGTCCTCACAATGAAGTCAGTGAAGCGAGTAAGTCATTTAGTAAAATCCTCAAAAGATCATAAAATCTTTTGTCTTTTCACAATTTATTCACTACCACAATATAAACATAATTGTATGCAATGTTTTAATTTTACTGTTGACTCATTGAGTGGCTGAAAGAAGTAATTTATTGTTTGCAATTATACATTGTTGCATTGTTGTATGGTGTTTTCAACATTATTTACTTGTGTTTTACAGAGACTTAATGCCCTCTACATTGGATGGCCAGCTGACAATGGAAAAGACGCCAAGCTACTTTGTAACAAGTAATGCACCTAAGAGGATATACTCAATGGCAAAAGACATCAAATTGATCATTGTTGTGCGTAATCCTGTCACCAGAGCCATTTCAGACTACACCCAGACCCTGTCCAAAAAGCCAGAGATCCCAACATTTGAGGTTTTAGCTTTCAAGAACCGAACACTAGGACTTGTTGATGCCTCATGGAGTGCCCTGCGGATTGGTATCTATGCATTGCACTTAGAGAGTTGGATGCAGTACTTTCCCCTCTCTCAGATGCACTTTGTTAGTGGAGAGAGACTTATTGTTGATCCAGCTGGTGAGATGACAAAAGTACAAGACTTCTTGGGACTAAAGCGCATTGTTTCAGACAAACACTTCTATTTCAATAAAACCAAGGGATTTCCTTGCTTGAAGAAGCCAGAAGACAGCAGTGCCCCACGTTGTCTTGGAAAGTCAAAAGGCAGAATTCACCCAAGAATAGATCCTGATGTCATTCACAGACTGCACAAATTCTACAAGCCCTTTAACATGATGTTCTACCAAATGACAGGGCAGAATTTCCAGTGGGAGTTTGAGGAGAATGACTCACAGGGTTCCCAGGACTAGTTAACTACAGAGATTCATAGCAATACCACCAGCCTTTCCACACCAGAGTCCCATCTTGTGTTATTCCTTGAATGATTGCTTGCACACATAAATGACTCACAGCTGTCTTCTCAATGTGTCTGTATTCATATGAAAAGTGTACAATGTGATATGCTAATCACACTCCCTTTGTTCAAATTGTACTGACTGATGGCAGAGCTTCATGTTCATGTATACAAAAGATACACACAAACTATATATATATACACACACACACACACTATATATATATATATATATATATATATATATATATATATATATATATATATATATATATATATATATGTTAAATCAAGATGACTACTGTTTTATTTCACATCAAGTCATGTTCACTCTGATGCATGCGATGAGTAAAGTGTCCTTACATACATTTTCCTTGACAGATTTTTTTGCCTGTTCCCTGTCCCCTTGCTGATTCTTACTTTACTGTTTTATGTTGTACCCTACTACACCTCCTCATGGCCAATATTAGATTAATATTTAAAACAGAACCTCAGAAAGTTGAACAAAAAGTCAGGATAATAAAGATGACTTTAAAATCCTAAACATGACTTCACATTTAAAAATATTGTTAGGACTACCCTAAAAGACAAGACTGGAGATAACAACCTAAAAATGTGGATAAGATCAGACATTTTTTTCAAGGAAAACCATATTTTTATGCACCAAATCCACAAAATGAATAGAAAGTAGCAACCATTTGACATGTGACTGTGGTAGAGTGACTAAACATTTACCCATCCACCACCTTTCTGGTTTCACATACAAATACTTGCGTGGAATTCATATGAAAACCTTGCGTACATACAAACATGATAAGTAGTGAACAAACACATTAAACTGTGTGCAGACAGCATTTCACACAGCTTTTATTTATACTTCCCAGTTAATGTAAAATGAAGCACACATGCCATACACTCTACCATCTCTTCTCCCTCAATTACATTTCAAAATGCTAACTAGGAGGCCAATCGAGAGCACCGAGCTCCACAAAGACAAAATGACCTATTTTACACTATTAGTAAGAATGAAAAACAATTGGTTAACCCTTCCTCTGACATTCTCTTAATTACTAAGAATTTAATAAATGGTAATTTATGTAAAAGATAATGGAAGACATGGCTTTTGGATATTAGAAGTTGATGCATGCTTTAGGTGGTAATACGGCTACAACGCGAAGCGGGGGTACACCTCAAAGTGTCTTATCTTCTAATACCCTATGAGCTTTATATTGTTTTCAATTAGAATGTCCTCTAACTGCATGCGACACGAAGCAGTGCGATGCAACACATTTTATGGTTATTGGATTAAGCAGATGCTTTTGTCCAAAGCGACTTAAAACGGAAAGAAGTGCCCTTAAGCAGGCTGAAGGTCACTGAGGAAATGGGAAAAGGTATAAGCACACCAATCTGTATGTCTACGTGAATTGGGTCATGAGATATTGACATGTGGCAGTTTTTCCACCCCTACAGTATGTGCAAAATTGCAATGCCAATGGAAAAAAATGTGTTAGATTTAGAAGTTAAGAATAGGAAATGAAGCAGGAAACTATTTTTGTGCTATATCCTGCAGTTCCTTAAATATGAGCTAAAATGTAAGTGTGCATGTTATTGCGCCCTTTTGTGGCAAATTTGTGTCATATTTGATGAACTGCTTCTCTGTGTTATTATGAAGAAACCATAAGATTTATGGTTTGGAGTAGTGGCTATTTACAATGGCATATAATGACAACTGATATTTGATTGGCCGTTGGCGGCCATTTTGAAGATTGAATCAAAAGACAAATGAGGAAATGTGATGAAATCATGCAGGTGTACCAAATTTCATGTGTTTATGGGTGATTTTAATGGTTCATGAGATATTGACACATGGCAGCTGTACCTATGGGCAGAATTTGAAGACATTTGGTGTGTGTCCAAAGAACGTTGGGTAACACTTTACTGTACAAAACTGGTGCATGAATAATCACTCATTAATGCTTTAACTGATGTAAGATTAATATACATGAGTCATAAGGAATAAGTTATGGAAGTATGTTTAACACATGAAATGCTAATACCGAGTCAAACTGCTATTTACTGCTATTTTCAAAAAGGAAGTACTGTTAGTTAGGGAAAGTTTTGCAAAAAAAATCTTATCAATAACTTTTTTACTACGTGTTTCTATAGGTGTCTAGTACCACCTCCATTTTATCCATGGCCAAATCCTCTGGGAAACACCTGGAGAACCAATCAAGTTTGGGGTGCCCAGAGGGTCTGGGAGAAAATCATTTTTTAACCAATATTAGCTTTTGGGATGTCTAACTATGTTTTTTTAGGGGTGCTGAATCTATCCCAGCCAATAGTTTTGAGTAAAAATGACTCCAATTTATTAATCAGTTTAAAATTGAACAAACCTCATCCAACTCCCCTGCATCTCTCTGTTATCATCTGGCTGGTTGATGTTTTGGCAAGAGTTACCATGACAGTTCCCACAAGTAGAAATACACTTGACTATTTGCTTTGAGAGTGTCACAGTACCCTGCACAGTAGCTGACAGACTTCAGAAGGTAGTCTGGTGCAATGGGATCTGTTGGAGGGACTGGTGCATAATCTTGTTCTTCTTGTTTCTATCCATACTCAGGGACATCCAGTGATTGACTTTGTAGCAGTAGCCAATCTCTGGTCTGGAGATATGCCCGTAGAGAGTGCTGTGCGGCAGCAGTTTCTCAGGCTTGATAGTAGTTATGTGGTCCTCATGAGTTTTACATTTTGTTGCTCACCGTCAACACACACACACACACACACACATTCATCTATGCACATTGACTCTCTCACAAACACATTCACAACCACTGAGCACTGGATCAGTGTTTGCATATTTAACATGTTACATACACACTTTACCTAACAATTTTACAACAGCCCACTTGCGTACAAGTCTCAGTGGCTGCGCAGTGCACACCTGCTTCCTTATTTGAGTTTTGGGTTGCCAGGTTTTATGACAAAAAGGTTTAAATTGAAAGTAAGTGATTGTGTATGTGTAGGGTGTATTTCATACACAATCTGGCAACCTAGGAAATGTCAGACTAACAGAAAAAAATAATGAATCAGTGATTTTAAAATTAAGTTTGATGGTCATGCAAATTACAGGAATTTTCCGAGAGAAATAACAAAACAGCAGATGACCTTGAAATACGGGAGAAACCCGGGAAAAACGGTTAGCAGGTATGATGTCAGGTATGTGATTATAGCACCAGTGTGTTACACGCAAGCAAAACTTGACAAGCTGAGATCTATTCTTTTCTGCCTTTCTTTGTGTGTGTGTGTGTGTGTGTGTGTATGTTTGAAAAAGAGAGAGCAAGTCCAGCATGGAGGGTGGATGGTGAGCAACAAAATGTAAAACTCATGAGGACAACATACAGTATCTCACAAAACTGAGTACACCCCTCACATTTTTGTAAATATTTTATTATATATTTTCATGGGACAGCACTGAAGAAATAACACTTTGCTACAATGTAAAGTAGTGAGTGTACAGCTTGCATAACAGTGTAAATTTGTTGTCCCCTCAAAATAAATCAACACACAGCCATTAATGTCTAAACTGCTGGCAACAAAAGTGAGTACACCCCCTAAGTGAAAATGTCCAAATTGTGCCCAAAGAGTCAATCTATTGTGTGGCCACCATTATTTAAAGTCAAGTCAGGCTTATTTATATAGCACATTTCATATGGTATACATAAACACAATGTGCTTTGAGTGGAGAGATGTCATTACATTATCTAAAATAAACAAACACACTTAGCAAAAGAAAACAGGAAACAAAAAGAAAATAAATAAATAAAAAAAAATTAAATTGAGTGTTTTAAAAGCAAATACCTGTAGTCATGAATTAAAAGCTAAAGAAAATAATTTAGTTTTAAGTCCCTTTTTAAAAGAGAACATTGATTGCGATGACCTTAATTCCAGAGGTATGCTATTCCAGAGGATTGAGGAACAGTAACTAAAGGCACCATGTGGTGCATTAGTATTTATTCTGGGGGTCGTGAGGAGACATTTACTGGAGGACCTTAAGTAACAGGTTGGATCATAAAAAGAGATCATATCGGAAATATAGGGTGGGGCGAGGCCGTTTAAACATTTAAAGACGAGAAGTATTTTCAACTCAATTCTTTGTTTTACTGGGAGTCAGTTAAGTGATTTAAGAATAGGGGTGATATGATTAAATTTAGATGTTCTAGTGAGTATTCTAGCAGCTGCATTTTGGATAAGTTGAAGTTTGTTTAACATCTGTTTTGTTAGACCAGCATAGAGTGTGTTACAGTAACGTCTGTAACACTGTGTGCCTCCACTGCATTGCTCTTTTTTGCAGCTGTGCATAGAGCACATCTACACGGGGCATGATCTTGTAGAACAGGTCTAAAAGAAATAAAAACTCTTAACTTCACGATGAACACTCCGACCATGTGAAACATTGTTTCCACCACTGACATTGGGCAAAAGATTCAACGTTTGTGCTTGGTGTAGGGCTAAACTCTCACTTTGTCCAGCTGCACCATTGCAAGGCAGGGACGCATCTGAAGCCTGGTCACTAAACGAATCACCGTCATTTTCTGAAGGCAGATTTTGATGCCATTAGACGATAATCTAATGCAAATACTCGCTGACGTTGATAATATCGCTTTGATAAGGCCTGATAATGGCTCACACGTACACTAGCTCCGCTATTGCTCACACTGATTCAACGCGCTCTAGCTCAAAGATTTTGTTTAGAAGCATGGCGTTTTCTGAGTCGGGGATGACGTATGACATGTCTGCCATCTAGTGGAGTGGAGGTCATACGAAATATGACACCTTATTTGACAAAATCGGCCGTTTTATTCAGTGCTGCATCTTGTTGAGAAAACTCGACTGTGGTGCCTAGAGGGTTAACCCCGTTAGCCAAACTTGACACATGTATAGACCGGTTCTCTTTCAGTCAAACTACTCGCCGTTAATCAATGATAATACATTCCACGATCACGTGATCACACTGAAGTCCTCTTACAGGTCCTGCTAAGGTTCTGTTGGCGCGAAATGGCTCGGCTATTATAAGCCGCCGCGGCAAACAACAATCACTCTTTCATTCTTCAGCGACGTCGCTAGAAGTTTCCCACAAGAAAATCGGTCTTGCGAGCAAGAAGAAAGGCGCAGATATCGGAGAGGAGTAGACGGAACAGGGGAGACAGGTGTCATTGGCTTCAGCCTTTGCCGGGGAGGAAGACGACTGCCGCCAACTCTCCTCTTTTTTTTCTATACCTCTCTCTATTTTCTCGCTTTTCTGTCTTGTTTTTTCAATAAAGGTTCTTAAAAATATTTTTTAAAAAGTCAGTGGCCGCCAAGATGCGGAGGTGTAGTCAGAGCTGCGGGATGTGGATCCCCGCTCTGGACCCACACCCGGTCTGCATAAACTGCCTGGGCATTGACCCGGGCAGCGTTGGTGGTCCCCAAATCCTGCCCGCACTGCGAGAGGTTGGGGCCGAAAGCGGTCATATACCGGGCGCGTGTGCCCGAAAAAATGGCAGCCAACGGCCTAGCTCCCAGCTTGCCCCTGGTGATGGGCTTGCGCTCCCGGAGCTGCTGATTGAGCAGGGAGAGGCAACTTTTCCCGGGACGGCTGCAGGGTCCCCCGCCAGCATTTTTGCTGAGACCTCCGCAGGCAGCTCTCTTGAGTCTGACGACGATGACAGAGTGTCCCTCGTCGCCTCAGAGAGCTGTTTGCTTGAGCAGCAGGGCCCGGTCGAGAACACAGGGGATGGTGCTCCACCAGAGTCTGCCCCCTTTCTCCCGGGAGCTGTCCGCCGTTCTTGAGCATGCCACAAAGTTGTCTGGCATTCAGTGGCTGGAGCACCAGGGCTCCTTAATGGACAGCTCTTTCTATGAGCATCGGCCAGAAAAGAGGTCCCACCCCCTCCCAGCCTTCCCTGGTGGAGGTTCAGAAGTCTTGGGGAAAGCCATATTCGGCCCGGTGCAGGGCTTCGGCCCTGGAGGACCAGGAGCTGGCTCACCTCCCTGAGGTGGAGGAGACGCTGACAGCGTACCTTTGCACCCAGGGAGCATCAGCCCGAGGACCGCAGACACTGCAATGTGGCAGCGCTTCGGGAGAGCGCAGGTCAATCTTTTTGCTTCACGCGAGACAACGCACTGCCCGAAGTGGTTTGCGCTGACGGATAGCGGTGCTCCGCTGGGGGTAGACACTCTGGCCCACGAATGGCCGAGAAGTCTGTTATATGCGTTTCCCCCGAAGGCCTTGATACCAGCGGTCTTAGAGAGGGTGAGGAGAGGCAGGCACGAGACTATCCTGACAGCCCCTCATTGGCCAGATCAGATACGGTTTCCAGAGCTAATGGCCCTAATGCACAGCGAACCGTGAAAGCTCCCAGCCCGCAAAGATCTGTTGTCCCAGGCGGACATGGCAATTAGGCAGCTGGCAGCTTGGACCCTGAGAGGCTGAGGCTACTCAGCATGGGGTTGCCACTCTCGGTGGTGGAAAACATACTGTGCCAGAGCCTTGTCAACCCGCTCGTTATACTCCCTAAAATGTAAAGCGTTTGCGGACTGGTGTCGAGAGAGAGCGCTCCATGCTTTTACATGCCCGATCGAGGAGATTCTAGTGTTTCTGCAGCATCTTTTTGACCTGGGGCGAGCTCCGTCCATGCTAAAAGTTTACTTGGCAGCCATATCGGCTTGTCATGTGGGTTAGGCAGGGATGTCGCCTGGGGCTCACCCCCTTGCGTCTCGATTTCTCAGAGGTGCACAGCGCATCAGACCTCCGCGCTCGGTCACAGTTTCACCTTGGGACCTGGCCTGCTGAAGGCTCTGGCAGGTGCGCCGTTTGAGCCATTGGTGTGGACTGAGCTGAAATGGCTGTCCTACAAGACGCCGCTATTGCTCGCGCTGACCTCGTTGAAGCGGGTGGGTGATCTCACCGCATTATCGGTTAACCCAGCCTACATGCAATTTGCAGTGGATGACTCGAAAGTCGTTCTTCACCCTAACCTCTTTTATCAGCCCAAGATTCTGTTCTCCTTGGCGAGCTTGAGGGTTATCGAGCTGCCTGTTTTTTGCCAAGAGGCCCAGCAGAAGAAGCCGTAGCTTTGTAGCCTGTGTCCGGTGCTCTGAGAGTCTACACGGAGTGAGACTGAGCAGCTGTTTGTCTGTTTTGTGCACAACCGCTAGGGAAACCCCTCTCTGAACAGAGGCTCTCCCATTGGATCGTGCAGGCTATAGCAGCGGCTTATGAGGTGGCAAGAGCCGGGCAGCCGGGCGACCTAAGGGCACACTCCACCAGAGGGGTGGCGGCGTCCCGTCCTGGGCGTTAACCCTTCTATCCGTTTAGTCTTGGAGCGTGTGACTTGTGTTTACGTCGCTTCAGAATGGCTAGAGTGATTGTTGTTGGCCGCGGCGGCTTATTATAGCCGAGCCGTTTCGCGCCAACAGAACCTTAGCAGGACCTTTAAGAGGACTTCAGTGCAATCACGTGATCGTGGAATGTATTCCCATTGGTTAACGCCTTGTGTTCTCCTTCAGAGAAGACAGAAGGTGCTTGAAAATGGTTAACTTTTGGCAGAGAAAAGCAGACAATTTCCTGTGTGCAGTACATGAGACATCTAATTGTTTTTGTGATGTGTCAGTTCAAAGCTAAAAATATTTAAAACGCCAATAAAGTAGGCTATTGCTCTGTCTTGAAATAGGCCTAGCACTAAGTATTAATAGGCTAGACATTTGGATATGAAGCATGCATTATGAAGTTACGAAGTTATGCCACAAATGTTATCTTCATGCTCAAGAGGAAAAACTGAAATTATATGTAGGCTAAGTAAAATAGGGTAGTAACGTTAATCATATTTCTCAGCATATCATTTATATAATATATAAGAGACTTGATCCAGGAGGCTAACTTTAGCCTACATTTCACACAAATGACAAGATGCAGGGTAGACTAAAGTTAAAGTTGACACTCCATTTGAGTAAACTGTTTTAGGAAAGTAGACATGGGCTTGCAAGTAACATTATTGCATACTATAGCAATAAGGTTGCAGACTTGCTTAGCTAATCATGTATCCATATGCTACTTTCCTGTCAGTTAATTTCCAGCACAATGCATTTTACATACAGTGTATTTCAGTCAATTGTTCAATGCGTGACCAGCGGCATAGGCTACTTTATCAAATTAATTATTCTCTGACCTCTGGGGGAAATGATTGCCCACCCCTGTTATTATGTAGCCTTTGAGTAGGTAATGTTCTCAATTGAATCTAAATCTAAACTAATGTTTGTGCAGTCGAAGCCCTAGCCTAAGCCTAATCAACTTTCACAGTGACTGGCCAAATGCTTAGCCTACCTTCCCTAAAACATCCGTTTCTTTTTCATAGGTAAACCCGCTACACCTCAAGATGAAAACAATCCAGACTTGGCTATATCGAAATATTTAGGCAATATGCTTTTATTCTTCATCTTATATCAAGTTCAGCCAGCTTGCTTTCTATGCGCTGTCCGTGTAAACAATGTAGTGCTTGTCCTCAGAGTTCGTTCTTGACTACGGTTGTTAGGGAAACCGGTCTATAGAGTGTCCCAGTGACGCCACTTCCGTTTGCCTCCATGGGACCTTTCTTTCAAAAAATTTTGAACGCCAGTCTATGGCGAAAAAGAAATTATTTTCTGGTCCCGTTTGACTTGTGCCTTGAATTGATGTTTGTCAATTTTAAAGACAATTTTTCATGTAAAGACATTTGCAGTTTGTTTCAAACCAATCAGTCGCGCTAGTGACGTTAGCTCATTCACAGCCACACTAGATTGTACAAGCATACCAGCAACAGGTCTTAATTGGGCTTTCCTTGCAGATGAAAATACCATGAATCAGAGGATTAAACACATCAGGTAAGTTGTATTCGTCTGGTAAGGATACGGTAAATAAGGTAAGGTAGATAAGGTAGATAACCTAGTTACTGTATGATTGACCAGGACCTAGGCCTATCACTAAATAATAACATAAAACAGATCACCAAAACTTAATTTTACCATTTAAGGAATATTTCAAAGATAAGGAAGTCCTTATCCTTACCAGACGCTGAGAAATGAATCCATGCTTCTGTCTATTCCAATACTCTATACGCTGGCTGCAATAATACCTGTCTAAAGAGCATACAGCTTAAAGGGACACGAGGCGAGCCTGATGCTTTTTTCTCTCACGGCTCCCCTAAGCGTCTGTATGCATGTCGATGCGTGTAATGCGAGCCCTCGCCGGGTCTGAAGCTCTTTTTCCTTTTTCTTTGCATCTTCCGTCAAGGGTTTTCGCTGCTTCTTCGCTGGCTCTGCCATTATACACACGTTTGCAACAATCTCTAGCGTTTCGTTAGCCTGCCTCTGTGCTGGGGATGCAGGATGGAAACTGATCCTGCTTCTCGCGATGTCTGAGACTTTGTGAGACTGAAGGTCGGCGGGTCGGATACACCGAACTTGCAAGCGGGATATTCTTCCTACAGGCAGTAGGGGCGGGCGAGAGAGTCTTCATTTGCCCTGTAATGAGTCATTTAACCATATACCGACTTACGAAGATGATTAATTAACACAAAAACGTTGCCTGGTGTCCCTTTAAGCAAAATGCAGCTGCTCGCACATTCACTAGGACCAAAAAATATGAGCATATTTCCCCCATCCTAGCATCTTTACACTGGCTACCTGTTAAAAGTCGCGTTGACTTCAAAATATTACTTCTAACATAAAAAGCCATAAATGGCTGGGCACCTGAATATATTAAAGATCCTCCTAGTCCCATATAACCCACCTAGAACACTACGATCACAGAATACTGGACAGTAGGAGGCAGAGCTTTCTGCTACCGTGCACCCCTCCTCTGGAACAATCTCCCTCCCTCACTTCGATTAGCAGACACCCTCCCTATTTTTACTGTAAGTCTAGACTTAAAACATACCTCTTTAGTGCTTCCCATAGTTAGGTATGGTGCAGTGTGGAACTTCAACCACCTCAGGATTTTTTGGAATGGACCACCCTGCTGTGTCCTCCTGTGACTAACAAGATAACTAGATAGATAGATAGGAGATAGATAGATAGATAGATACTTTATTGATCCCCAAGGGGAAATTCAAGGTCTCAGTAGCATACAGACATCACACACAACATTCACTAACAGCAGAAAAAGTAATAAAAGTATATAATATAGTAAACACAACTAAGCAATAAGGACAGTAGAAGATAAAGAATATACTAACATACAAATTATACTAAATAATAAATTATACTACTACATGGAACCACATATCCAGTATGATAATGCATGAATCCTATTTAGTGTCAAAAAGGCACCCCAGTCATGCGTGCGATGGTGGTCACTGACCATACCTGCCAGCTAGCGACCCGCTACTTGCCCTATGATAACTCATAATCCCCCTGGACAAATAATTTCCTACACTGGGCTATTTGACTATTGCATGGATGACTTGTAACTAGCTGAGGATAAACCGTGGATTAGGCAGGTCGGGTAAAGAAAAATGACTAAAATATTCATTGCAGGTTGGTCGTGGGTTAATGAAAGAGGCTTATGCTAGTCATTAATGACCAAAATATTGACGCTGCTTGTCAGTGCCGCCGCTACCACCACACGCATCACGCACAGTGTGTAGGGCACCAAGGGACAGAGGGGGCACCAAAATGTAGCAAATAGCTTTATTGTGAACTGATTTTTAATCTGTTTAGAGAATAGGGTACAATGGCAATATACACCAACAGCATGCTACATAACAATTATACCTTTTGGGTTCTCTCTCAATCTCCATTAAGATCTAACTTGAACGTTATACTTCATTAATTGGGAACGCGTCTGAGCACACATGAGAGAGTGGCAGGTTCTGGCTGGCTTGTCATTTTTGATAATTGATAGCTACTTTTTAATATAAGAAACTTTTAAAAGGAAATCATGAAGCAACAAAGACAAGGCTGGAGGAGATTGCACAGTTATCCGGTTCTCTCTAGCCTACTGGCCCGCAACTGTGAGAGCCAGGGCATTTTGACATTTTGGCTGCACTCACTATGATTTGGAAAATGGACAAAAATATAATGGTCTTTGCCTTTGTGTAATGGGACTGGTGAGTCTTGAAGTCTTCAATAATTCGTTTCCCTTAAACTAAGCCTTTACATTCCACTCAGATAGGTGGCTACCAGGCTCATATATCACTTTTAATTGCAAACAGAAAATGTCTAGCTAGCTATTTATACCAACTTAGGGACTGTTCGTTATTTATTTATGGGGCTACCGGAGGAGTTTTGGGAGCATTAGTCAAAAAAGACGTGACCTTCCCTTCGCCAGCAAGACATTTTTCTATGTCCAAAGTGATTGAGAAAAAACGACCCTCCCCAACAATTTATTGATGCCTTCTGTACTGGGTAAATTTTGGAGTTTGCATGCTACCACTCATTCCTTGAAATGCCTTGAAAAGGCTGTCGTTTGCACAATTTCACAAATAATCACCGGGACCGAAACATACCTGTCAACTTTTTCCAGGTTTATCACGTATTTTAACTTTTTTCCCGCTGTGTTAGGAGGAGCTGCAGGGCCGTCGTAAGGGGGTGCGAGGCCCTGTGCGAACTTAACAGGTGCGAGGCCCTTTTCACAATACGTGCATAAAATCATGTGATAACCTACTTTACACGTTGCCTACTGTCGGTGCATTTTAATAGTAGGCTAGGCTACACCAGCTTGTTTTTAAGAGGGGAAATTGTATAGCCTATAACATTAGCTGAGTCACATATTTGGCCATAAGCCGTTTATCATAGGGTAGGCCCCGACAAACACGGGACGTCCCCCGGACCTCATGCCGACAATTACGACGTCCCCGATTGGTCCTGAACGTCATGTTCTCTAGCGGACGTTCCGGTGACCTTATTGACGTCCGGAGCAAGTTATCGTTTGGTTGTTGCGCGACGTCCGGTGCAGGACTTTCTGGGGACGTCACCGTCAGGTCCCTCGGATGACATTTGCATTTGGTCATTTCAAATACCTCCTAAGGACCCAACAATAACGTTATACCGGGGACATGGGGGGGGACGTTTGTTTATTCACACATGGCAGCGGAGTTGAGATCGCTCTGGCTACCGCCTGCAGGACAGAGACATCACATCCATGCACGACTTCACGTTACACGTCTGGGGATGACTAAAGTATCTTTCTATCTAGTCTCTAGCAGTAGCTGCATTAGCCTACCGTAGTCTAAGGCAACATATCAGTTTATGAAGTTGTGCGTCTATGAGCAAAGTAGAACCATATGTCTACTTTGCTCATAGACGCACTTCATAAACTGGGAAAAGGGTTAACGTTAAACTCAAAATGTATGTCCTACATAATTACATGTAGCGCACACATTTTGAGTTTAACGTTAATGTTTAACGTTACAAACTAGGGAAGGGATTTTATCAAAATGTTAGCTGATGTGTTGCTTGGTGTAATGTTAGCAAAGTCGCTGTTCTTTCGGTGGAAATGCATGGATTCCAGTTGCTGCTACTGGAAGAAACTGGAATCCATGCATTTGCACTGAATTATTTTTGGAATCTGATCCCTTATCATACCTGTTCATTCTTACTCGTTGCTCGACTTATCGTGACTAAATTCAAGATGGCTGCAAACGCTAAACTTAGTGAAGATACTGTCTGTATAAATCGTCTTGTAAGTAAACTACCAGTGCTTTTTCAAAGTTCTCAATGTCTCGTTTTAAATGTCAGGGCCCTCAGAGCCTCATAAATGGGTGTAAAACAGTGATTTATTGGCATGGCTAGCCCGATGCTGAAGCACCACTATTGAAAAAGCTGTTGGTAGCATCGACTAACTAGCGCCAGATTTTGGAGTGCAGGGGACAAGCCGAGATGGGCTATGAGACATACGTTCACACTCGGTATCATGTTTCAATACACTTTAGGTCAATATCACACCGGAATTCTCCTTTAAGTCCCATTGTACCGATTTTTGGTTGCAGTTCCACCAGATTTCCACTGGGGGCGATCGCCATGAGTGCAGAATGAATGGGAGTCAATGGAGCTAGACGGCTAAATTTGTCTCTTTCACCTGATTGTCGTTGACAAATCTCAGATTTGATTGTAGTTTGTATAACTTCAACATGGGTTATAGGTCAAAAGTTGAATGAACGAGTACTTATGTCCTTTTGTTTTCTTACAGGTTGGGTCATTGTTGCCCATAACACGCTAGCATTGTGCTAATGAGTGACGTCATTGACACGTTTGAAAGGCTTAAGTGACTTTAAAAAATATAATACTAATATTTTCTTTGCCTCCCCTTTCGAATACAATATTCAAATGACTTGAAAAAAATATATATCCCGAGAAAAGTGGATTTCGAGGGGTACAGCTCCATAGACCCCCATGCATTCTGCACTCGTGGACGAGCGCCCTCATGTGAAACCACAGAAGGAACTGCAACCAGTTCAGAAACCGGAAGTTTTCCGAGAGTGGCAGTTCTCCCCTTATTAGACATTCTCTGGTTATGGTAAGTGTGGCTACATGCTAAATGTGTATGCTAAATACATGCATGGGGTATTGCAAATGAATTAGGTTGGTAATGTACATCGTTTCGACATGAGCAAGTTACATAACCATAATTCTTCATAACTGCCGTGTTAGTAAAATGATTGAATGTCCTGTGAATTTATAACTAGATGTAACGTCAACGTGTGATTACTAGCTATCTTTCCCATTGGATCAATGATATAATGTTAACATGTTTTCCGCTAAAATGGGGCGTGATGCAGATTAAATGTATCTTTATGATGATGCGCTGTTAGTAGGCTACGTAAAGGCATGCTGCACACACTTGGTTGGGCTTACGAGCCGGCCAAAGAGTAGTAGCCTAGGCTGACGCATTAGTTGTGTGCCGCCAAACATTTTATCACCGTCACTTGTTCTGTTATCAACATTCCTCTTTGGCTGCTACTATTTGCGATGCACTCTGCTTTCGACATTCATTTATATTAGATTCCATTCTTTTCAATACAACTCCGTACACCAGCATCGCACTTTGCCGCCGTGTAAATCTGGTTATATTTGGTCGACGCTGCTCCATAAAATCCATTGTTCATCCAGTGTTTGCCTGTAAAAACTTCGGCGTTGATGTGTGTGGCAAGTGACAGTGCACCATAGACTGTAGGCCTATAAAATGGCAATGCACTCATGTTGAAAAGTTCCTTATTTTCAACTGAACTCAAAGATAATGAATATAGTATGAATATAATATTTTCTGTTTGTTATGCCTTTATAATGTGTGTAGGCCTACATTTTGTGCATGCACTTCTGCGGTAGCATTTATTTCAGTGTATATCAGCTATATTTCTGAAGAATATATTGTGTTGCCTCAGGTCTGCTGCACATCTTTTGAAATTGGATTTGAAATAATCAAATAGACCTACTACGTCTTAAAGTTAAGTTAATAAAGTAACTTGCTTTGCTTTCATTTGAATCCCAATCAAGATACACAATTGCTTCATTGTTAATATGGACTCCTGGAAAGTTCAGAAATGCAAAATAATAGAATTTTAATCATATGATAAAATATGTGATTAATCGTGATTAACTATAGGAATTCAGCGATTAATCGTGATTAAAAATTTTAAACGTTTGACGGCACTAATAATTTCATTTCCGAGCGAAGGAACTACTCATCCCATAAACCACCGCGCCTCACTGAATAATATAGGCAAAATCGGCGCGATTTATTTTGCCATTTAAACCATTTCCAACCGGCGACAGCACGCGAACCCTTCCAAACAGTGATTTTTATATAGTGAATGTGCACTTAATAGCAGTTATTTCAGGAGTAATCGTGTAAATAATAGTGTTTTGATATTGAATTTTATATTTATCATCGTGTATTTTATATCGTGTGTGTGTGAAAGTGGTTAACGTTAACGTTAGCAACATGGTGCAGTGCTTCGTACCTGACTGTCATCCTATGCTGTCATCACTGCTCAGTCGGGCTGATGCATGGACCGGTGCATGGTCTGCTCTTGGACCACCATATTCAGTTTATTAATTTGCCGTGAATTATTACACAAAATGTTCATTAAATGCAAAGAAGTATTCCTAGGTTAATGATTGATATGAATCATACAGTATGAAGGCTACAGTAGCCTAGCTAATGTTAACTAGCAGCATTAACGTTACCAACCTCCCTGCTTAACTCACCAGAACTTTGTAGGTCTTGTCCATCATGCTGGCCCTTACAAAACCCACAAGCTGACTCTCGGACACAAACAGTCAATAATGTGACCCGATTTAAAGTGGCTTTAAAGTGGCTGTGGGCGGGACTGTGATGCTTTATTAAACTTAAAGGTCCCCTGTGTAATGTTTTCAGTTGTTTGTTAACAAAATCAACATTTCCCATACATAAATGTGGCCCCATTCATGTTTAATTACCACCACCCACAACTCGAAGCATACCTATTGGCTTAGAAATCCTCATTTACATAGCGCTGTGTCGACTCGCCGTGTATGTGCGCCATGTTAAAATACCGGTGGCCAGTCTTTGGCGTCTGCATGCATAGAAAAACATTAGCTTGGATTCATCTGCGGAATTTCCCAACATTCAGCAATGTAAGTTACGAGCCCAATTTCTACAAGTCATATGTCTTCCTAACAATCCGACATAGAAATTGTATTTTCCAACGAAATAAATAATGTTGTTCGTGATCTGTCACCGGCTCACTTGATCTCTAGTTTCTAGACCCAGAGACAGTTGACAACCTAACCTAACATAGTTTTGCTAGGACTAGTAGACTACCACAGTTGCTGAACGTGTTATTTCAGGTTAGTTTGCAACAATATATGTTACGTATATAAGTTTAACCAAAGTCATTAGCTGCAGTAGGCCCTACTACTATGAAGGTATATTTGGTGCAAAAGTGGCGAGCACATTTACAGTGGGTCCCCGTTAAGTTTGGACGGGTTCCTTCATGAATCACGCACCCCATTTTCTCAGCAGAAATGGCACAAACTGCAGTTGACACAAACAACCACAAGGTGTCACTTGGGTGCCACTACTATTGTTGATGCGACTGACTTACTGCTTCCATGACGCAGCAGGGGCACGGGAACTTAAATTGATCACGGTAGTTTAAGCTTACACTTGACAAAACATTCTAATATGAAAATGTAGATGCAATTGTTGTAAAATGGTGCAGCTCCTTTAAGAAAGCACCGTGTGCAGGGATGGAGAGAGAGAAAGCGAGAGGGGATAGGCCTATGTGTGTTAGAACTTAGCGTGTGGAAAAAAATGCGTGCTGTTGAGACTGGAGCTAGTCATATTCAAAATAATGCAAAAAAAAGCAATTATCCTCATTCATTGCAACCAAAGCATGCCTGCTTGCCGACGTTCAAACGAAAAATATATCAAAGCACCTTTTGCGTTTGAATGTAGCACGAAAAAATGTTTAAACAGCTGGACAAATGATTTAGCTAATTGATTATATAACCTGTACACCAGCAATTGTTGAACATTTACCTGTACAAGTACATTTACAGTAGCCTAGCCTAACAGCATGTTGTAGGCCTACTGTAGAAATTTCACTTAAATTGCAACCGCAACATGCCTGCTTGCAAACGTTCAAACGACAACGAAAAAGATAATAAAACAACAAGAGGGTTGAGTCTGAATGACACTGAGTTTTTAGACACTGAGTGTCTAGTTAAGAAATATTTTCGTATAAAAAAATGGTCATTCTTCAATCTCCTTCACTGACGCCTAAAGGCTTAACGTCCCAAAACAACGATCAATGATCATCAAATTTCTCGCCACATTGCTCCTCATAACCATCTATAAAAAGTGTTTTTCTTTTCTTTTTGAGCACATCGAATCCCAGGACATAACGCACTGGACCTTATAATAGGCTCGAGATATAATTCCAAAGGGGCAGATAGGGGCCACTGCACTTAAAACTTAAAAAAGATGAAGCTTTCGAACTTTGAAATTGCGATCAGTGACTGGCATCGAATTGAGCGAAGCTTTTGAAGTTGAACAGGGCGATTAAAACTATTTGGCGCACCTCCATGTCACAGGAGAGACTGGGCTCTCCCTTCTATGAAAAAGACGTTAGGCTACCTGCAAACTATCGCATGATTTCATGCACGTAAGTGAAAAGGGCCTTGCATCTGTCAAGTTCGCACAGGGCCCTGCAGCTCCTCCTAAGACAGCGAGGAAAAAGTTAAAATACGCAATAAACCCGGGAAAAGTTGACAGGTTTGTTTCGTCCCGGTGATTATTTGTGAAATTGTGCAAACGACAGCCTTTTCAAGGCATTTCAAGGAAAGAGTCGTAGCATGCAAGCTCCCAAATTGACCCAGTAGCCTAAGGCATCAATAAATTGTTGGGACTGGGGAGGGTCATGCGTTTTTTCTCAATCACTTTGGAGGATCATAGAAAAAATTCTTGCTGGCGAGGGAGGGTCACGTCTTTTTTGACTAACGCTCCCAAAACTCCTCCGGTAGCCCCTTAATTAAATAAATAACGAACAGTCCCTAATTGATTAATATCCTAGGCCTACACCAGCAATTGTTGAACATTGACCTGTACAGGACATTGACAGTAGCCCAGCCTAACAAGCAAATGTTGCAAAATACATCAAAAGGCGCGAATTAATCAGAAATAAATAATGTAATCTGCACGCTTTATTTAACAAACTGCAAGCAACAAGAGCATTGAGTTCGCTGTAAGGCCAAACCCAAGAGCAAAGCCTATCTGTTAAGGCAGTCGATAGGCTATATAACGAGCTGTGTGCCTGGAAAGACGATAGATGATGGCTCTGGTCATCCCATACCCTCCCCCCACTTCCTGTAGCCTACCATTATGAAGGCCTGTAGCCTAAAACGACTCGTTGCCGTTTTGTGACATTAAGCTTTTTCACGTTAAGCCCCCCTCCCCCATCCCCTTCTTTCACAAGCAGTGGGGAGCGCAGGCACAAAGTAACACTTTTGGTAGACAAAGGAGGGTTCTCGCGCTTCTGTCGTTTGGCCACAATCCGTTGCAACCAGGCCAGGACAGATATTTTAGAGAGACGCCGGTGCAGCTCAGATGTCTTCTTAATTTTCTTTATTCTTCAGTAAAAGGTGCAGAACATTATTAAACTTTGACTAACATTTCGATGTGTCGATGTTTTTGACTAACGAACATCGAAACGTTAGTCAAAGTTTAATAATGTTCTGCACCTTTTTACTAAAGAATAAAGAAAAAAATTAAGAAGACATCTGAGCTGCACAGCATCTCTCCTTCTCTAACACTTTTGGCTTTGGCTAAATATTTCTAAAATCATTTGAGTTTCACTAGTCACATGTTTTAACAAGCAACACTTGTTATTGAACTAATTACAGGCGTGTGTCGAAAATTGACTTTATTTTCCATACGGAGAAATAACATACAGTATGCAGAGTCTAACCAAGGTCAATCTTGCCAAAAAAGCCCTCAAACCCGAAAACACATGAGGCAAAAGTGCAAAACATCACAAAACTAACTAAACTAACACGCCCATATTTTTGTATTGCAATCATTGTAGCCTACAGTTGTAACAGCAGCGTAACAGTCGCTTTTACTCCCCGGATCGCTCATTATAAAGAACGTTTAACGTGTCCCAAAACAGCTATCAATTAATCACCAAACGTCTTAGAAACAAGTATTGCCAGGAGCAACACCTTGCAAAAAATGATAACAATAGGCCTAGGCCTTATATGGCTCTGCTCCTGCCTAGATTCGAACTCAGAACTACCTGAAAGTTGCAGACCTGTTCTGGAAATACGTGCATTAACCCACTCGACCGTCAGACAACGCTATCTGCTTCGAGTAGGCCTATTGGGTAGGGCTGGGCGATATATCGGTATTACGACTACGACCGATATATTTTTGAAAACTATATGTAGTTGAGACAATATCGTAATACCGGTATTATGTCAAATAATGGGCCATTTTATCAAAGCCACTTGCTCTTCTGTGTTCAGACCATTCAGATAGCCGCAGCTCTGCTCAACTTCGCCCCTTGCGGTGCGTTCTCCCTCGCAGCACTACAAACTTTCAAACATGATGGACACTGAGTCAGATTTTGTTTACCTTGATCAGAGGTTGGTGCTGATGCCTATTCCGTCGGCACATCAGCGGCAGGACCGATAATTCGTTGTGAAATCAAAATTCCACTGGAGCTCCAAGCGGTTTTGTACACGCAGATTTAAGTTACAACACTGTTTACAGCTCTTCGACTCACGGTAAAATGTCATTTTTGGTACATAGCCTAGCTAATTTAAATACACCGATGAATGCTTGCGTTTAGCGATATACAGTAGCAGATCTAGTCCTCAGGGAGACAACCTACACGCGACTCGCGAGCAGTTAGGGCATCATTTTTTATGATTCCTGAAACCCCATTCAATCGTGCATAGGGATTTTTCTTACGAACAGAAACATGCAAAAATGAACGCATACAAAACGACGGTTGCGTCTATCACACTCTTGATGAGTGAGTCAGTTACGTTGTTTAAGTAGCCTAATTGTTTAAAACTATTTTTGTTGTTGATTTTGTTGAAAAGTGCATGACTCTTGAAAGTTGTGACTCACAGGATAGGATTTGTGTACCTGTAACAAGGATTTGTGAACCCGTAGCCCCTATTTTGTGTTAACAAGATATAAAAAAAATATGTACAACTTCAACTTTACTGTTACACATTTATGACTTTAGTGCGCGCATGCAAAATCTACAGTTAAATGTGCTTGCCACTTTTGCACCATCATGATACATTTTGACGCCATCATGTATCAAAAAATAGTTGCCATTCAAAACTCCATTTGACCCAAAAACGACAACACGGACAAGCTTAAAACTGGCGCTTTTCAGACGTAATTATACTTTTAAACGAAAGTTTGACTCGTGTACATTCACAAAAACACCCTAGGATGCATTTTGGCGAGAGTTTAGCTTTCAGAGAGAAGTTTATGCTTCGACCTGCTAGGAGTCCAGAACTAGTGTCAGTTTTGATGTGGGACGGCTCCCGTAGTTGTAAACGAGGCAGCGCTTGAGAGGTTGGTTGCAATATAACTCCTAACCACTAGATGGGAGAATTTCTTACACGGGGGGCATTTAAACAAGGATCAGGTGAGGGGCAGAGAGACACAGGCACATGGAACAGAGACACATGGCTAGGGCGGGGACAACGCGTCGACGTAATCGATGACGTCGACGCAAAAAATAAGTTGACGCAAAATATGAGCGTCGATTCGTCAAGCATAACGTGTGCTGCTAAATATTTTTAATTTTACACCTTCAGTGTTTTCCATACATTGACTAATCTGTGGCTGGGCACCACGAAATCAAAACCGGCCACCACACATTGATGTTCTATGTTGTAGGCCTACTATTTAAATTAAAGATAAGAGAAAATAATTTCATTGAGCTGCACTTTTTACTCACACAGCCTTTCCTCGCCCGCCGGCTCTCTCAGAACCAGCCAGCTGCTCCTTCTCTGCCTGTGCATTTAACAAAATATTCACGATTGTTGAAGGATTGTTGTTGCCACATAGAAGCACTGCATAGAACACCGTGGGCTAAATTGTTATTAAATCCGCTTAGCATCATGACCATGCTGCGCAAATTTGTTAAAAACTGCTGCATTAAAGTTAACGTAAACTCTGCTAAGGTCTTATCACAACATAGTACATTGAGGAGACTAAACTAAGTTAAGTTACAGTATGCAATCAAGCAGTATCTCAAAGCTAACGTTAGAATACTGTGTGGATGTCAAGTTTAGCATGCTTACTTGCAGCTGCTTGTATTCGTTACTCATGCAGAGCTCATTTTATTGACTCTGAATGTTTGCAAAATCCCGATGTAAATGGAAAAGTGTTTTCAAGACTCAAAAGTGCTTGTCCAAAGGAAAAGTATGAACTGTTATTTGAACTATGTTATCAATTGCATCCACACATCTGTTAATGTTAATTGCAAGGATTCCCACACGAACGTCTTAAAATGACAGGCACTCAATTAGACATACACTACTGAACTTTATTGAATGCTACCTCTGACTAAGAATGCATTACTTTGCACTTGTATAGTCTTTTATTTTGGAATCTTAACTCATTGAATGCCAAGCTGTTTTCGGGAACTTTGTCCTAGAGTGCCAGCAATCTAGACCATTGTTGATGATTTTTGTACAGCCACAGCATATTCTGTGTTATAGCTATGAACACATACAATGGCTCGATTAAAAGGTGAGACTTTAAAGGAACACGCCACCCAAAATCAGTAGTAATATATGTTATTACCTTAACTTTCACGAGTTGAGTCATACCTCTCCCGCGTCGGTATGTGCACTCAAACGCTCTGGCGCGCGGCGTGGATGTGTCAGCATGTTGCTATGCTAGCGGGCTCTGCCGTAGCCGTAGAGGGAGTAAGATGGCATTAATCAAACACATCCACGTTTTCCCTACTTAAATACAGTTGCACAAGTAGTTGATTAAAAATGTGTAAGGTCACACAACATGAAACGTGACGATTTTCCAAGCGAATAAACAGGAGAACTACAATGTCTGGCGCAATAGCACTTGGGAGTACTTCGACCTAGGTAGTAATTAGGGCTGGGCGATAAACCGATTTTATCGATTAACTCGAGTGTGTAGTTCACGTCGACTTGTTTGAATGAAAATCGGTTTTCTCTTTAACATCCGCTAACGCTTCCCTCTGGCCTCCCGTAGAATGAGCTCGGCCCTCCCTCCCCCCGCATAGAGCGCGCATTTACCAAATAGTGAGTGATAGTAGTGAGTGACAACATGGCAGCAAGCAGGGAAGAACTCGTTCCGAAGAAAGGCACTGTGTCATCCGTCATTTGGAATTGGCGTCAGCGAGGGTCAGATTTAGACCAGACAACACCCCGCTGCAAAGTCTGTATGAAGTCTGTTGCTAGCAAAGGCAGCAGTACGACAAATTTACTGCAGCACCTCAAACAAAAGCATCCTGTCGAATGGGAGAAATGTTACGCGCGAATGAAAAAAGACAGCAGCACCCCAAAGCACCACACGCACAGCCGCTAAAATACAGTCCACCGTACCACAAACGTTTTCAAACTGCATCCCATATGACAAGAATTCGCCCGCTGGAAAGCCATAACAGATGATTGCTATGTATATAGCAAAGGATATGGTGCCAATATATACGGTGGAAAAGCCGGGTTCATTAACATGATTAAAGTTTTGGACCCCAGGTATGTGCTACCTAGCCGAAAGTACTTCTCGACGTTGCCTTGCCCAATCTATATAATAGCACAAGACAACGGGTCAAAAAGAATTGGACGATGTGTCGCCTTACTCTGCCACCACAGATTTATGGTCAAGTCGGACGATGCAACCGCATACGAGTCTCACTGTGCACTTCATTAACAATGACTGGATTCTGCGGAGCGTCTGCCTTCAAACGGCATACTTTCCAGAGGACCACACGGGTGAAATTGTAGCCCAGGGGCTAAGAGATGCCCTCAACTCATGGAACCTTGCCGAAGACCGACTCATTTGTATGACTACTGACAGTGGCAGCAACATGATTAAAGCTCTGAAGGACAATGCGTGGCCTAACCTGCAGTGCTTTGGACACAGATTGCACAATGCTGTCGGTAAGTCTAATGGCTATCCATCAAGTGACATTTTTTACTTTAGCAAGACAATCTAAGTAATGAATCATGTAATTAATGCATCAAGCCAATATTATGACAAATTGTATGAATTAATACATTTTGAAATTCCCCCGGAATCAATCAATCTATCTATCTATCTATCTATCTATCTATCTATCTATCTACTGTATCTATCTATCTATCTATCTAATCATAATGGTATACATGAAGTGTGTGTGAATGAGTGTGTGCCCTTTGTGCATGTGCATTCATATTGTACAGAAATTGAAGCAAGACAAGTTTGTGAATGTAGTGGTATGTTCCCCTAAAATGTGTTTTGATTAGGCCTATGTATTTTTTATTTACTACAGAGAATGGTGTGAAGGACCCACGGATCAATGCTGTTGGGGTTTGTAAAAAGGCTGTGTCTGCCTTTTCTTACAGCTGGAAAAAAAGAAGAGACATGAGCGAAGTACAGGCAGAGCTTGGTCTACCCACTCATCAGCTGATAAAAGAGTCCCCGACTAGATGGGGTTCACGCCAAAGAATGATTGAGAGATTTCTAACAGGAGAAGGCTCTAGTCCGTGGTCCTGGGTTCGACAAGAAAAGTCGCCATCTTGTGCCCACTTGGCAAGATTTGGATGTGTTGGAGTCGGTAAATAAAGCTGTGAAAACCACTCCAAGAGTTCACTGATGCACTCTCTGGGGGAATCCTATGTCAGTGTTTCATACATTAAACCAGTGCTCCATCTGTTCAAAACCAGTCTCCTAGAGCCAGGGAGGAAGACACAGAGCTCACCAAAATAATAAAAGGGAATGTAATGCGTACCTTGACGACAAATACAGTGACCCTGTAAAAGATGAGCTCTTGGACATGGCCTCACTGGTTGACCCAAGGTTCCGCATACAACCTACATTGACCCAGACAAGGTGGAAGAAGTCAAAAAAAGAGTTGTTGCTGAGCTGATGGCTCTACCTGCTCCCTCCAACAACAGTACACCACAGCAGCCTGGCACAGCTGTGCAGGTGCGCCAAGAAGATGCACAGCCTCCACCCAAGAAAAAGATGACTTTAGCGGCCTTCTTCAAACAGAATGTAGTGTCATCTCCCAACCAGTCAGAGGCAGAAAAGATAGAGACTGAGCTGAAATCTTACTTATTGACCCCTGAAGTAGACCCAGACACCAATCCTCTTGAGTGGTGGAAGCGCCACCAACCAAATTTTCCTAGGCTAAGTGTCCTGGCAAAAAGATACCTCTCAATCCCAGCAACAAGTGCACCCTCAGAGAGGGTTTTCAGTGTGGGGGGGGGGCATTGTTACATGCCATCGAGCATGTCTAAAGCCAGAGGTGGTAGATAGGCTTGTCTTCCTGGCTAAGAATGTTTAGAAATGTTTAGAAAAAAGCACCCTATGCTGTCATGTACAGATAACTGATGCTGTTGAATGTTATGTTACATAAGGTTACATGTCATATTACATTTTCACAGTTTACAATGGCAGGGCCTGCCATATTGCCTTTTTGGCTAGTTGTTGTTGATTGCACTTTTAACCTTAAGGGAGAAATCAAAATAAACAAGTTTTTTTTTTTTTTTTTTGGGGGGGGGGGGGCATTGTTACATGCCACGGGGCATGTCTAAAGCCAGAGGTGGTAGATAGGCTTGCTAAGAATGTTTAGAAATTTTTAGAAAAAAAGCACCCTATGCTGTCATGTACAGATAACTGATGCTGTTGAATGTTATGTTACATAAGGTTACATGTCATGTTTTGTGTCATGTACATGTCATGTTTTCACAGTTTACAATGGCAGGGTCTGCCATATTGCCTTTTTGGCTAATTGTTGTTGATTGCACTTTAACCTAAGGGAGAAATCAAAAATAAAAACAAGTATTTTGGAACTATTTCTTTTGCATCTGAATTTGGGGCTGTTGAGAAAATCGATTTAAATCAGAATCGATTTTTTTGTGAAAAAAAAAATCGATTTTTTTTAGGGCCATATCGCCCAGCCCTAGTAGTAATATTAATTAACACCTATGGACGATAGGCTATATTGACACACAGAATAGGCTAGGCAACAGGCCGATGTGCGTTTTATTTGGAGACTGTTTTGCGAGACAGAGACTGAGTTTGCTGCTGATATTCTGGGGATAGGCTAAAACATAGCCAATGTAGGACTTTAGCCTTCCTTTAAGCTCTCGGTGGGTGCAAACCGTGTATTTCTACATGCCTCTGTTCCTGAGAAATTCCAAGCTAAACAGTGGATAGTTCTCATCAAAATCGCTGTTTTTTTCTAGAAATGTCTTTCATGAAATATGAAGTGTTGCCTGTTACTTGCTTGTGTAAACTTTCCGGGAAGTGATCAGCGAGACCTGGCGAGACTGCCACCTAGTGATAGACCCATGAAAATGGCCTGGTTTTGACCTGACGTGCATGCGTCACTAATTCGACCCAAAGCGGCAACCGAGTTATGATAAAATGTCCAGATAAAATGTCCAGATTGTGCGTTTTCATGAGTTTTGGATCGTCATATATTTCATTTCCATTCATCACAGAGTTCCCAAAATCACATATAAGGTGTGTTAGAGTGTCTAGTTTCGTAATTTAAAAAGCTAAAACGTAATAATATTACGTTTTTGGCACTCAACGCATGGGAAGGAATAACTTAATATTACGTTTTTGGCACTCAATGAGTTAAGAGCAATAAACATATTGCATTGTTAAAGAATTCATGTTTTTTTCATTCAGGATTCCAGACGACCCAAAACAAAAACAGGAAAAGTCCAAATAGGGTGGGTGGAGGGGGCCAAGGCAGGAGGGTCAGGCTGGCGGACGGCCGGACAGGGACAGCAATCAGGTGGGCGGCCCGGTGGATGGCCGGTCAGAGATGGAGCCAGAGTCGATGATGATGAAGTCTTTTAGACCCCACAAACATGAATGGTGTCCCTGTGTACGGGATGATTGGCCTA
Source organism: Alosa alosa (assembly GCF_017589495.1). Classification (NCBI taxonomy): domain Eukaryota; kingdom Metazoa; phylum Chordata; class Actinopteri; order Clupeiformes; family Clupeidae; genus Alosa; species Alosa alosa. Next base: position 664,778 of record NC_063194.1, on the reverse strand, counting down.
TCAGAGCAGCCAGACCATTGCCAGTACACCCGGTTTACGGATATAGGTGACCAGTCTGTATAACAATAAACACCACTTGTCAATCATTTTTCAAAATCTCTACTTGACTCATTTGTCCGCGAACTCCAGAACGCCAACCCATTGTCCGTCCGTTCGGCAGATCTGATCCAGCACAAATCTTTTTGTTAGATAGATAGATAGATACTTTATTGATTCCCAAGGGGAAATTAAAGTTCTCAGTAGCAAACAGACATCACACACAACATGCACTTACAGCAGAAAGGGTAAATATAGTATAAGTATATACACATAACAAAACTCCACTGTACAATAGAGCAGAAGATAAGAAAAACTAACAAAACTAAATACTAAGGGCCCGTCCCAATACCTCCCCTACCCCTAAATTTTTGCCCTAACCCTCGTTTTGGCGCGTGCACGTGTAGGGCTAGGGTGTCCCATTACTTTAGGGAGCAAGGGGAAGTGCCATAAAGGGCAAGGGGAAGTGCCATTTAAGTCATAGACTTAAAATCAACCCTCAAAATATAGCCAGGACCGATGCAGGCTTAAAACGAAGTGGGAGATGAAATTACCCAGGATACCACATTTGTCATATATTTTCGCAAACAAGCATATTAAAATTTCGAAATATGTTGGAATATGTTAGTTTGATGCACATCTGATGGACTGTTGAGTTTTGAACACTAATGTTAGAAAATATCTCACAAAGCTATCTGATGATGTTCATGATATCTGCTGAGTGCTTTGAGAGTCTGCCCATCAAATAACGTTATATATCTGATCTGGGTAGTTTTGTCAATATTTAAGGTGTGTGTTCTGGCATTCACATGAACACGTATATCTTTGTTGATTAACCAGACGTAGATAAACCAGCACAGCCCACACAACAATGACCGCTGGAACGGGCATGTTCCTGAATGAAAATAGTAGCAGGCTACTACCGGTAGACATGTCGGGCGCTTGTGCGTGGACGAGGTGAGCACGTTGCTATGCTAATTTGCATATAGTGGTGTCCCAATTCATAGGGAAAGATCTTCACCTCCACTTCCCTTGTCGAGGGGGCTTTAATGTTGAGGGCAATCAAAACCAAGTGGAAGTTTTAAGGGGGGAGAAATGGGACGGGCCCCAAATATACTACATAAATTAAATTTTAAAAAATCCAGTGTGCTTGAGGATGATCAAGCATGAGACGCTTCCAGTGACAGGGCTGGGACTGGCCTGTAGTTCTGTGTGCATGGTAAGGTGCTCAAGAGAGTGTCATGGTGAAGGTGCAAAAAGCAGTCCAACAGTAGTCTAAACAGTGCAAGAATAAGGTCTAGAGACCAGCATAAATAATATGGACAAATAAGAGAGTAATGTATAATGTAGACAAGTGTGACCGCTAGGGGGCGCTGTTTGCCCCAGTTATAATCTACCCCAAGGAGCAACCACACCCGCCAATAAAACCCGCGCAGAGGCCAGCGTTTAGTAGGTAAGTATTCAATTTTATTTTTAAAAGTAAACTCGCTGGTGCGGGAACCCTTGTGAGGGCCAAAAGCACTGTCTCGGTCCTGGGAGTCTCTGGCCACACTCCCCAACTCAGCGACCACACCGCCCCCGACTAGAAGAGAAGGCAAAGGGACAAATCAGGCTGGGTCAACCACTTGGCAGCCGGTCCTTCAATATTCCAGGCCAGCTTACCTCTAGTTGCAGCGGGGGTTGTCGTCTTGCTGCCACTTCACCAAAGGGGGCCTTGATCACAGCCTGCGGGTTAGAGGTCACTCACTGCAACCGTAGGAGGGATTCACCCTGTTGTGGGACGTCACTGCACACACACACTCTGGTCACACTCGGCAAATGTGAAGGGGGAAGGGGGGGTCACTCTGTGTTCCGTCACAGCACACTGTGGTTCTCAATCGTGTCTGGTTTATGGCAGGCTGTGGACTTCGGTCTCCCAGGTGGCGGCCCTGGGACTAACAGCACCCTGGGGTTCGGTGGTGATGAGGGAGGACAGGCCAGCACTCCAAGGGGACAGTGTTGGCTTAAATCCTGGTAGAGACAGTTCAATAAAGCAAGCAGATACTCTTCAAAAGTCAATTGGCAGGTTAGGGCAAACCCCAATAGGGATGGACAGGCCAGCACTCCAAGGGGACAGCGTTAGCTTAAATCCGGTAGGGCGATTCAATGGGGCAGACAGATATTAGTCATAGAACAGCTAGCTGACTAGAGCAGACACCAATGAGGATGGACACCAATGAGGATGGACAGGCCGACGCTTCCAGGGGGACAGCGATAGCTTAAATTCAGGTAGGGGCAATTCAATGGGGTAGGCAGATATTAGCTATACAAGCTAGCTGGCTAGAGCCCGCACCAATGGGAATGGACAGGCCAGCGCTTCCAGGGAGATAGCGTTAGCTTAAACCCAGGTAAGGCAATTCAATGGGGTAAGCAGATATTAGCTATACAAGCTAGCTGGCTAGAGCACGCACTAATAGGGATGGACAGGCCGGCGCTTCCAGGGAGATAGTGTTAGCTTAAATCCAGGTAGGGGAAACTTAGTGAGGTAAACAAACATTAGCCATACGACAGCTAGTTAGCTAGAACACGCACCAGTGCAGATGGACAGGCCAGCGCCTCCGAGGGGATTGCGTTGGCTTAAATCCAGAGGGATAGTTCAGCTAAGCAGGTGGGTGTCACACGTACAATTCACTCAAGCTGAGTAATAGCACATTGTTGTGGCTAGCTTCTCGTTTCCAATTAAGACGGCTAGTTCATCCAGTTAAACCAATCGATCATGCAGGGAAAGAATGGCTACTTAGCTTCCCAGCCGGGAGAGTCCGTGGCGTCTTCAGTCCCTCGTCTGTTTCGCCTAACACGCCAGAACCCGTGTATGGTTTCCTTTCTTGCTTCGTTACAGTCCGGCGGCCAGTGTAAATGCCTTCGGTGCGGCTCAGTGGATATCCTTGGCGCGGCTCTGCCTTTGTTTCTCCCGGTGCTTGCCAGCGACTCGTCCTCCTGCTTTCTCTGCTGAGACTCAAAGTTAACATCATTAAAAGCGTGCACCTGTACGCTATTGTTGCTTAATTACTTCAGGCTTTACTGCGAACTATGACAGACCGCCCCTTAACTCGTCCGGGTGGGAGGCAGTGGCTTAATGATTAGTTCCACTTACTGTCCGTCACTCGGTGACATCCTCCCCCACTTATATGTACTCGTCCCGAGGACATAGTCAAGAGGCCCAGGTGCCATACCTCTCCGGGGGCTTCCCTTGGTTGGCTCTCTGTGGCCGGCTAGGTCCTGGCTCATTGTCTTGTTCCACCTCTGTCTGCTCCACTCGTCCAGGGGCCCAGGCCCATGCCATCAGTGGCCTCGGTGGAAGGGGCTCCTGCTGCTGTGCCTCTTGGGATGGTCTTGGGTAGTTTGGGCAGGGGTGTAGCTGGTTGCGGTGCAATGTGCGGTCTGGCCCTGATCTTCCCTCTGGTCGTACTCGGTAAACTGGCATGTCTGGCCCAGAGCGTTGCACCACCACATATGGTGTGGTTTCCCAGCGGCTGCTGAGCTTGCTTTTCCGACGGTTGTCCAGGACCAACACCCGCTCGCAAGAGAGGTGCATCACGGGACGTCAGGTCGTACTGCCGCTTATAGCGCTCGGCCGCTGCTCCTAGATGGTCAGAAACTTTATTATAGGCATACTCCAACCGTGCGTGATGTTCACTCACCCAGTCTGCAGTGCTCTGGACTCCTTCCGACTTGGTGGTGCCAAGGACCAGGTCAACAGGAAGGCGCACATGACGCCCGAACATCAGATAGGTGGGTGCGTACCCTGTGGAACTATGTACACTGTTATTGTATGCCTGCAGTACAGAGGGGAGATACTCAACCCACATTTCTTGTTGTTCAGCTTCCAACGTCCCCAGGAGACCAAGCAGGGTTTGATTGAAGCGCTCACACCCCCCATTCCCCTGGGGGTGGTAGGGGGCGGTGTGGGTCTTTTTGCATCCATACATCTGGTACAATTCTTTGATCACGGCAGACTCGAAGTTGGGTCCTTGATCGGAATGCAGCACTTCTGGGCACCCGAATGACTGGAACACATGGCGCCAGAGTACTCGCGCCATGGTCAAAGCTGTCTGATCAGCTGTAGGGACTGCCCAGCTGTAAACAAGTCCGTAATGACTAGCACATTGTGATGTCGCTCGGTAGAGTTTACCAGAGTCAGGAAGTCAATAGCCAATATGTGAAGGTGGGCTTTTGGCACAATAGGCACTAGGGGGGCCCGGCTGTCTGGCCTCGTCTTCAGCAGGATACAGTGGGGGCAGCGTTGGATAAACGCCGCAACTGTAGCTTCTATTTGTGGCCAGTAAAAATGACGTTGCAGGAGGGAGAGGGTCCTCTCTCAGCCTTGGTGACCCATCTGGTTATGATAGGCCTCCAATAGCGCCTGGATTTGTGTCTGCGGCACCACAATTTGGGTTAAGACAGCATGGGTAAGGACTGCCCGGCACAGCACACCATCTTTTAGACTCAACCTCTTCCACTGGCTCAACAACTGTCTCACCCTCTGGGATCGAGCGTTTCTGGGGCTGCGGGCATCGCCCCCTGGTCTAGGTACCGGGAGGTGGCCACCAGGTCTAGGTCTTCCCTTTGCCTCTCCTGCCAGTAGCTCGGGTTCCAGCCCCAACTGGCAGGGATCGAGTCTTCGGGTGCTTCTGGGGCCTCCACAACCCCAACAAGGAGGCCGTCTTCTGGCGGTGTCGGTGGTCCCTCACTAGAAGGTACTGCGTCTGTAGTGGGAAGCCTGGAGAGTACGTCGGCATTGGTATGTTCTTTGCCTGGTCGATATTGGATTTGGTAGTCAAAGTTGGCTAGCTGTGCCGCCCATCGTTGTTCAACCGCCCCAAGCTTTGCGGTACAGAGGTGGACCAGGGGGTTGTTATCGGTTATGACTGTCACTTTTGCACCCCATAGGAAGTCTTTAAACTTTTCAGCCAGCGCCCACTTCATTGCCAAGAACTCTAATTTGAAGGAGCTGTAGTTTGCATCATTCCGCTCAGCCGGGTGGAGACTCCGCTGGCATATGCTATCACTCGTTCTACCCCACCCTGTTGCTGCGCTAACACTGCTCCTAGCCCACAGTTGCTAGCATCAGTATACACAATAAAAAGTTTGTTAAAATCTGCATATGCCAGAATGGGTGCCTGTACTAGTTCATGCTTCAGACGTTGAAAAGCGGCTGCACACTCTGCGTTCCACGCTATTGGGGGTGAACGCCGGCCTCTAGAACGCCCAGTGCCTACCAATAGCTCATTCAGTGGTTTGGCAATCTTCGAAAAGTCTTTAATGAAGCGCCTGTAGTATCCCACGAACCCAAGAAAGACCGCACTTGCCTGACCGTGGTGGGCAGCTGCCAGTCTTGGACAGCGGCGACTTTCTCGGAGTCCGGGGCTACCCCACGATGGCTGACTCTATGGCCCAGGAACTGCACCTCCCTCCGGAAGAGCTGGCACTTTTTGGGGCGTAGTTTGAGGCCATACCTCTCCATGGCCCAGAAAATCTCTTCTAGGTGGCTCAAATGGGTAGGGAAGTCTGTTGAGAGAGAGATGACATCATCAAGGTAAACCAGTGTAGACTCCGCCAGCTGACCTCCCAGACACCGCTGCATCAGCCTCTGGAAGGTAGCTGGCGCGTTGCACAAGCCAAAAGGCATTCGGTCCCACTCATAGAGACCGAAAGGGGTGGTAAACGCAGTCTCTCTCTGTCACTCTCTTCCACTTGCACCTGCCAATAGCCGCTGGCTAAGTCTAAGGTGGAGTACCAAGCGGCCTGTGTTAAGCTTGTCAAAGAGTCCTCGATTCTTGGCAGTGGGAAAGCATCCTTCCTGGTAATGCTGTTCAGTTTCCTATAGTCCACACAGAATCTCCAGGCTCCTGATTTCTTCTGGACAAGCACAACAGGGGCGGCCCATGGGCTGCTGCTTTTACGGATAATGCCACCCTCTAGCATGCCCTGGAGTAGAGTGCGGATCTCCTTATAAAGTGTGGGGGGCACGGGCCGGTAACGTTCCCTAAGAGGGGCTGCGTCACCGGTCGGGATCTGGTGACTACGTCCGTACACCCGTAGTCCTCCTCGTGAGCAGAAAAGACATGTTGCCACCGGCTCAAAAACACCCGCAGTTGTTGCTGTTGCTCTGCATCTAAGCCCTCCCCCTGCAGCGATTCACAGGACAGATATTCAGGTAAGTCTACCGCAGGTGCATCCCCTCCCTGGCCAACCTCAACCACCCCAACCTCCACAACTCCCAGACGCACTTGGGTACAGCAGATGTCCTTTCCTTCTCTCACCTGTTGGGGGCACACGGGCGTAACTCGTGCAAGGCCTTGGTGCCAGTGGATGGCCACAGGGTAGGGTTGTACGTTCCGCAGTCGCACGGGAACGCGGCCCCGGCGTACTGTTGCAAGAGAGCGGGCCACTTGGAGGGTTGAGTTCTCACTGTGCGGTTCTATGACCACCCAGCCCTCTGGTCCATACGCACGGGCTGGCAACCTGGCCCAGAACAATGCTTCGCTACAGTCCGGGATGGTCACTGCATAACGACATGCAGCGCGGGCAGTATCAACCTTCCCTGTTGAGTCAGTGCGATCTGGACCCGGCGACAGTCCGCAATCACGGGTTCCCACTCCTCCTCCTCCCGGGTCCTGGGATTGTTGGTTCTGGTGGAGCCTCCATCCTGAAACAAATTCTGCCAGCACTCCGTTAACACATTCATCCCAAGCAAAGCACGGTGGGCCCCTAAGCAGTAATCTTGCACAACAACAATGCCTCTATTTGGTACCTGCACACCTCGAACCTGTAGATCCGTAACAAAGTAGCCAACATAAGTGATGTTGAGCCCATTTGCCCCCCGGAGTGTTAACCAGGGGATATCCTCACCTTGCTCTAATGACTGGCCGAATAGTTCTTTGCATAGGCTCTCTGCAAACAGGGTGACCTGAGAGCCGGTGTCAACTACAGTGGGTCCCAGTTAATTTGGACGGGTTCCTTCAGGAATCACGCACCCCATTTTCTCAGCAGAAATGGCACAAACTGCAGTTGACACAAACAACCACAAGGTGTCACTTTGGAGTTCTGCCACTACTATTTTGTCTGACTTGACTTACTGCTTCCATGATGCATTTTCCAAGTCAGTAGAACAATCAGAAAGCTGAGCCATTACCAAACATATATGATAATACAATAAGCGTGAGTTTATATATCTTATACCCTATTTGTCACGGTTACTTATAGATTTGATAGTGTAACGATAAGCGCATGAGACTTTCAGCGGGCACGGGAACTTAAATTGATCCACGGTAGTTTAAAGCTTACACTTGACAAAACATTATAATATGAAAATGTAGATGCAATTGTTGTAAGATGGTGCAGCTCCTTTTAAGAAAGCACCGTGTGGGGGATGGAGAAAGCGAGAGGGGATATGTGTTAGAACTTAGATCGTAGGTGGAAAGTGCTGTTGAGACTGGAGCCGAGTCATATTCAAAATAATGCAAAAAATAAATCCATAGATAAAACCAATTATCCTCATTCATTGCAACGCAGCATGACTGCTGCTTGCCGACGTTCAAAAAAAAAGATATCAAAAGCACCTTTTGTGTTTGAATGTAGCACAAATTTAAACAGTTTGACAAATGATTTAGCTAATTGATTATAGCCTGTACAGCAATTGTTGAACATTTACCTGTACAAGTACATTGTTAGCCTACAGACCAATTTCCATAGTGCACATCTTATCAACAGTTTGAATGTGGGTGTGTTTCTGCATTGACAAATACCGTTCAGCACAATGATTCATGCCCAATTAATTTCCCCTGTTAAAGTGTTCGCCTTTGTTACACTATTTGGTTTCATGATGTAGCTATGATAAACACCATATGGCCAAATATGTGACTCAGCTAATGTTATAGGCTATACAATTTCCCCTCTTAAAGACAAGCTGGTGTAGCTTATTAGACTAGGCTACTATTAAAATGCACCGACGGTAGCCTTGGCTATGTGTAAAGTAAGCTATCGCATGATTTCATGCATAAAGTTCATGCATCTGTCAAGTTAGGTACAGGGCCTCGCACCCTTGCGGCGGCCCTGCAGCTCCTCCTAAGACAGCGAGGAAAAAGTTAAAATATGCGATAAACCCGGGCAAAGTTGACAGGTTTGTTTCGGTCCCAGTGATTATTTGTGAAATTGTGCAAACGACAGCCTTTTCAAGGCATTTCAAGGAATGAGTCGTAGCATGCAAGCTCCCAAATTGACCCAGTAGACAGAAGGCATCAATAGCCTACATTGTTTGGACTGGAGAGGGTCATGCGTTTTTTCTCAATCACTTTGGAGGTCATAGAAAAATGTCTTTCTTGCTGCTGGGAGGGTCCGCTTTTTTGACTAACGCTCCCAAAACTCCTCCGGTAGCCCCTTAAATAAATAACGAACAGTCCCTAATTGATTATAGCCTGTAGGCCTACACCAGCACTGTACTGTACAGCACCTGTACTGTACAGGTATTGTTGAACATATACCTGTACAGGACATTGACAGTAGCCCAGCCTAACAAGCAGATGTTGCAAAAGAGCGCAATTAATCAGAAATAAATAATGTAATCTGCGCCGGCTTTATTTAACAAACTGAAAGCAACAAGAGGGTTGAGTTGGCTGTGAGGCCAAACCCAAGAGCAGAGCCTATCTGCTAAGGCACTCGATAGGCTATAACGGGCTGTGTGCGCCTGGAAAGACAATAAGATGCTTTCTGAATAGCACAGCGAAAGGCGGCTCTGGTCATCCCATACCCTCCCCACTTCCTGTAGCCTACCATTATGACTTTGCCGTTTTGGGACATTAAGCTTTTCGTTAAGCCCCCCCCCCCCCCTTCTTTCACAAGCAGTGGGGGAGCACAGGGGCACCTAAAAACACTTTTGGTAGACAAAGGAGGGTTCTCCGCGCTTCTGTTGTTTGGCCACAATCCGGTTGCAACCAGGCCAGGACAGATATTTTAGAGCAGGGCAGGGGTGTCAAACTCATTTTCATAGAGGGCCACATCATTGAATTTATAGGTAACTGAGGGCCACATAATCGGCGAACATGTGCATGGTGCAACCATGAAATCGGTATTGCAGTATGGCTTATTCAAAATTGGTGTGTAATGGTCCTAACCACTTTAAAACAGTGTGGCTGAAATAAAAAACAAACAGCCTACAACAGTAACATTTTCAAATGCAACTTCTAGGCCTACAGTATTAGTTAACAACTGATCAATATGCATTCATGGACTGACATTGATGAGAATAAACTGCAGTCAATAATGTGCATAACAATGTCCATAACACATATCACCACTAAAATTAACTGTGGCTAAGAAAGGTACTGTGTGTGTGTGTGTGTGTGTGTGTGTGTGTGTGTGTGTGAGAGAGAGAGAGAGAGAGCTAGCTATGCGATACACCCACACCCACCCCCACCAGAAAAAACAAATTCCACGCGTGTACAACATTTGTCCGTTTCCGGTTTTAGGTCCGTGCATTGCAAAAAAGTAGCCTACATAGCATAACAATATCCACATGCAATAATACAACAACAAGCGCCTCTGATGACCTATTAATTTGGACAAATTGATACAGCCCTATAGCTAAAGTTACCTTTAGTTTTGTTCTAGCGCTTACCGTGGCGTCTGACTTTAAACAGCTGTAATCTAACGTTCTGACAAGCACACCAATTGCCTACCTTGTTCTTGCCCATCTGGAATAACTCCTCTAGCTTTGCTGTCTCCATCCTTTCTGTTTTCGTTGTTTAAACTTGTGATATCCATAACTAGTGAATTAGCCCAACATTGTGTGCTGATAACCATATATAGATAGCCGAGTAAAAGAAAACAAGTAGCCTAGTTATGTGCCTGCGTGCGTATTCTGTCTTTAAAGTTTAATAATGTTCTGCACCTTTTACTAAAGAATAAAGAAAATTAAGAAGACATCTGAGCTGCACCGGCGTCTCTCCTTCTCTCTAACACTTTTTGGCTTTGGCTAAATATTTCTAAAATCATTTGAGTTTCACTAGTCACATGTTTTAACAAGCAACACTTCTTATTGAACTAATAACAGACGTGTGTCGAAAATTGACTTTATTTTCCATACGGAGAAATAACATATGCAGAGTCTACCAAGGGTCACAAAAATCACAAAACTAACTAAACTAACACGCGCATATTTTTGTATTGCAATCATTGTAGCCTACAGTTGTAACAGCGCGTAACAGTCGTTTTACTCCCCGGATGCGCTCATTATAAAGAGCGTTTGCGTGTCCCAAAACAGCTATCAATTAATCGCAAAGCGTCTTATAAACAAGTATTGCCAGGAGCAACACCTTGCAAAAAATGATAACAATAGGCCTAGGCCTTTATATGGCTCTGCTCCTGCCTAGATTCGAACTCAGAACTACCTGAAAGTTGCAGACCTGTTCTGGAAATACGTGCATTAACCCACTCGACCGTCAGACAACGCTATCTGCTTCGAGTAGCCTATTGGGTAGGAATGTAGCCTACACTGGTTGCTGTGGCACAGTCTTGAGTGACCGAATTCGTTTTCCTTTGTCATATGAATGCTGTCATTTTGTTAACATTACTGTTAAGGAGATGCTGTAGGCAAAGGCTATATTTCAACCTTGTTAGTGTAGTAAAAAAAAAATCAGAACTATTCACAAGGTTTCTGGGCGGCATATTTATGTTCTGTTAGCAAGCAAACTTCTTATGACTACCGACAAAGTAGCCTACTGTCAGCTGACGAAGCTCTCATTTTAAAACATTACTGAGAGACAGGCACTGTACAATCAAGAAATCTTGCCACTGAATCCAAAACTATGTTTAACATTATGTACAAAGCTTAGGCTACAGTGGACTAGCATGTTGCAGGGGCTGCTAAAAACACAGAGAGGCCTTGACTGAAAACTCGTCCAATCACAGCCCTTGCTGTCGAATCATGATCGGCCCGGTTCGACCGTGGGCGCCACAGCAGACCATGCTGCCCCAAAGTGGCTGCAGTTGTACTTACATTTCACCCAGCTGCGTGAATCACCTTGATCGTGAATGAAGTGTCAATTTTTTACTGGGACCCACTGTAAGCATTGTACGGAGTGGCCATTCACTCCTACTTCGACTAGGGGGCACTGTCCGGCGTTTCTTGGGTGGGGAGTAGAATTGGCAGGTGTTGTCCCGGTCACTTGCCCCACAGTGGCCGGGGGAGCTCAAAATCCGACTGGGAGGAACGGCGGCCTGTGCAATGACGGCCAATGTGTCCACAACGATGGCAGATGGGCTGGCCTTGGGAGTCCCACTGCAACCTCGAGTTGGTCTGCGTTGCCGACGGTCGTCCCTTCCCTGCTCCATCCGAGAATGACCTCTCTCTGTGTGGTGAGGATCCGAGGGGTCGGTTGGCCCGCAGCTCAGACAGAAGGCTCTTGGACAGATGCTCCTTGACCTCCTTCATGATTTCCTCCCTCAGCTCCTTCTTCCAGTCTGCCGTTGGGATTGGGTTTGGGGCTGGCCCCATGGAACTCGCTACCATACAATCCGTTGGCTCCCCCACTTCCCGCATGTCCCTTTCCAGAGCCAGGGTTTCCGTCCGTACTGCATCAAAGGTTAGGGTGGGGAATGCGTACCCCCGTACCGTGGTGCCCAATGGGCCCCCATGAAAACAGGCATTGCTGCTTGGAGCCTTGTCCCTTCTCCCTCACTGTTCATATTGGTAGAGTGGTTGCTCAACCTGGGGCAGTAATCCTGCCGACTGCGCCACTTGTGACCGCTAGGGGGCGCTGTTTGCCCCAGTTATAATCTACCCCAAGGAGCAACCACACCCGCTGGTGCGGGAATCCTTGTGAGGGCCAAAAGCACTGTCTCGGTCCTGGGAGTCTCTGGCCACACTCCCCAACTCAGCGACCACACCGCCCCAGACTAGAAGAGAAGGCAAAGGGACAAATCAGGCAGGGTCAACCACTTGGCAGCCGGTCTTTCAATATTCCAGGCCAGCTTACCTCTAGTTGCAGCGGGGGTTGTCATCTTGCTGCCACTTCACCAAAGGGGGCCTTGATCACAGCCTGCGGGTTAGAGGTCACTCACTGCAACCGTAGGAGGGATTCACCCTGTTGTGGGACGTCACTGCACACACACACTCTGGTCACACTCGGCAAATGTGAAGGGGGAAGGGGGGTCACTCTGTGTTCCGTCACAGCACACTGTGGTTCTCAATCGTGTCTGGTTTACGGCAGGCTGTGGACTTCGGTCTCCCAGGTGGCGGCCCTGGGACTAACAGCACCCTGGGGTTCGGTGGTGATGAGGGAGGACAGGCCAGCACTCCAAGGGGACAGTGTTGGCTTAAATCCTGGTAGAGACAGTTCAATAAAGCAAGCAGATACTCTTCAAAAGTCAATTGGCAAGTTAGGGCAAACCCCAATAGGGATGGACATGCCAGCACTCCAAGGAGACAGCGTTAGCTTAAATCCGGTAGGGCGATTCAATGGGGCAGACAGATATTAGTCATAGAACAGCTAGCTGACTAGAGCAGACACCAATGAGGATGGACACCAATGAGGATGGACAGGCCGACGCTTCCAGGGGGACAGCGATAGCTTAAATTCAGGTAGGGGCAATTCAATGGGGTAGGCAGATATTAGCTATACAAGCTAGCTGGCTAGAGCCCGCACCAATGGGAATGGACAGGCCAGCGCTTCCAGGGAGATAGCGTTAGCTTAAACCCAGGTAAGGCAATTCAATGGGGTAAGCAGATATTAGCTATACAAGCTAGCTGGCTAGAGCACGCACTAATAGGGATGGACAGGCCGGCGCTTCCAGGGAGATAGTGTTAGCTTAAATCCAGGTAGGGGAAACTTAGTCAGGTAAACAAACATTAGCCATACGACAGCTAGTTAGCTAGAACACGCACCAGTGCAGATGGACAGGCCAGCGCCTCCGAGGGGACTGCGTTGGCTTAAATCCAGAGGGATAGTTCAACTAAGCAGGCGGGTGTCACACGTACAATTCGCATCAAAAAAGTTTACCTAAAATGAAGTGTTGGGTCTTCTATTCGCGGACCCTGATTCTGAAGGGGAATATCTGCCTTCAGAAAATGACGGTGATTCGTTTAGTGAGGCTTCAGATGCGTCCCTGCCTTGCAATGATGCAGCTGGACAAAGTGAGAGTTTACTCCATAGTTTAGCTTACACCAAGCACAAACGTTGAATCGTTTGCCCAATGTCACTGCTGGGAATAATGTTTCACGGGTTCGGAGTGTTCATCGGGGAAGTTAGCAGGGTGTTAGTGGTGTGGCTTAACGAGGCTGGAGGTAGCCTAATGTCCATAGCGCTAGCTTCTGTCTTCTGAACGTGTGCCTCTCAATCGCGGCGACAGTGCGTGGTGGAGCCTTTGTCTAATGCCACTGGGTATATTATACGAGGTCGAAGTGCTCATAGGACAGTTAGGGGAACATTAGAGGCAGTGTGGGGAGTCGCAATGAGAATGACAGTAGGCCCTAGTCCGAGCTGCAAGAAAATTCTCTCCCACTTCGACACGACCGCGGAGGCAGGCAGATCTGGCCATGCTGCTCGCAACAGGAGCAGAGGTGGTGACACGGGCAGGAGAGCCATTAGGCCATGCATAGTCTATCACAAGATGATGGGAATGCTGGCCCTGTATGGATAGGATATGGATATGGATAGTCATTATCTCTACAGCAAAAGGCCTGCTACATAAAAAAAAAAAATTGTCAGCCATTTATTAGTGATTTACACTGTTGATTATCTATTTCCCTGACCATTTAGGACATATATGTGTTCTTTTTTGTGTGTTCATGTCCTTATGATGTGTGTGTCTTTGTCAGCTAAGAAAAAAACAACAACAAAAAAACATCAACAAAAACAACAAAAAGAAAACAAATACTAACATTGTCTCTTGTCTTGTCTCGTCATCTCACTCCTGATCTGTGCCTTGCCGTGGCAAGTGAGCTTTTGAACTAAACAGGTCTTGTCTACTTGTGTTTGTGTGTCATCCATAAATGGAATCAGAGTGCCTACTGTATGTAGTAAATGGAAAATCTCTACAGCAAAAGGCACCTACCGCTACATGCATTTGGTTTGTTTCTGCCATTTATTAGTAATTATTTACATAGTTTGTTTACTACTTAGTATTTACCTGAGCATTCAGTATTGTGCAATATAGCATACAGAAGGTGAGGGACATTTTGGGGGGAAAGAAGTGGTGCATTTTATCATTCCAACATGCGACTTATAATTAAAAGCGTGCACTCGCTGCCCCATTCTCCAATCCACGGCTATCCTTTACTTGTCAACACCTGTACGCTATTATTGCTTAATTACTTCAGGCTTTACTGCGAACTATGACATACCGCCCCTTAACTCGTCTGGGTGGGAGGCAGTGGCTTAATGATTAGTTCCACTTACTGTCCGTCACTCGGTGACACAGGTTTGCATGGCCCCAGAAAATGATGCTAAAGAGCCACTCATGATTCTAATGCAGTGAGGAATCAGAATGCAAAGACAATTGCAGTCAAAATACAGAACTTTTACTGTGCAAATTTCACAAACATCTTGTATAAAACCAATACAAAAAGTAGTGCAACTTGCAATATTTATACTTTTTTGAAAATTATACAATTGAAAATAAAACCTCTCTGCTAATATGCTTACTCTGTCAAATACTGTAGGCCTATCAGAAACATGCCTTATTGTTATTGTATGGTTTACATGACGTTAGTAGTAGGCTAACGTTAACTTCATGTGGATGTCTTATCATGAGCTTCGGTTCGGTTCACTTGGCAAAACATTAACAAAAAAGTTTGTTTTGGTGCACTGATGACAGTCAGGATCATCTCTAACTAGCCAGCTATAGCCGGCTATTGTTCAGTCTATAACATGCTTTACTTGCTACCTGGATAATTTCAGCGAATATTCTTAAGGTGGGATGAATGATAGGCTAAGATCATTAAATTTCACTGTGTTCGGTGAAATTAACGACATGGTCTACTAGCCAGCTAGTTACAGCTGTTGAACAATCTCAATAGAATTTTCGTGACGTTAAATCCCTTTCAATGCAGTATACCTTAATGTTTTTCCTTAACTAAAGAGAACAATTTAAGGTATTCTGTACAACACCCTTAAATAAACCCCTTACCTAAGGAGAAATTAAGCCTGAAAGGTTATACTTCAGGGGAAAAACTTGAGGTGTTTTGTGTTTACCCTCACTACGCCTCGCAGTTGCACCATGCGTGCATGTGAAAAAAGTCCCGTCTGAAACACTGTCGCGCTGCGCAGCGTTCCAAGCGTTGTGTAATCAAATACGGCGGTATATTAAAAATTCATATAATAACGAAAATATAGACCGTTATACGGTGTGAACCGGTATACCGCCCAGCACTAAGCCCAAGCTGACAGATCTCCACAGATCTTCTGCATTTTTGGGTTTTGCATCAAAAACAGAAATTTTGAGGTCACCAGGATGTTGCCCGCTTGCTGGTGTGTTTGGGGCTGTTGTCCTTTTGCCATTTTAAGGGCACTCATGCCATTTTAAGGGCATTTCTTCCTCAGCATAAGGCAACATGACCTCTTCCAGTATTTTAAGGTACTGAAATTGGTCCATGTTGCCTGTTATAAATGGGCCCCACTCCAAAGTATGAGAAACATCCCCAAACCATAATGCTCGCACCTCCATGTTTTACAGTCTTCACAGTGTACTGTGGCTTGTATTCAGTGTTTGGGGGTCGTCTCACAAATTGTCTGTGGCCTTTAGACCCAATAAGAACAATCTTGCACTCATCCGTCCATAGAACATTGTGCCACTTCTCTTTCGGCCAGTCAATGTGCTCTTTGGCAAACTGTAACCTTTTCAATACATGTCTTTTTTCAGCAGTGGTACTTTAAGAGGGTTTCTTGCAAATAGTTTGGCTTTACATAGGTATCTTCTGATTGTTGAAGTACTCACAGGTAAATCAAAATCTTCTTTGATCTCTTT
This sequence comes from Alosa alosa, assembly GCF_017589495.1. Lineage (NCBI taxonomy): Eukaryota > Metazoa > Chordata > Actinopteri > Clupeiformes > Clupeidae > Alosa > Alosa alosa. Next base: position 648,740 of record NC_063194.1, on the reverse strand, counting down.
GGAGCTGATCATTGGATGCTTCTTTGCCATTCTTGTTATTTTATGATCTAGGCGGATGGTAGTGTTCCTTTTTCTACCACGTCTTTCGGGTTTTCTTTGCCATTTCAAAGCATTGGAGATCATTTAAGATGAGTAGCCAATTATTTTCTGCACTTCTTTGTACGTTTTCCCTTCTCCAATCAACTTTTTGATCAAAGTTCTTTCTTCTTCAGGGGCCTTCACAAAGCCTTTTATCTTACCACTAGGAGTACTCCTAAATCGCACTAAAATATTTTAGCTAGGAGTTTTCTCTTAAAAGTTATTCACAAAGCCTTTCAGACCTACTCTTAGTAAGGAAAAATGACAACTCCTAAACTAAGAGTGAGTCTTCGTTGCTATGGATGACGTCATTACTCGTGCACAAGCTTGCCTGAAGTGACCACCTTGATTGGCTGATGATTATAACACGGGAATGATGGTGCATTCAGAGCACCTCGGAATGACAAGGACCGCCCCCATGGCTACTTTGTTTTTCCGACAGCAAGTGTTCATGTGCTTTGCCATCGGAATGTGTGACAAACACGGATGCCACAACAAAGGTTAAAACATACACTCACTAATCCTAAACAAACAACTGTATTTGCTTAAAATATAGTGTAAGATGCTCGTGAAAGATAGATATGCAGCTTTCAAGTGATAAAAAGGGCAAATTCCCAAGTTCACATTAAAACTGTTGGACATGAAAGGCCACATGGACTACAAACGAACTACAACGTGACGACAAAAGTGATGACGAGCCCCTAACTGGGCAACTCTGTTAGCAAAATCTAGCCCCAGTTTCCGACCTCTGACTCACACATTATGTGACGTGAATGACGCGGAATGAAGATGTTTTCACTCGGAGAAAGGTTTTTCCGAAGCCCATGAACGCTAGGTGATTCCAAACACCTCCCTTACGATGATGAGTGACAGGTGACAGGTCTGAGAATGCGTGCGCTACACAAGTAGTGCGAAGGACGGAAGATGATGAATAACTGAATAAAAAGGCCTAGCCTAAATGAATAAAGAGTAAGGCAAAACAAATAGCCTAGTAGCCTAATGAAACATAGGCCTACGGATTGATGCAGTATCTTTGCAACATTATTAAATGAATCTGTCACCATACCTACGTTTGCAAAGAGGAGAACATTTTAATTTGATTCACAATGAAATATTACATTTCATTTACATGTTAACAATGAGTAGTTTTGGTTGTTGTTGCTGGCGTAATTGCTTCCATTTTATGAATGCAAAATTGTTCCCTCGCGATAAGGTCCTGTTGCCGCGATAGGCTGACATTTCAAAACATCATAGCGTGAAATGCCACAAAAAGCTGTTTGTGAATAGGTCTTAGTGAGTTAGGAGTCCTCTTGACTTCTTTTAAGCTGTCCCAGACTTAGGTGCTACTTTTAGGTCTAAAATGCTTCGTGAATTAATTTTAGTGAAAAAAAATAGGAGTCCTAAAGTTAGGAGTGACACGCCCATTATTTTTAGGAGTTGCTCCACTTAGGAGCTACTTTTAGCCTTAAAATTCTTTGTGAATACGGCCCCAGTGCAATGTGTAGAACGACCCATTTTACTCACAGCAAGGGCTAAAACCAGCAGGTACAACATCTGCTGCCTTCCTTCCTTAAATAAGGGCCATTATTGACACCCATTTCTTCACAGACTGAATGACCTCCCTAATAGACTCTGAAGTTTGCCTACAAAAAAAGCAGCCATCTTTGACATCCGGTATCTGGCGAATTTCCTATGGGAAAATAACATGGGGATTTTGAATTATCGCACCACTCTCGCGGGGATGAAAACACACTTTTGTCCTCTGCCTTCAAGTGGATACTGTAATCTCCGGTAAGTGAAGGCGGCAACTTACCATAGGTAGTTAGCTTCAATTAACAACCGGATCTCCTTATATGGGCAAAGATGGCCGTTTTGGTTATTTTTTGTAGGCGAACTTCAGAGGTCTATTGAACTCCACACTGCTATTAATTTGAACACACCCCCACACCCTCATTTCATTGAATGAGTCAATTACCCCCAATCAGCAGTATGCATCAAGTCTGTTAAGTCTGTTGGTTGGCCATTGCTCTGCTGCACCTAGTCATGAATTTGTTCCCATGTTGTATCATAATTTCTGCCAAAATCAGTACTTAAACATATTAGTGATGTTAGGCTGCTATTGTTTTGCACATAACTGTAGAAATTAAATCAAAAGTTATTTCAATCAAAAACAAGGCCAAGTTACATATTGACATACAGTAGGACCCCTTCATTGATCACCTTCACAATTCTTGCATCCATTGAACTTGTGAGTTCTTGAAGAGTTTCAGCTTTAATGTCTTTGCAGAATAGCCTCCCAGAGCTGCCAGAATGTCAGAATAGCCTCCCAGAGCTGCTGCTTGGATGTAAACTGCCTTTGTCTGCACGAGCCCGCATGGGTAACCAGTTGTTTTAGACCCATTTCAGACTTGTTTCAGAATCTGTGTGCTGCCTGGTAGAATTTTTGACAAATCCACTGTATCAAAGAGTAACAAGGTTGTAGCAGCACAGCTGTTACATGTACACTGAAGACAATGAGGCCTTGACTGGAGCTAAGAATGGTTTGTATATCAAATCTATCATGGGCAGATTTACCCCATCCAGCAGGTCTCAGGTCAGCTCTTTGCCTCTGATGAACATTTAGGCAAATTGGCAAAGTTTTGTAAAAGCACTCAGTATTACAATGTAACAACTATATGTAGGTACCCACAAATACATAATGCAAGTACAATGATAGTACCTGATAGTACATGTTGTTACACAGGTTGTACCACTGTACCTAATTAGGTAGGTACACTGTAATAGCGACACATTAAAATAAAGTGTTACAGAAAAAGGATCTCTCTGCTGCTGAAAAGTGTGAAATTGTATAAAAACAAGGTATAAAAACATTGGATATTTCTTGAAAACTTATGCGTGATCATTGTACTGTAAATAAATTTGTCGCTGATTCAGAGCACAGGCGGGTTCGTGCAGACAAAGGCATAATAAGGAAGGTTTCTGCCAGACAAATTCATAGAATTAAGAGAGCAGCTGCTAAAATGCCATTGCAAAGCAGCAAACAGGTATTTGAAGCCGCTGGTGCCCGCGAAGCTCAAGGTGTAGGATCCTCAAGAAGTTTTCAAGTGTGCATAGACCTACTTTTCAGCCACCCCTAAACAATGCTCACAAACAGAAACGGTTGCAGTGGGCTCAGGAATACATGAAGGCTAATTTTCAAAACGTTTTGTTTACAGATGAGTGCCGTGTAACCCTAGATTGTACAGATGGATGGAGTAGTGGATGGTTGGTGAATGGCCACGATGTCCCAACAAGGCTGAGACGTCAGCAATGAGGTGGCGGAGTCATGTTTTGGGCAGGAATCATGGGGGGAGAGCTGGTAGGCCCCTTTAGGGTCCCTGACGGTGTGAAAATGACCTCGGCAAAGTATGTAGAGTTTCTGACTGACCATTTTCTTCTGTGGTACAAAAAGAAGAACCATGCTTTCTGTAGCGAAATCATCTTTATGCATGACAATGCACCATCTCATGCTGCAAAGAATACCTCTGGGTCATTGGCTGATATGGGCATAAAAGGAGCATCATCAAGAAAAAGATCGATGAGGGTGGGAGGCAGTTCACATCCAAGCAGCAGCTCTGGAAGGCTAAAAAAATAAAATGCTGTCACGTCAGAGCGTCCAAAGCTTCCCTGTACTTTTTTGACAAGCATCCTTGACAGAGCGACCAGAGCTTCTTTGGAAGCTCAAGTCAAGCTTTGGCCGCTCTGACGTGACATAATTTACGTTTGATCATGTTCTATCTTAATACTTTATTTAAAGGCCGTCTATTCGATTGGTTGCTGGTCGTTGGCCACTGAACCACGTCATAGCTCATTACCATAAAGTTGACTGACTTTCAACTTTCTGCTTGACGCTCAAGTCGCTCAAGACGCCCAAAACGCGACGCTGACGGATTTGCTGCTTCTTGCAGCTGAGAGAAGCCGGCTTCCATTGAAAATGAATGACTTCCTGACTCTTTGGAAGCTCAAGTCGGCGGTGGTGTGTACGTACGGTAACGGTTGATGACTTGAAAATGATGCTGACTGTCTTTTGCATCAACTATTTAGGAAAATCTGAGAAAAATGTAATTTGCATAATAATTGTAGTGGAGAGCGAAGCAGTCTCGCATGGTGTCACTTTTGCTGAGGAGGGTTCGAATCCAGCGCGACACGGATCATCGTAATTAGGCTACTTTAAAAAAAATAAAAAAAAATTCCCCGCTGGAGAATGTTATAGTAATGTAGTGCTCAGGTATTCAGTACAGTTTTTATTGAGGTGCGACATACAAAGGCCAGTAAAATGTAAACTGTCGACGTGGGTAGCCGTCAGTTGCTGTTGATAGGTATACATGACATCTGGACAGGCTCGGAAACCGCTCTGACACTAGTAGGTGGAAAAACCAGAAGGCACACAACACCGGTTCCCGCAGTTAATTGAACCGCAAAATGCTCTTGAAGATGCCATTATTAGTGAGTGTAGTATATTACCAATGACAACCAGATAACTGTTGGTGATCAGCTGTAAACGGTTAAACAGCAATGGTAAAACAGCTGTTCAAAGGATATTAATGGAATTGGAATTGTGTCTGAAATGTTATGGTGAGCTTATCGGAATGGCGTCCGTGCTGGCTCAGTGCATACCAAAGATTCTAGAGCGGAGCCTCCACTACATCCCTGACTGTAGCCAATTGACTGCTTGACAGTAGGTTATTTATATTTTATTTTAACAAATTTGTTCGTTCCACTTTATGCAACAGAACCATGCACTTGGCCAGCCTAGAACAGGAACATTTTGGAGAGGGAATGAGAGAATGAACACACACAAGAATCTGTAGGTTATTTGTGGCAGGTTAACAAACAATGTTTACCTTATGCATTAACTCAAGACTTCAAACGTTTTCTAAACAACAAAAACAGAAAGGATGCAGACAGCATCGATGGAAGAACAAAATGTTGAATGAAGCCCAAAGCTTTACTGATGTTAAAGCACACACACATAACGGTAAAATAAAGCTAAACAAAAGGTAAATTTAGCAAAGGTGACAAAATTAATATGGTTATTGTTAGGCCTACTAGGTCAGCCTACTTTTAGCTGACCAGTGCCGAATCTGAAATTGCAAATATTAACAATGTAGCCTAACTCTTTAAATGTTGCACCCTGGTTAGAAACATAGGCTACTCAGAAGTAGGTTAATGGTAACGAGTAACAAGTTGCCAACTTTCCAAAATTCGCTGAGAATAATAATGATTTAAAATGGTGTATGGGCAAAGCCGTTTCAAAGGGGGATAGAGAAGCAGCAAACAACCTGGACTTGTATACCATAAATCCTCAAATACAAGCTGCTAATAACTGCCTACCAGTAGGGCTATCAGTCAACGAACACATTGTTTCAATTTAACTCAATGAAATAAGAGCTCTTCTTAATCATTTTATATTGTTGGTTGGTTTAATACTGTTGCCAATGAAAAGTCGTTGTCCACACCACGGGTCTCCAACACATTGCTCTCAAGCTCAGTCACTTGCTAGTTCTTTTGCAGTGTTACCAACTTTTTCAAATGGAAAGTAGCTAAAGCCAGCTCCAAAAATCGCTAAATGACATCACACACTAATTTGCCTATTAATTTCACGCCAGCATGTATAAAAAAAAAAAAAAAAAAAACGGTGATGGCCCTTCAATTCCCCTTTACTCCTGTTTGCTTTTCTCTTCATAGGCAACTTTAAGAGCCTAGTTTAAATATATTTGATTTAATATACTTGTATATTCATTGATACACTTTAGGCTACTTTCTGTAGCTTATCTTGTCGCAGCCTACACTAGAATGAGCATCAGGTGGCTGAAAAGCATGCAGTCATTTCCAACCTATTAATTGCTGCATCTGCTTTGCACTGCTTTAGGTCTGATTATAACTTCACCATATAGTCAGGTGCACTATGTGTTACTGTGGGAAGTTTTTGGGGATTACGTAAACTATACATTTTTGGAAAGGTTATTGTATAAGGAGTCAGAAAATCAATGTTTGCATTTGCCCAGATGTTTATGAGGCGGCCATATTGAATATTTAAAAAATGTCTGCCGTAAAACTTTAATTTGTAATATCTATGCTTCTGAATAAGCTAAAATGTTGATTTTAACTGCTAAACCCACATTTTTAGGGTCAGGGAATCCAATGGTGATCAAAGCTACAAGACTTTACCCCATTAACCCATAGATGCATAAGTGGGTCAAAAAGGACCCGGTGTGGTTGTTTTCTTGCAATATCATTGTAATGAAAAGTTGTTCACGTTTAATATTCCATGTTCCTCAAAAAACATGTTTTTTATCATCCCATTGAAATATATCCACAATATGGGTAAAAAAAAACAAACTACACATCACAAACAGTTGGTCAGATAACTCAAGAGTTCCTTTTATTGAAATTAAAACGTGGATGTTCTGGAATTATCGACATGCACATTATGATTAAGCAACCTTTTTAATTAGACAGTTTCTGTGCATTATCATAATCATCATCACTTTCATACATCATGACTTGGGAATCGTCATCGTTCTGGCACTGGCTGCTGCACTGACGCATGTCAGTACAGGCTAAGTCCTTAGCTCTGCAGGAGCACCTTCCAGAAGAGCAGTCAGATTTACACTTGCACTGAACCAACTCAAGGATGGCCTTTGGGGCTGGGAGGACCTCTGTGGTCACTGGTTTGAGCATGCCATCCGAGTGTTTGAAGTATCCGTTTTGCAGAGGATCCAGCTGTGCATTCTGCAGAGCAATGGCTGCCTGTGCCCATACTCTTGTTTGGACATGGACTCTCAAGATGTGCTGCTTCAGAGCTCCAAGTGTTGGAGGGAGCTTGTCACTTTCTGCCCTATGTTTGCAGAAGAGATGCCATCGCAGTTGAGGAATTGCCTTGATATTGATCCCCTTGGGTGAGTAAGCTGCACATATAAAGGATTCCAGGGGCCTCATTTATAAAGCGTTCTTACGCACAGATTTGATCTTAGACCGTGCGTACGCTCAAATCCATGCCAACGCTCAGATTTATAAAAACTGTCTTTGACGTGGAAAAGTGCTTATCTCCACGTCAGGTTCAAACTTGACGTACGACCATTTCCTTGTGGTAATGCCGGGGTACTGCAAGTAATCTGAGGTCTAAGTGCGATGCATTTTCAAAATTCCAAGACCAACGATCTCATGTCTTTCTTTACCATATGGATGACCAATATCAGAAGATGTTTAAAGTCGTTTTGGACGCAGCTTAATGTTTCATGGTTTGGCATAAAACTGATAATGAGAACTATAGCCCACTTAAGAAAGTAAAAAAAAAAAGAATAGCTTACTTATTTCGTAATATTAAAAAAACACCAAGACCGATAGAATGATTGAAACATTCTTACAGGTGATCTAGTATATTTAGTGTTCTCACCAATCTAATATTGACCATAAAATGTCCAATTGCCCTCGTTTAGGAGAGGAAAAGTACATTTGCCCCAGGGATGTAGTGGTAAATTAAGAGGTTATTGTACAATATTGGGAATAGGATAGTATTGGATAATTTGGACAGTTTTTAATGTTAAAAGTGAATAAACTCTTTTAAGAGGTGGATAAACTTTAATAAGAGGTGGGTAAACTCTATTTCTGAAATTTCAGAGGTGGATAAACTGCGTTTACTCGCGTTTAGCCTCCACTACATCCTAATTTGCGCTCATACTGTAGGTCTATTCCCAGCTCCGTAACAGAAAGGTAATATTTGAATGTAAGTTATACAATGTAGGCTATAGATATTCTATATCATATATAGCCTACACAACCAAGGGACGGAAGTTATCTTCTGAAAGCAAGGCATCTTCATATTTAGTGTTGCGTCGGAGTTGCGTAAAGAGGTGCAGCGCGCGCACCTGTTTGCTTTTTTTTTTACTCAGATCAGATGACAGTACTTGAGTTGAATAATGTAGGCTAAAATATAAAGGTAGGCCTAAAGCAAACAATAAAGGACAATGTTTAAGCCATTGGACATTATTGAAAGAAAACGATAGCAAAGATATGCAGAATGAATGAATAATGACTATTATTCATTCATTATTCATAGAGCGAACTAGGCTACTTTTTCAGCAAAAACATAGCCTGACATATCACGCTTAATTTAGTCCTCTGTTTTGTAGACTAAATAAGCATATTACTCTGGGTCATATTGGAAACGTACAGTAGCCTACTGTACCATAATTATGCTGTAGGCCTAGGTCTTTCCTTCATAAGGTAGGCCTACCCAATTGTTTTTTCTACAAAGTAGGCCTAAACATAGGCTACTAAATGTTGATTATTCACATTACTGCAAGCAAAAGGAATGAAAGCGAGCAGAGGACAATGACATGGATGCATACGATCTCTTTCCAGAAAGCTTTGCTGGAAAAAACATAATTAGTTAAGCTATTCGAACTGACGCATATATAGTTAACATCAGATGGCATAGGCTAGGCCTATACAATGTTTTCAATATATAATTTTACGTAGGCTACAGCTTTTAGGCTATTGATTTCATTAAAACATATGCTAATGATATTGATGAGGGGGTGTTTACAAGGCGGAGACCTAAAACCATCCGGCTGCGCACAAGTTGACCACAAGTTGACCTTCATTTGTGATTTATAATTACATTTTTTTGTGTTCTCTGAATCACACGTACAATCATTTCAAAAATGATCTAAGATCAAATGAAGGATGGTTTCTACGCAACACTTTTATAAATGAGGCCCCAGGGCTGACAGCATTCCTTCCGTCACCTCTACTTCATCCAAAAGCATCTGCAAAGCTTTGACAATATCATCATCTGCTTTGAGGTAGACCTGCAGCCAGGTTGCCTTGCCTATGCGGGAGAACCTTCCTGTGTTGTCAGCCCCAGTGAATGCATGGAAGGCTGGCAGAGCCTTTGCTCTTTCTTTACCTAGAGCTCGCAACAGTGGTTCAATCTGCACCAGAGGCCATAGAAATGGATGTGTTCTTCAACATAGTTTGCTGTGACTAGCACTAACACATCTGTATCTGGTGAGAAAAACACCAACTGTGCATCATGTGGGTTTCGCTGTGAAGCCAGCACAGCCTGGTGGATCAGCAGTGTGTCTGCTTCTTCGTGGTTATTTTCTTCAAAGACAAGATCTTTGTTGCTTCTAGTGAGCCCAGAAGCAGATGTGATGATTAGCTTGGAGGATCCCTTGTTGTACTCCAGAGTTTTGGCAGCAAGATATTCAGTCAGATCACTTTTAGTCTTGTCATGGGAGAGGAACCTGCTCATTGGGATGTGTTTGATGTTGGTGTCATCTCTGACTTGATACTGAATAGAAGCTTTTCCTTGTCTTTGTTTATCTCTAGTTGCACTCTTCAGAGAATCTGCCCTATATGTGTCAAACACGAGGATGATTTCATCATAAGCTTGTGTTAGTTGCATCAGTCTGTCATTGAAGCAGCAACTCAGATCATTGACTGTCAATACAGTCGCTGTTTTTTTGCTCAGCTTCTGTACAAGCACCATACCATCCACCCACCAGTGCTATCTTCCAACTTGGCTGATCAGTAGATGTGAGGTCTGAGAGTCCTGCATCCATTACATCTTGTTGAGTAGAACTTCCAACTTGAGGCAGCTGATGGTCTTCATGGGGCATGTCTTCTTTTGTCAGCTTCTCAAGTAGATGGATTAACTTGGACTTGTCATGGCATGACAGAATTGTTCCATCAGAAGCGAACAGTGCCCTTGGTGTTAGAGTGAATTCATAATTTCCCATGGCCTCTTTCTGATTGATGTCCCGGTTTGACCTAGGCAAGGGCAATCGAGGAGACTGTAATAACTACCGTGGCATCTCCCTACTAAGTGCCACAGGAAAAGTACTTGCCAGAATCCTGCTCAAACATCTTCAGGAGATTGCAGCGGAAGTATACCCTGAGTCACAATGTGGAATCAGACCACAGCGCTCAAACAAGCCCAAGATTTTTATCTTCATTAAAACAGGTAATTTCCAGTGTCCTACTTATAATACATTTGGCTGGACAACAAATAAACTTTAATGTCATTTTTCTCAGTTTCACACTCTGGCGAGTTAAGGTCTTTTGCCTTTGCAGGGTAGTACTATCAAAGTCCTTTTAGGCAAGTCCCTCCACTCGGCGGCCATATACCAACGTTTTATGGGCACTCATCGGGCACAGTCTTTGGGTCGAACTCTGGCGATGCGCTAAGGCTTCCACGACACCAACCTTGCTCCAGCGGCGAGATCACATGATTGGCACAATGTCTTCACAACACACCATATGATTGGCTCAATGTATTCACATCACACCACATGATTGGCTCAATGTATTCACATGTCGACGTTTTGCCGAGGAAGGGGTGGGATAGGTGTAGACAACGGCCATATTGGCGTGACAAACTAGCCCCATGCATTTCTATGGAGTATTTTTTGAGTGCTGGGTCTCCACATTAGAAAGTCTCTGGTACTATCCTAACAAGAAAATATCAGCAACAACTTTAAATGAAAGACAGTGGAAAATAAGAATGTGTATGTTGTGTGCAAGTTGAGTGAAAAGTAATCCTAAAGTAATCAGATTAGCCTGTTACATGTTTTGGGTAATCCTATTGATTATGTTACTGATTACAGAAATTGTCATGTAATCTGTAGTCAGTAATGAATTACATTTCAAAGTAATGTGACCCAACCCTGAACATCACATATTCCACTCAATAACAGACCAAAAAAGGACAAATCAAAAGGGACATAGTTATGGGTCTATAGACGAAGAGATGTTTGATGAGTTTTTCTCAATTTTATTTATCTCTTCAGGGACCAAAGCACAGCTGTGGGACTTCTACAGGGGAAAAGCATGGGGTGAGTGGATACGTAAGCAAGACCATCAGATATCAAAAGATAGGATGCACTGGCAAAAATGAGTGCAATTGGCAAAGCTGATACAGTGGAAGAGTAGGAGGCAGTGAAGGCCCTGTTGGAAAGCAGTACTTGGAGAGAAAACCATGCTCTCCAAAATTGGTTTACTGACACCTGGCTGTCAGAGGCAAGGGTAAGCATACACACACATATACACAGACCACCACCCCCCCTCCCACACACATGCATTAACACACACACACTCATGAGCGAGCACACAAGCGTTCCTGCCAGCACTACTCTTAAGGCGTAGGGGAGGTTTACTAACGTTTCACACGTACAGCTATGCTAGCTGCCATCTGTTACACAAACACTCCTAACATATCAGAACTCCCACATGGTCCTAAGTGCACTAATTTGCTGAAAATTGTATTTGTCATTGACCTTTGTTTTATTTGTTTTTGTTCATCCAAAGAGATGGGTTGCTGTCTTCAAGGCAGGGACCCTCAAAATTGCTATTACAACCAACAATGGCACTGAATGGCAAAACTAAACGTTCAAACATAAATACTTAAAGGGATACAAAGACAGCACACTATCTGAAATGCTGGAGATTGTTGTGAACACATATATCCCCCAGACTTCCACAGAAAGTAAGTCTAATTAATATATTGTGTTGCTTTACACTCTGATACATTGAGGGTAATGTGAGGGTGTCCTCAACATACAGGTGATACAAAGCCATGGTTCCTCCTTTTCTCTGGGACAGATCCACTGACCTTGTGCGGCACATTACAGTATGTGCCGCAAGGAGACCACTCGGACATGTGGTGCAACTAAGGGATGGTGTGTTCCATGTGCAAAGTGAGACAGAAAAAGGCAAGGCTTACCAACTGTCATTTGGGACCAAAGACAGTCTGCCATTATGCCAGTGTGATGACTGGAGATGGCACAAGTTGCCTTGTAAGTACTTTTGTGCAGGTAGCAGCTATGTAAAATTGACAGGGAACGTCCACTCCTCAACTTGGATGAGATGTGCATGTCTGCCACTGGTGTTGAGTTGAGTGTTGTCAGCCAGCCATAACATAATAACACCATTTTCTTTCTTTTCAGAGACACCGGTCACCTCTGAAACACCTGAATGCAGTTTGCCTTTGCCCCCTCGCAGACATGCAAGGAAGACTGAGAAAGACATGCATACAATACACCTCACAAAACAAATCATGGACAAAATTTACATGACTGACAATCAAGACTGCCTCGAGGACCTGCATCCTACCTGTTTGCTACCTGATGGTCCTGCTTCCAAATCCACTCAACCCATGCCATTTCCTAATACAAAACTCACACAGATCCAGACAACAATTGGATACATTTTGGATACTGTTTAATTACTCAAAGAGCCAACTCTATGCTGTATATCAGGGGTGTCAAACATAAGGCCTGTGGACCAGATCAGGCCCGCCAGCAGGTTTCATACGTTAGATAAGATATTCACATCCAGTTGTCTTCAACAATTTGTAATAAGCAATTTCTGTGATAAATTGATTAAAACTAGCACTACAAACCATCGTCAGGAGGAAGATGCCAAAAAAGCTGACATGGAAGTAGGGTGTTTCAAGAGAGAAAGAGCAGGATATGACAGCAGTTGATGATTTGTACTTGTGTGTTCTCAAGTGGGTATAGTAAGAGTATATCACCAAACAACATTGATACCAGTGCAGGGAAATAATAATGACCATGACAGTGACGGCCCCCACGAGGTCTCATTCCAACAAATCCCGCCCACTGCCTAATATGAGTTTGACACCCCTGCTATACATCACCAAAACAAGATTTAAACATAATCTTTTAGAGCTATGCCAGATAAACCATACCAGAGACACCTGTCCATATTGCAGCCATAAGTTGTAATGCACAATTCTCATGTCTAACGTTAATCGACTTACTGTTGGTGGCTGTAGTGATAATTCACGTGATATTTCCTTTGCTTGTACACTAACATATCAATAAATACATCAATAATATCCATAAGTAGTTCATATATCCCACTAATAGTGATTGATAATGACTGACTATTATTGTGTTACATGCTTCAAATGTAAAGCACATTGAGCTGCATTCTGTGTATGAAAGGTGCTATACAAATAAAGATTATTATTATTATTTTTATTATTATTAATAGCTCATGTTTATTGCATTTAGCATATGGGGTACCATTAACACCCATTATTAATGCTGCAGATAATCAGGTAGGCTACCATTGACACCCATTAGTAATGCTGCAGATAGTAAATGACAACTAGCAGTTATTAAGGATTATACAATGACAACTAGCAGTTATTAAGGATAATGCGCTATTAGTTAGGTGAAAATCTAACCTTAAGGAGGAAAAACTTTCGTTGAGATCAGACCGGAAATGCATACGCCTACATCGTTCAAATTTCCCACGAAAAACTATTTAAAATAGCCGTTTTGGCGGGTATATTTGCACGGTGAAGACTGTAGGTTTTAGGTCTCATGCAACCCTTTCCAAATGCCCTGGACGTCATCCATTGCCTCACAACAGGCACATCTGATCCAATGGAACACCCGCCCCATTGTCCGTCCGTCTGGCAGATCTGATCTAGAACCAACCAAAAAAGCTTTGGTGAGCCTTTTGTGAGGCTTGGTCTGAAGATTATGTGAAAAGTTTGGGGTTGATCGGACAAAAATTTGTGACCTGTAAAATATGTGTTTCACTTTTGATAAAATCCAATATGGCGGAAAATTCATCTAGGCGGAAATTGATGTCATAGGGTGTGTTGAACTCGAGCTTGGTACAAGGATTACAACGATTCAACTTGAAGATCAGGAATACAGGTCAACGGTTATGTGCGTGAACGTGCGTGCAACTTAGACATGTTGGTGGCGCTAGGGGACTCAAGATGCCGACATGAAACTTGGTGAAATTAATCATGGGACTGTCGCCAATCAGTGTGCCAAATTTCACAACTAACGGTTCTATGGGCTGGCATAAACTCCCATGGCGGAAGAAAGCTTAATAATAAGAAAACTAACAAACACAATGGGTGCTTTCGCTGCTTGGACCCCAATTAGAGATATACACTGTTAATACCTCAGTGTGCAAATTTTTGCAAGAATATGGTTTCATTGAGAGGAGAGGGATATTTAAAAAAAAAGTGGTAAACATAAAATACTGGCATTCGGTGCAATTTCTGTCTGATAGATAGAATGATGATGATGATGATTATGATGACAGAAGTATGATAGATGACATGGGGGACTGTTTGAACAAAAATGAAGAAAAATCTGAGACTATGGTGGGTAATCTAATATTTTTGTGTTGAATTGATATGTAATAATCCCAATGGGAAAACCGCTAAGGTTCCTGTCTCCCCCAATACAAAAAAAAAAATCTGCTTTAACTTTCCAAGAGCTTTGCCTTTTGTGAATGAGGCAAATCCTAAACTCGTTTGAAAATAAAAGCTATTGTTCGTTTACATGTACGACTCATTGAAAACCTGAGGAGACATATTTTTCCATTCGGATGTATTATGATCAAGTGGTAGAAAACTTAAATCCCTGGTGTTTAAGGTGCTGTGAGTTCGTTGGTTTTAGCCAAGGCAGGTGTGGGGCTAAACCCACGAAACATGTAACTGCCTTCATGTAAATCAAACCTAAATCAATGTGAGAGGCACGTAGGCTGAAACTGTGAAAGCTTTTTTCTTTCATGCAAGGGTGAATATCAGTGTTAGTTTATCATCAAGAAGATCTAGAATAAACAATAAAGCAGACACATTAAAACCAAAGCAAGTGTAAGTGAAATTAATAATATAATTCTGAAACTGCTTATTTATCACTCTTTACATACAATATACAGATAAAATACAATATACTGGCAAAATGAATATCAATATCATTGGATATCATGTTAGGCACTTTCAACCCTCTCTATCAAGGAAAAAAAAGACTTGGCTAATTGATTGTAGGTAGTAGGTTATAGTAATTCTGACTAACTCATATCCATATTAATATAAGCTATAAAAAGCTATGAATTCAATACATTTAACAGGAGCTGTCAAGTAGCAAAATGTAAAGATGTTTCCTAATGGAGAGTGCCTGTGATTGTGAGACAAAAGCTAAACAGGATTATCCATAGATTTCTAAATTGGTAAATTATGATTGACTCAAAATGTACAGAAATGATTAATTCGTCAAATTCCATGCGTTTTCAGCAATCAACAAATCCTAAAATATCCCTAAGTGTATCACAGTCAAGGAGAGAAAGTTGAACAGCACCAAGCCAAGTTGTGTTTTGCAATCTTTGTAGACGTTTCTTTCTTGCCAGATCAGACAACTTTAGGCCCTTTCAATTGCTGAACTATAATGCCCGTCAGGTTTAGGAATAAGGAATGAGGTATATCTATATTGTCTATAAGATCAACAGGTAGACATGGTAAAAAATGTTAATGATACTAACATCATTATTTGAATTTAAGGCACCATTAAATGAAGTGCCTCTGAAATGTTAAAAGTTGGATGTTATCTCCTAAAATTGAGTAGTTTTGATTTGGATTGGATATAATCTAACAAAAGTCAAAATGTCATGAAGATGTGATGGCTTTCCATATCCAAGTTCTGTACCTGTGATGTTAGGGAATCATGTGATGGCCTGCTGTTCCAGTGATTGTTCAAGTGGGCAGGCCTGCTCTCTACAAATGAGCTGCTTCAGTAACTCCTTCAATTTTTGGGAGAAATTCTTGTTCATCTGCTTATATACAAGAGGAACAGCAAAACTGCTGGAGAAGGCCAACAACACTGACATACACCTTAGAAAATAGTGTGTGGTACTGCTCTGTCTGCTGGACTCCCTCCCTGGTATCAACATAGTGTGAACAAACAGTATTATATAGTATGGTGTCCACAGCAGAATCTGAATACATACAGAAGCCAGTAAAAGACTGTGGATTGATGGATCCAACCGGGCAGTGTCCAGGTCCAGTGGAGTAGACTCCTTTCTGATGCGGAGGATGAGTATCAAAGCATAAAATACAGCCATGACTGGCACAATATAACCAATAAACAACATAATGGTGTCAGCTGCCTCCTTATTTTGCATTTTGGAACACTCAATAATTTTGGTTGAAATATGGTTGCAGACATAGAAGAGCAGAGAGGAGAAGCTGGTGAGTACAGCACCACCCCAGATGAAGCCACACACATGCTTGGTGTTGTAAACACTAGACATGTACGTCCGTGGTAGGGCCCTCTCTATGTAGTAGTCCAAGCTCAGCAGTGTAGTAGAGTACATGATAACAAGGGCGGAAATGTTGAAGAGGATGAGGAGAGTAATATAGATCTCATTGTTGTACTCCCACAGGGGCCACTGTGTAAAGCTAGGCCCCAAAAGTTCCACAGGAGCAATAAGGTTTAGCATAAGACCAGCTATGCCAATATTCACAAAGTACACGTCTGGCATAGTCATGGTCACCTTATTAGACAGATTAACCACCACCAGTAAGGTGTTGTAGTACAGCCCCAAAGGAAAGCAGATGATGAGGTAGATAAGAGAGAGGACAGAGATAATAAATCCAAAGTCCTGACAAAGGTGATAGTCCACACTGTCTAGTGTTTCATTGTAAACCATGCAGCTCCACATTGTGGGGCCTCAGGCACAAGGACCAGCTTCAGTTTGATGGGTCAGCTGGGGGAATGAAGAACAACATTAATTCTGCACCTATTGTCTTTTTACATTTTGATAAATGACTCTTGAGAAATGGGACATGATGAAAAAGTCTTTATACTATGACTATATATTAAAGTGCATGTACATGCAGTAGTTAACACATTATAAATCAACAGAGATATGTGCCTTGGTATGGCAATCTGATAGACTCAATGGTCAAAATGATCTGATTGAGTTGATTGACAATTATTTTCACTAAGAATGTACAACCCCAAAACAGAAAAAATTGGGACATTGTGTAAAATGTGAATAAAAACAGAATGTAATAATCTGCAAAACTCGTAAACTCATATTTAGTTGCAAAATGGACACAGACAACATATCAAATGTTGAAAATTACACATTTGACTATTTCATGGAAAATATATGTTAATTTTGAATTTGATACCAGCAACATATTTCAAAAAAAGTTGGGACCGGGATAACAAAAGGCTGGAATAGTTGTGTAATAATAAACAAAACAAAATGAGGAATGTTTCACAACTAATTAGGATAACTGGCAACATGATTGAGTAGGAAAAAGAGCATCCCAGAGAGGAAGGGTTAGTAAAGATGTAGTTATAAGTATACATACCCCTATGTTAAATTCCCATAGAGGCAGGCAGATTTTTATTTTTTAAAGGCCAGTTATTTCATGGATCCAGGATACTATGCATTCTAATAAAGTTCCCTTGGCCTTTGGAATTAAAATAGCCCCACATCATCACATACCCTTCACCATATCTCACGATTGGCATGGGGCACTTTCCATAAGATCTCTAAATGCAAATCAAACCAGCTATTAGGTTAACTGAAATAAAATGCCGTTCTGGCCCACTTTAACCCCTGTGTGTCTTTGTTGCTCATGTGCAGTTGAAGTGAAGGGGGTTAGCCCCGATGATTTACAACTCTGTTTACCAAACGAAGCCTATGGTTGTTTCAACATGCATGTTCGCAGAAAATATAATTAAAACATAATTCTGTCAGAAATGAAGTAGGCTAAACATTTTCTCCACTGTCAGTGTGAGTCAAACAACTCTAGCGATGTCTATGTTCATTATATGTTTTTCATATAGTCCTAAATTTGAACAGTTATCATTAATTATGTCAACATAGTGCAGTGAAGTGTTACAATTCAAACTGAGCCATTAGAAGTACCTGAGAGTCTGCTATAGCCACCTCCATTACAGCCCACAGGAAGCCAACTGGACACGGAGTCCTCAGTCTCTTGACAATTTACATCTTTGAAGTTTATATTCATTAACCTGCATACAAAAAGGCAAAACAAAGTAACAGGTTGGTCTGGAGATCAATAAGAAATCTTTATTCATTTATCGTTGGGTGTCAATTTGTATATTTTATGCACATTCATTAACATTCAGCTATATACAGACCTGCCAACCTTGAAGAATTTTTTTGAGTAGCACCTTGAGAAAAAAAATGCTTACGTCGGTCTTTATGCATGCAGCCAAAAACAGACATGGCCATGCACACAAGATACATTTTGGATAGATCTGTTTTAGAGACCAATAACCCTGAACTATGAAAAGCACTTGTGTTGATAGGGACTGATGTGGAAATGTGTAAAGAAATACAGTGTTTCCATATATTGACTAATCTGTGGCGGGCCGCCACCTAATCAAAACTGGCCGTCACACAATAATGTTCTATGTTGTACTATTTAAATTAGATAAAATCTTTTCATTGAGCTGCGCTTTTTACGCACACAGCCATTTCTTGCCCCGCCCCTCCTCTAACAAAACATTAACAATTGTTGAAGAATTGTTGTAGGCACATAGAAGCATTGCATAGAACACGCCGGGCTAAATTGCTATTAAATCCGCTTAGCATCGTGACCATGCTGCGCAAATTTGTTCAAAACTGCTGCATTAAAGTTAACTCTGCTAAGGTCTTATCACAACATAGTACATTGAGGAGACTGAACTAAGTTACGTTATGTAATCAAGCAGTATCTCAAAGCTAACGTTAGAATACTGTTTGGATGTCAAGTTTAGCATGCTTACTTACAGTTGCTTGTCAATTTCATTACTCATGCAGGGCTCATTTTATTGACTCTGACACTGAATGTTTGCAAAATCCCGATGTAAACGGAAAAGTGTTTTCCAAGACTCAAAAGTGCTTGTCCCAAGGAGAAGTACAAACCGTTATTTGAACTAACTACGTTATGAATTGCGTCCACACATCAGCAGCCAGCAATGTTAAGGAATTCATGTTTTTTCATTCAGATATGTAAATCAACATGTATAAGTTGCTATTAGTCAATTAATGGGGAGATAATCGATAATCGAAATCGAATCAGACTGAAAAAATGAATCGTTAGATTAATCGATGCATCGAAAAAATAAATCGCTAGATTAATCGTTTAAAAAAATAATCGTTTATCCCAGCCCTAATCAGAACATAGTATATTGGGGAGACTAAAGTTATGCAATCAAGCTGTATGTTTAAGCTAACGTTAGAATACAGTTTGGATGTCGAGCTCAGCATGCTTAGCCTGGCCTTGCCTTCCTACGTACTTCCCCTCAATTTGCATCTCCCTCCACGACTCCGTCTGGGATTCCGGCTATTGGCCTCGTTCGCAACGGAGAATTCGACTCCGAGCCAATCAGCGAGCAGGAGGCAGGAGTTGTTAGAGACGACGTCGAGATTATTCGCTGTGTTTGAATTGTAGTCCTTGAGGAGTTGGCAATGGCATAAGTTAATGAAGCAATTCAGTCCGTGCTGGCCACGCTTCCAAATATTCAGGAATTGAAGTCCGAACAAAAGGAGTGTTTAACACATTTTATTTCGGGCAAAGATGTCGTGGCCCTACTCCCTAAGGGATTTGGGAAACGTTTGATTTGTATCGCGCAGTAGCCTCGATATTAAATTACAGCATGTGCGGCAGACCCGGTATGAACGAAGCGGCGTGTTTTCAATGATCACATCTAGCTTTGACAATTGTGATGATATTGTAGCGACGAGGCTATTTGCCCCCGTGTTGGGCGTTCCCCTGTGTCTTCTGTTTTCCCGGTGTGTGTGTGTGTGTGCTAGTGTTTGTGTCTCCTTCTCCCTCCTGTGTCATAGAATGTGTCAATGAGTTCTGATGTGTTTTGATTGGGGGGAGGTGTCCGGGAGGGAATATTTAGGGGTTCAGATAGGTTAGCGATAGTTAGCGTTGTGTTGTTGGCCGATGAGTGTGAATGACGAGTGATTGAGACCGTGATTTATCAGTGATCAGTTTGTTGTTTTGTAGTGGACACCTCCTGTTGCCCGTGCACTAGCCTGTACATCTATAGGAAATAAACTACCGGATTTTTGGAACAATATATCAGTCTCTTACAATGGGCATTACTTTGAAATGGCCACTTCAGTCGCGCATTACGCGGTGTGAAGCTGCGTGAAACTTTAGTACCACTTTCAGCCACTGTGCGTCGCTCTGCCACTATACATCGCTCTGTCAGTAGCCTGCCTGCCGCCCCTTCTGAAAAAGCAGGAGGCTACCTTTACCTAAGAGTGAGTCTTCGTCGCTATGGATGACGTCATGACTCATGCACGAGCTTGACTGAAGTGACCACCTTGATTGGCTGATGATTGTAACGCGGGAATGATTCCAAACTCCTCCCTTACGATGATGAGTGACAGGTGACAGGTCATGCTCTACACAAGGACGGAAGATGATGAATAACTGAATAAAAAGGCCTAGCCTAAATTAATCAAGAGTAAGGCAAAACAAATAGCCTAGTAGCCTAATGAAACATATGGATTGATGCAGTATCTTTGTAACATTATTAAATTAATCTGTCACTATGCCTATGCTTGCAAAGAGGAGAACATTTTAATTTAAATTAAAACGTTACATTAATTTACATGTTGACAATGAGTAGCCTAGTTTTGGTTGTTGTTGGTGGCGTTATGCCTACAATGCAAAATTGCTTCCTCGCGATTGGAAGCTCCTGTAGCTGCATAGGATTTCAAAGCATCGCTTTGATAACAGGTTTGTGAATAGGTCTTAGTGAGTTAGGAGTCCTCTCGACTTCTTTTAAGCTGTCCCAGAGGTGGAAAGTTGTTATTTGTTGGGGGCAGGGCTGGATTAACAATTCATAGACCCCTGGGCACAAATGTCTGATGGCCCCCCAGCCAACGTGAATCGGGCGGTCAGTTAATAGGCCTATATCGTGAAGATTTTTCTTGCTATCTAAGGCACGAGTGCATCTGTGAGGCCAAGCCTCACCAAGTAGCCCGTTTGTTTACAACTAACATTACATTTAATTAAACTGCTTATAGGCTATGCCGAAATAGTTTTCAACATTTTGAATATCAGCGTCGGGTGAAGTAGGAAATGTTCTCAAAGTAGCCTTATGGCTGAAAACTGCTTGGGATCCCCCCTGTCAAGCAATACAAACGCGCAGCCTGCTCACTCATTGTTTCAAAAGGAGTAATTTCGGCTTTGTCGGAACTGGCCATTGTAGGCTACGTAAAAATAAACTTCCAAAACAAAGAAAAATATTTATCTCCTTTCAGTTAATTGAAAAGTTTCAATAAAGTTAAAAACAGATGATGCGCATCACCGACATAATGCGCAAATAATATAGCCTAGATATTCCAATATATTTGAATACATGTGTTTATTTTAGAGGGATAATTCGAATGCCATTTTTGAGCAATTTTGACAGCCCTAGTCCACTGTAGGCTACGCCAATCGTCTATTAACACCTTCCACCTAACCCCGGGGGGGGTGGGGGTCGCTATAATGTGTGTCAAATAGCACCATAGAGTAGCCTATGTGAAATAACCTTAAAATCGTTCCGGCGCCACTCTCTTGACAGGCTATGGACAACAGGCTGGTTGAAACAATAGCAAAGTATGCATATGTTTAAAAGTATGCACAGAATTTACAATTAAATTGAGCTTTTGCGCATGGTAGGACTATGCAGGCACGTTGCTAGGAGCTCAACACATTGGAGACTTAAGCCCAGACATGAAATGTCCTATGTAAGAGGGGATTCAGGGGTTTCTCCCCCGAGAAATGTTGGTTGGTCACGTTGGTCACGCAACTCTACGCAAGGTCACGCAAGGCCTACCCAAAATGGACAGGATGTGGACAGGAAGGAAATGAAAGACTGTGTTGACAAGATCAACGAATTAATGCGTACAACACGCAAGACTTCCCAATCCCAAGGATTCTCTCTGCTGTAAATTTAAGAGCCTTTAGCCTTATGGACATTTTATTATTGTCGACACTTTATTATTGCCATTTATTGCCATTTGTACTTTTGCATTGTTTATTGACACTTTTGCGCGCGCTCTCTCCCCTGCACATTAAGCTGTCTGCGTGTTGTAGGCTAGATTTACGTGAGTTCTTTCTATCTGCTTTACTTTTGCGAGTTGCGACCACCTAGGCCATGTTATAGACGTTCTATGAGGTACCAGTGTTTAGCTGTGTCACAAAACAATAAGCTTTGTCAGACTACTTTTAAAATGATATTCAGGGGTATATACATTTTTAAACATTCGGGACTGAAGACCCGACAAGGCCTTGCGTTAATTCTTCAGGTTGGAAGTGTCAGGAATTTTCATACGAGAGACGCTCTCATTGGTGGTTAGGATATGGAGTAGGGGATTGACAGCAACTTACATTATAGGAGATTCTGAATATAACATCAACTGCGATGTTTGATTTTAAATTAATGTAAATTTAGCCGGGACTGTAAGCTGGCACACTTGGGTGCTCGATATTTCCCACGGTATCGGCGTCTATGAGCCAGAGCATAGGGGAGAACCAGAACGAATGAAACACTTTTTAATTAAACATAATTGACAAAGACATCGTAAAATACTGAAAGTTAATATGTTGTCACTAGCAACATACATCTGTCCTTTGTCAAATACAGTTGCATGTATAGCTCTGAACAAAACCGTTCAAGAGTTATTTAAGGAGAAGTCGAACGTGTGTTTTGTTTCATTCGTCCCTCCTGGCTGGGACAAATGAAACAGCATGGGGGACGAATTAAACATCCTACAGCTTAAATTATGTAAACTTCCCACAACTTCAATATTTGACAACATATCATGAATGGTACTTCAAGTATGTGTTATTTTAGATAGATTGCTGCTGGGCTATATGTCTTGGTTCATGTCTGTTAACAATTCATTGCAGTCATGGTGAAGCGCGTAGCCCATCTCGCAGTTGCATCCATTACAAACAAACATGCAATGTGAACGTCTGGGATTGGGGAGAGCACTAAATTAGGGCTGGGATAAACGATTATTTTTTTAAACGATTAATCTAGCGATTATTTTTTCGATGCATCGATTAATCTAACGATTCATGAGAGAGAGAGAGAGAGAGAGAGAGAGAGAGATAGATACCCAGGGGAAATTCAAGACATTTAACATTGCAATATACGTTTATTGCTTTTAAGATTACAAAATAAAAGACTATACAAGTGCAAAGTAATGCATTCTTAGTCAGAGGTAGCATTCAATAAAGTTAGTGTATGTCTAATTGAGTGCCTGTCATTTTAAGACGTTCGTGTGGGAAACCTTGCAATTAACATTAACACAGTTAAAAGGCTGCTGATGTGTGGATGCAATTCATAAGTAGTTAGTTTAAATAACGGTTCATACTTCTCCTTTGGACAAGCACTTTTGAGTCTTGGAAAACACTTTTCCATTTACATCGGGATTTTGCAAACATTCAGAGTCAATAAAATGAGCCCTGCATGAATAACGAATACAAGCAGCTGCAAGTAAGCATGCTAAACTTGACATCCAAACAGTATTCTAACGTTAGCTTTGAGATACTGCTTGAGATTGCATACTGTAACTTAACTTAGTACATTGAGGAGACTAAACTATGTTGTGATAACACCTTAGCAGAGTTTACTTTAACTTTAATGCAGCAGTTTTGAACAAATTTGCGCAGCATGGTCACGATGCTAAGCGGATTTAATAGCAATTTAGCCCACTGTGTTCTATGCAGTGCTTCTATGTGGCAACAACAATCCTTCAACAATCGTGAATATTTAGGAGGAGCAGCGGGCTCGTTCGAGAGAGCTGGCGGGCGAGGAAAGGCTGTGTGAGTAAAAGTGCAGCTCAATGAAATTATTTTATCTTATCTTTAATTTAAATAGTAGGCCTACAACATAGAACATCAACGTGTGGTGGCCGGTTTTGATTTCGTGGTGCCCAGCCACAGATTAGTCAACGTATGGAAAACACTGAAGGTGTAAGATTAAAAATATTTAGCAGCACACGTTATGCTTGACGAATCGACGCTCATATTTTGCGTCAACGTATTTTTTGCGTCGATGTCATCGATTACGCCGACGCATTGTCCCAGCCCTACACTAAATGCTCTACTTAATAAGCATGAAGTCAAACCTTTAAATGAAAACCACTCTTTAATAATCAAAAAAATAAACCGCTATTGAAGTAAACTTGTGACCATCAAAAATCGTTTATTGCCTGTAACTCTGTGATAACAGGACGTAACAGGAAGGCATTTGGCTGAGCAACGGAGGTTAATATGCTCTATATTTTGTCCAAATGATGTCTGTCGATCATCGTTGCACTCGGAGAAAACCAGAATGCGTCATTCGTCCTGCGTTTCTTCTACGGCTGCAAACGGGATTCACTCGCAGTTAACCAAATATTTCTTTATTAGGGCAGGGCAGGCATATTTCTGTCTATTAAATTATTTCTAAACCAGTCTGCTAAAGTCTGTAGTGAAGTCTGTGTAGGGTTTTCCAGGCTCCATTTCTTTTTACGAGACAACCTGCTCACAAGAGCCATCTGCCGGTTGTTGCAGCGTCACTGGAGAAATACAAATTAAAGTCGTGTGATCCCGCGTGATGTCACGTGCGGACCTCGAGGGAAGCTGGCCAATTTGAAGTAATGCCCACTGTAACTTCTCATCGGCGTAACAATATGTTATCTTCAACCTTACTGTTGAATAGTAACCTGATATTTGCTATTCTTCCACTAACTCTTACATTTGTATCGCAAAGCTGGCATCGGTCATTTACATCCATCTTGTTCGCTCTGGTGGGGAATGGTTGTTGTAGCGCACGTAATTTCTGAGCGTTGTAGTGTAGCTTACTTCACGATCGAGCTGGCGCATAACATACGTCACAGCCAAACATTAGCGATTGGGTGAAATCAGATCCAATCGTTTCAAACTTCTACAGAGTCCATGCATCCAGCTTGCAAACGTTCGTCAATAGCAGAGATCCTAGACCCTTGTAAAAGCGAAGCGTACCAAGGGGATGGCAAATGGCCAGGCTACAGCATACTTAGTTACAGCTGCTTGTCAAATTCATTTTATTGACTCGGACACTGAATGTTTGCAAAATCCGGATGTAAATGGGAAAGTGTTTTCCCAGACTCAAAACATCTTTAACATGTAAATAAAAATGCTGTGAGCTATAAAGCTCTATAAATAGATCAGGCTCAGTATTATCTAATTACAGACTCTTAAATTTTAGCTTGAATTGATTTACTTGATAAAAGTATGCTAGATTAATTACTGTCATTAGCAATGGCCAATGTTATGTAAAAAGATACACAAAACTATTGATTTCAACAATTAGTTTTAAATCAGGCTTTGGACAAAGGTAAAAGGTGCATTCCATGCAAGCATCACAGTCTCCTAGAGCTCAACCACTGTGCCTAGTGGCATGACTGTGACCTATTCTTTGGTCTTTGGTGTGGACAGTGGATGTGTTAACCACACAACTCCCAGCAATATGCTCAACAGGCAGAAATGATGCTGGGTAGGCCGACATGTCTGTTCCCTGCAAGCTCCAATAAGGTGACCTAACTTAAAACAGTCGATAGACTCAAGTTTAGATCCGGATTTCCCCTTCACACCAACACAATGAGAATTTCAGAGGCAAATTTTTAAATGATTGTCTATCACTAATTTCATTCAATAAAAATAGGCAGTTCAATAAATATGTATAAAAATAGATATTTTCCCCAGGTAGTAGGCTATTTACAGTCCAAAACAGTCTCAATCCATACGCCACAGCAGAGAGAACGTCACTTCAATAAGCCCAACCGTTACGCCCCCACGCCAGCAGGGGAGACAATTCTCTGGCGAGCAGTGGAAGACCCGCCTGTCGCTTCCACCAGTAGAATAGCTGATAGGGTAAACAAACAGTCAGAGTGTGGCTTGCCGGCAAATTCAAACAGAGAAGCTAGCCTACAGTTTGGTTAGCACAGTCATTCCTTCTAGAAGAGGGGACCTTGAAACGAGCACTTCCCTTTGCTTGGAGAAATGGTGAGCATTGGATCATCTAGCACCAGACGAGCGGTTACTTCTTCAGGCCGGGCCGGGAAAAGGGACATCAGCTGTCGGGAAATCAGAGCCGTGGTAGCCTTCAGTCGTAGCCTACCTACCAGGAATCACTTGGAGACAAATTGTAGGCGCTACGAACAAGACGCCTTGTAGGCACTAACAACAAGACACTACGGAGCAAGGGTAAGATTTAAAGAATATGCTTTCATTCTGCTGTTAAGGAAATAGATACGTTTATAGATACCGATCTGGGTCAGTGACAGATAGGGGCAGCCGTGGCCTACTGGTTAGCACTTCGGACCTGTAACCGGAGGGTTGCCGGTTCGAACCCCAGTAGCCAAGGCTGAAGTGCCCTTGAGCAAGGCACCTAACCCCTCACTGCTCCCCGCGCGCCGCTGTTGATGCAGGCAGCTCACTGCGCCGGGATTAGTGTGTGCTTCACCTCACTGTGTGTTTCACTAATTCACGGAATGGGATAAATGCAGAGACCGAATTTCCCTCACGGGATCAAAAGAGTATATACTTATATATACTTATAGATAAAGGCTGAAATTAAAAAATATGTTTAAAACAGAACATGCCTGAGGTTTGTTGAAGTGTATACTTTGTATTTCTGTTGTATTCATATTATTTAATATGACATTTATACTAGTTTTTTACAAAAAAGATAGAACTGACAGTCTCTTAAATTGTCAAATGGTGTAACCACAAAAAAATGACAAATATTTCACACCTCCTAGAGGTCATGCTCTCATAAAATTAGTAGTTTATTTAGTAATATCCTATGAGAATATGTAATATTTATTATATTTATTTCTAAATTTAAATTCTACTGTATGGGTTCTTCATTGTACAGAGCAAGTCCATATGCTATAAACATCTTGTTTTACATCTATTTTTTGACCATTTGAGTAAAAATGGTTTAAACAGCCATTATTACAGTGTAGTAGAGTATTAAATCATTATCCATATTAATTCATTATACAATATTAGTATTTTAGACAAAATACTGGTTACACCAACTGACCATAAAACATCTAAAGCAACAGGACAAGAAATTGACACAGAAAATAGGGATCAAGGTAAACTGAATTGGATATTTTAATATATATTCATATCATTCATCATATTCCATATCATTCATCATTTCATCACATTAATGAAGAAACAGGATGTGTTATTTGATTTCAGTTCAGTTCTTTAAAAAAAAAAGTGTGAGATAAAGGGCCCTATTTTCGCGATGCAAAACCTGGCGCAAAGCGTATTATTATCCCGACGCAAAGCCTTTTCCTATCTTACACTTCACTTTTATTAAACAATGCGCCCATGGGTGTGGCAATTACCGACATAAGATGTGCAGAGGGTGGTGAAAACTGCCCAACGCATCACCGGTTCCTCACTCCCCTCCATCAAGGCCATCCAGAGCAAGCGATGCTTGCGTAAGGCGCGCAGCATCACTCCAACCCCAGACTGTTCACCCCACTCCCCTCTGTGAGGTGTTACTGGTCTCTCCGCACCTGAACCAGCAGGTTCAGAGGAAGCTTCTTTCCTGCGTCTGTCACCCTACTAAACTCTAGCTCTGCATCCCGGTGACATCCAACGAAATAAGCACCCCCATCACCCCCCGCCCCCGCCTGATGACTCCTGTGTCTGTTGAGGTGTCCACGACCATGGCAGCCCCCCCCCACAACTGCACTACCCTCTCCCATCCATAGTGTCCATTTATTTACAAATGTACATACTGCAATTACACTTATACATAGGGCATGAAAAATAAAAAAATCTTGGGTTCCGGTTTCCGACCGACCCTGTCAATTTATGTGCGACCCAAATTTATTTTATGAGCTTGGGAAAGAAATAACACTAAATACATTAAATAAATCCACAAATAAAAACTATAATTACATTAATTACCCCTTGCGTTATGTATAGGGATGGCGTATTCTCTCTTTTACAAAGTAGCCTATGCACAGCTGTTCGCGAAGACGATTGTTTTTCGTCACTTACCAAGGCACTTTCGCAATTTTGTCCAAACACATAACTTTTTACATAAATTTGACCAATCATCATTAGTTTCACCGTGAAATTTCACCTACCACAAAGGTCCCTCGGCGCAGACTATTGAGCCAGATGGCACACTTACTTGCACCTTCTGCATATGACACCAAAGACTGCCCTAACGTGTTCGTTCCTCTACAGTTTTGATGACAATAAATAGAAGGCTAACGTTAATAATCTGCTTACTTGCATCTCTCAACCTGGTGTTGCTAACCTACCTAGGCTGTGAAAGTAAGTTAATTAAGGCCTACTTGGTTTACTGACATTTGAGTAGGCTATGCAACCCATTGGCAAACGTTTACCTGGATATGTCCTTTTAGCTTGTGTCATGTTTGCTAGCTTGTGGGCTTAGTTTGAGTAGTGCTACCAAAATCATAGAAATTAATAAAATTGCAAGACATTTACCTCTTCTATGATCCAAGAGTGATTTCATTCGAGTTGTTTTTTTTACATTTATTTTAACTAATGACATAGAATACATTCCCAATTGCATCCACATATCGTAATGCACTATGCAAAAAGTGATTTACACTCGTAGCCGAACACAGTGAGATGCAAGCCTTCAATCCACTCAGAAATGTAATTAGGCTACTCTCCCGTCCTTAAAGGGGCAGGCAGTCAATTAGGCATTACACCACCAATGTAATGACATTAAACAGAAGTGTAGTCAAATGGTTTAAATCAATATGAAATTACTAGATACTTACTTGGCTATTAGTAATTATGCAGGCCACAGACTATGAATTATTAAAAAGATATGAACTTAATATGAATTACAAAATATATGAATGTATAGAAACATATGACATGATGCCATCTCTTTAGGTGACTGTCTTTTTTGGACAGTTCTACGAAAGGTTATACCGCTTTGTGAATTACCTCAGTCAAAGCATTTTCACAAATAAAGTAGGCCTACTTTGATTTTTTGTAATCCTTACTGTTTACCTTTGATTATCCTTTTTTAATAAGCATCAAGATTATCAGTGTGATTTTGGTCTTACTAACCTTAATTGCCCTAAATAAGTAAATAAATAAAAAAATAAAAAAAATAAAAAAACCCAACCATTTTTGCAATTTTCACTTCCTCCCGCAATTTCTCCACAAGAAACAGCTAAAAACACCGCAACTTCCATCCAGGCATTTTAGGTCGTAACAGTCTCAAAAAACCTCGTGAAATCCTGGAGGGACTGATTTTCTACCTATCCCTTACGAGGGGGACGAAAAAAAAAAAAAAAAAAAAAAAAAAAATTCCCTACTGACCCATGGCCTCAACTGACCACCAACAGGAACCAAACCTTTTTTTTTTCTACTCTAACCTTTTTTATTCTACTGCTCTTCATCCTGCACATACACTTATTCTTAATACTATTATAATGTTACTGTCTCTGCACTACAATGGTACTGTTACCACACTGCACATAGCTGTACATACAATTCATATTCCAAAAAAAGATGGTAAGGCTAGTGTAGGCAACTGAATGCTATATAGTATGACAAATACTAATGGCTAACTGGTAATGTTAGCACAGAAAACAATCAGCTATAGCCTACTGCTGGCTTGTCACAAACGTAGACAGTTCAGGGATTTGATGATAAAACATTTTTGGATAGTTATGCGTTGTTATAATCATCTAAGCCTTAACTAAACAATTGTTAAATAATGTTCTTGTTGTTAATATGTTCTAGGGTGGTCACTTTTTATTCGATATTCGAATATGCATTCGAACATGACGTGAAATATCCATAGTCAAACTATAAATAAACTATTCGGTTTTTAGTGCTATGTGTAGCGCATTTTTACAGTCTATGATTAGTGTGTGCTCTAAACGTACAGTATTGTAGCGTTGGCTCATGACCAAATCAAGCCAATAGCCAGTAACCACAATAATGACTGGAGCCAGAGCCCTCTCAATAGCCACCCTGTTTCGAAAATGGAAAATACAGAATGGCCAGCCTGAGCGAACAATTATGTCACCAACTCATCTAAAAAGTGCTGTCTGGAAATACTTTGGGTTCTACACTGTAGATGGTAAAGTAACCGTTAAAGCATTGGCCGGAAAAAAAATTAAATGTCCGACAAAATTAAATCTCTCCGGTCAAATTGTCCGATTGAAATTGGCTAATAATCCCGTCCCCCTAACGCAATCTGAATTTGAGAATAACCCTTAAAACGTAGCCAAAGCCTATATTAAAACAATACGTCCTCTGGCTATGTTTTTAAAATGTACAGGCTCTACCGTTTGAAAGCTATTAAACAACATGCATAGCCTATGCCTAGCCATGCATTTCAAATAGGAAGCGCACGCTTAAAACGTCTATGTTAAACAACGAACAAATGAGTGAGGCGGTTCAAACATGGCCAGGCCCAGGCAGACTAGCCTTAAAAGTTTTTTCAGAGGCCAGACGCAATGGATGATGATAAATTGGTAACGTCTGAAGCCTCAGATGTCCGGTCAACTCCACCACCACCAGATAAAAAGCAGAAGTGTCGGGCGTATCTGTCGGAATGATGTTAAGTGGAGTTGCGAGGTTGCGGCCGCTCCAAGACACTGTCATTCTCCGTGTACACTGGACATGCAACTGTGTTCTGTACCCAAAGCATACAGTAGGCCTATGCTTTCTCTTTCTATGATCTGCAGGGTTAGGGCCTCCTCGACGAGGAGATTGCTGGATTACTGAAAGAAACTAAACATTTCCCAGAATAGGAAATATTTCTTAAGGCGAGACACGGCAGGTGAAAACATCGTTTTTTCATGCACTGGTCGAGATTGAGATTTTGGGCTAATTTGCTACCTTAGCATGTATTCTTTCACACTACTACAACAACAAAGCCCAATTTACACATTTAGGTGTTTATTTCAGTACATTTTGTCTACTCGC
Organism: Alosa alosa; assembly: GCF_017589495.1. Lineage (NCBI taxonomy): Eukaryota > Metazoa > Chordata > Actinopteri > Clupeiformes > Clupeidae > Alosa > Alosa alosa. The sequence continues at coordinate 617,812 of NC_063194.1, read as the reverse complement.
GCCTGTATATTTCTCCTAAATTTACCAAAAGTTAGTCTTCTAACGTTTCATGCTCTACCGCGACCGTGCTACAAAACATGACATGTGTAGTACCGTTGGAAAGCTCTGTTTTTCCTGCATGACGTTGTGCTATCCAAATATGGACACTTCCTTTGTAACCGCAACCAATCGCGAAAGTTCAAAGGCGAGTCTAGGCTGAGAACGGAATCTCTTGTCTGTGTTCCAAGGCTATTTTCTCAAATTGAGTTTCTCATTTTCCAGTAGATACATCTCAGCCTATGTAGCACCTATGTACACCAAACTTTCCAGATATACAATTAGCAGTGCTCTGAAGATATTTACAGAGGGATTTGTTAATAAATCATTCCTGGCCTGATTTATGTGACATTTTATTCAAAAATATATGGCAAAAATCGATTTTTTAAGGCTATGGACAGTATATTCTGATTTCCTAGGTAATGAAAGCAGATATCCTGAAATCCCTCTGTAATTTTATTTTTATCTTGTATGCAAACAAAATGAAAAAATAATTTTGCACCTGGCTTCATCATATGTTCAGATCTATCTACCGAAAATATATGCAAATGTGCGCATATTTAATGAGATCATGCCTAATTTGCATAATTAGACATTCAAATTTCAAAAACTTGTAATACATTTTTTGTTCATACTTGTGTAAGTAATCAACTGAGGAAGTTTCATGGTGATGTCTATTATTTAAAAAATTTACCTTATTCACCTGTAGTGTCTCGCCTTAATTTATTTATATTAAATAAAGAGTCATAGCCTTAGGGGGTAGTGGTGTGAGCGCTCATTCAATGTGTGTGCGCATCTGTGCAAGTTAAACAGTGGAACCACTGGAGATAACATGGGTAGCAGCAACAAACAACGTAGCCTTTTTAAAACAATGAACGAATCGGACTCTTGCTGTCCATGAAAACATAGACACTGGCTAGATCTTGTTAGGCATGTTTACGTAAGTTAGGCTAATGAACATGTTGTATTCTATTCAGCCTGATTAGGTCATTCTTTAAGCTACATAACTGGAGACAGGCTTTCCTCAACTTGACTAATTAAGAAGCGATAATAGGATATTTGACCGGCATATCATCAAAATGTCTGGAAAACGAAACCTCTGCCGATCACTTTGACCGGCACCATTTTTTTCTAGCGGAAACTCTGCGTTAAAGATAGTGTAGTTTGCAGACTCTGCTGCAAAAAACAGTTTACTTATGCATCCAGGACATCTAATCCAAGTTATCCAAATGAGGCAGCGGAGTGAGAGGCACAGTAGACAGCCAGAGCATCGCCAGGCGTCCAACATCGTTGCATACTTTATGTAAATCCTCAAATTATGTCCGGGGTCTGCTATTTACTTAGGCTGCGCAAAGCACAGGTATTTGTTTGGGGCAGGCAGGCTTGTATTCGATGCAGGCCTTTATTTCTTACATTGTGCGTTTTATTGTGAGACATGCGTTTGGAGCAGCATACCAGGCTATCAAAAGCAGAACATTTTCTGTTTGGTTTGGGATTTAATTTACTTTTGGAGTGATTTATTTTATTGCTTAAATGTTGAGACTAGAGATCAGGGTTCCTACACATTTTCCATTTCAAAATTCCATACTTTTTCCATACTCAAATTTCCAGATTTTTCTGATCATAATCTTGAAATTGCGGCCACTTCTGGTTTGGGATAACTCGGTGAAAAAAAAAAAAAAAAACGTATGGACAACTGAAATAAATTTGAAAAAAATACACTTAATATTTGTCCATTTAGTCAGGCAATTTTTTCTATGAGCCAGCTGGTAATTTGTACTCGCTCAATCCAGTTGTCATCAACTTCAGACTGTAAGACTTGCCATTATATCTGGCGCATCACAGTTTTCAATGAATAAATACAACCACAAGGTTTTGTTTTCACCGAGCGGAGCTCATAGACCAGGGGTTATTAGGTATTAGTATATTAGGTAGTGGGTCGGATTTGTTGGAATGAGAACTCGTGGTGGGCCGTCATTGTCATCATTTGCCCATCGTTTTCTGCATGGGTATCAGAGTATTATTTGATGATATCACTAATGAGCAAACAAGTACATGTAAATATAATGTACTGCTGTTTTTGCTGCTTCTTCCTTCCTGAAAATGGTTTGTAGTGCTAGGTTATCAATTTATCATATCATAGAGATATTGCTTATTACACTTTGTTGAAGACAACTGGATGTGATATTTTTTTTCTAATTTTCCCTTCCTACCTAAAACATCTGGGGGGCCATATGAAACCTGCTGGCGGGCCTGATCTGGCCCGCGGGCCTTATGTTTGGCACCTCCGTCATAGACAGTGCTTTAAGTCAGAAGGAAATGTCATTACCGCAATGTCTGGGATTTGTCCTCAAAGATACAAAAAAAAATAAGGCTCAAAATTTAAAATTATGGAAAAAGTCTACTTAAAGCTATTTCTTTATTGAGGCAAAATCTTTTTGATTTAATTCTACGACAAAGATCCTCCTAAGTACGATCATCAGTCGAACGCTCCCATATGCCACACAACAGCTTTAGTTAATGCATGAGACACGGTGCTCATTGACTGAGAGCCCTAATTTCAGCAATGGGGAAAGTGCAAAGTCAATGTTTATAATTTAAAGAAATGATTTTAAAGTTATTCTAATGTAATATAATATGCTACTATGTTGTGTGCTAATACTCTAATATGCAGAAAACTGTGACAAGACATGAGCACCATAAGACCTAGAACTGCACACACTGCCATTTTAGATCTATAGCTAACCAGGCATTATTATTTATGATTAATTTGATAGCCCTCAGAAAACACACTTGCCCATTGTTGGATCATTTTCGTTGAGGAAGTGCTGTGTTGGAAGGTGCACTCACATTTTTAGTTTTCCGTAGATACAGCTTAGCCTACATATGACAGAGTCTAGTTCACTGCTGGCTGAGGCCTCAGAAATCAGATTTTTTTCTGAGGAGCCTCATAAAATTGTATCTAGAGAATGTGGACTGACAGTTAAGCTACACAACAGGAATGGTTCATTATGACCCGAGTAGTGATTAGTACTGTAGCTGCAATAGTCTGGAATTACAGATATTTCTCCATACCCTTTTTTCTTTTTTCCATACTTATCCAGACCTGGAAATTACTAAAATCAAATTCCATACTTTTCCAGATTTTCCATACCGCGTAGGAACCCTGAGAGATGCACCGATAGATCGGCTGGTGACGGGAATCAGCCGATTTTCACCTGATCGGCCATGACCGGCGACCGGCCGGTCAGTCTGAGACATGCCGATTTTATGCCGCACCCAGCTGAGTTTGCAAAGTTTGAAGAAGCTAGCAACCAACACTCAGGGCTGGATGTAGGGCTACAAAGAAAGCGCTAATAGGCTACGGAGTTTTTCTATGCAGCAAACGCTGTACTTTGCCATTGGCCTACTGCGTGGAATTTACTAAGCCGTCACTTCATTAGGCTCCGTAAACATCGCTCATCACCGCCCGTCACTGCTGCTAATTGCGTGCCCACAGCTGAACCACAAGCGCTGCTGAACGGAGATAACCGATTGCGACATTAAAAATAATCAAAGTTTAGCTATCATAGGCTACATAATAAGTCAACAATGATGTCAACAAGCAGCGACATACAATAGCCCTAGTAGTTCTACTCCACTTAAAAAAAAAAATACTCAAACTATTTACTGCACGTAGACTAGGGCTATGACTTAAAATACCTTAGTCTAGCAGATTGAAAAGTGGATGTTGTGAAAGTGAACAAACGATAGCCTATTAGAACGGCAAACAAACGTTAAAGTTGCTTTTGACATAGTAGCCTACAATGAAAAAAATTGATGCTCTGAATACTGAATCAGCCGTCTCTGAAAGTTTATATAGCCTAATTGATGCATTTAACCGGAATTTGGATTTAATTTTAAACCTTATTGCGTAGCCAAGTAGCCTAAATTGAGTTATTTGTTTAATTATGCATGGTTTACGTTTTATTAAATTCGTAGGCTGGAATGCTTCGCGGCAAGAATTGTATTTAAATGTACCGGTGCTTCAGCCTCTGGCTTGAGAGTGACGTGTTGGAGACCCATGGGAGTTGGAGACCCATGGGGAACAGCGTCAATAAAGAGAGCCGCACTTGATCCTGATCAAGTTGATAGATTGGGGTTTCTAGCGAACTACTAAAACTAGATGTACCGCTTAGCGGTACAAAATATGACCGCCACCCAGTCCTGTACATCCATTCCGCGAAAATAAATCACACTTCAATTTGTCTCCATATTTTACTCCATCCCCCACTCTTGAAACTTTTGTGTATACTTGTTTGGCATGCCTGAGTGTGTGTGTGCGGCTGCACAGAAAGTAGCCTACTGGTGCTGAAAAGGTGAATAGATTGTAGAATAGCCAAAGAAGATGTAGCATTGTTATAAAACCTTTAAAATCTCTAAACAATCACAAGTAGGGCAGTTCATCACAGTTCATCCATTGCAACTGGATTGATGAAAGGTCACTTACACCTGTAGGCTACATTGTATTTGGGAAAAGCAAAAGGTATCAGCATAATGTTATTTATTTATTATTATTTTTTTATGTATTTATAAACAAAAACATCTCTGTCAGTTCCATGCCGTTTTCAACAGCTATCAAAAACAAAGGTCATTTTTGGATGGATAGATTTTTTGTGAATGTTTCTTCTTCTACATAAGATTTTAGTCATCTTTAGTTCATGTAATACTTTATTGTCAATGCACAAATTAAGTAACAGTAGTCTGAAACGTTATTGTTAAATGCACAAATTAAGTAACAGTAGTCTGAAACGAAATGCTGTAGGTCACAGATACCTTCAATTACAACACCTCATTTTTACTTTTTTGTGTTTAACTAGGTGGCGCTATACATGAAATGAGTGGTTATGGAATGGGTTGACATGGCCCCTTGAGATCAACATCCAAAAAAAAAATGGTCCTCCTAAACCCTACGGTTTTGAGATATTCACAGAAAACTGTGTCTGCCCTACCCTCCTTTGGGGGTCCAATTCAGCGGGGGGCTACAGATCGAAACGAAAACGATGGTTCCATGCTATCCATGTGGGGTTACATGTCCACCAAGTTTCGTGTACCCGGTCTTTCAGTGTCCCGGGAATCATTGACGGAAATTTGGGCATGCGAAAAAGAAAGAAAAAATAAAAATAAAAAATCTGACTAAACCTATGACTGCCGCTTCGCTGCGCGGCGGTCATAATTAGGATAGGCTACCGGCCTCACTCCTGTCACTAAGTTATCACGTTATGGTTTGTGCCGTGCTGTTCCGATTCTGTTTTTTTTTTTTGGGGGTAGATATTCGAATACATTGCTTGATATTTGATATCCGTTCGAATTTGATTTTTCTCAAAAGTGACAGCCCTAATATGTTCTTGTTTTAACCGTTCTAACTGTATCTTTGGATGGTAACATTGTTAATGAATGTTTCAGACCATGATGCATTCCTTTAATGACGTCTTCAATAACATTTGCCTTTCGATTATAAATTCCTACTTAGCTATTACAACCTGTCTTTAAATTATATCAATTTGGCTTTAAAGACAATAGCATGTTACACATAACCACTATTTTTAATGGTAAATAGTTACATGGTTTTATAAAACAAGTGTCTATTTTTAGTATTATAGACTTTTCTGCAAATGTATTACATTGAGCAAAACCTCCAGACTTTCCATAATTTTGCACATCTGAAAAACAGTATGTCATAACTAGACCTACATATTTTCCCTGACTTCCCAGACCTAAATTTACATTTATTTACATTTACATTATTCATTTGATGCCAGAGTTCAGCTTGATAGACTACGAAACACTTGAAAAAAACGGTACAGAATCTCAGCTCTTTCACATGAGTCTTAGACACTCTGCCTACCAATTTCTTTAAAACTGTTTTTCACCTCATAGTGGCGGATGTCCTTCAAATTGTAAATGTATCACTGCTGTCTGGCACTTTTCCTAAGTCACTGAAATCAGCTGTTGTAAAGCAACTTCAAGAAGAATTACCTGTATGCCTCCATGCTAAACAATTACAGGCCCATATCCAATCTACCTTTTATTGGCAAAATTATTGAAAAGTAGTATTAAATCAATTAACCACCTTCCTAACATCAAATGGGTATTTTGATTACTTTCAGTCTGGTTTTCGGGCAAATCACAGCACTGAAACAGCTCTCATTAAAGTTTCCAATGACATACGCCTCAACACAGATTCAGGTAAAGCATCAGTCCTAGTGCTACTGGACCTTAGTGCAACATGACACTGTTGATCACAAGATTTTACTACACAGTCTAGAACACTGGGTTGGATTTACAGGCATAGTTATCAGCTGGCTAAAATCATATCTACAAGAAAGGAGCTTCTTTGTTGCCATCGGAAACTGTACCTCAAAACCAACGTCCTTGACCTGTGGTGTTCCCCAGGGGTCGATCTTGGGGCCACTATTATTCAACCTCTATATGCTCCCACTTGGACAAATCATCCAAAATAATTTGATTTCATATCATAGCTATGCAGGTGACACACATTTACTTAGCTCTGTCACCAAACGACTATGATCCTCTTGAATCTATGTGTCAGTGTATAGAACAATTCAACACCTGGATGTCTCAATTTTCTTCAGCTGAACAAAGAAAAAACTGAAGTAATTATATTTGGTAAAAAGGAGGAAAGACGTAGGGTTGCCACTCTCCTTGACACAAAAGGGTTGAAGGCAAAGGATACTGTTAAAAATCTTGGTGTAACAGTGATCTCAATTTCAACAGCCACATGAAAGCGATAACTAAATCAGCTTTTTACCACCTCAAAAATATTGTCAAACTCAGAGGGCTGATGTCAAAACATGACTTAGAAAAACTCATTCATGCATTTATCTCCAGCAGGGTTGATGACTGCAATGGACTGTTCACAGGCCTTCCTAAAAAGACTATTAAACAGCTTCAGGTGATACAAAATGCAGCAGCTAGGATTCTAACAAAAACTAAAAGAACTGACCACATTACTCCGATTCTTAAGTCCTTGCACTGGCTTCCAGTAAGTCACAGAATTGGGCCATCCTTAAAAATATTTTCGTTTGCCGTAACCTGACCGACCCTGTCAATTTAGAACCGACCCAAATATTTATTTTTTTTCCCCTTTTAGTCCGACCGACTTGCCGGTTGTAAACTTGCGTTAATACAGACCGATTGTTTTTTTTTTACTACAACCAATAAAAATGCAATAAAATAATATTTCTTTTAGTAGGCCCAAGTATTGTGAATATAAATTGCCTACATGCAAACGTGGCTCACTTAAAAAAAAAACCTGTGGCGTCATCTCTACACCATTGGTTTTACGCGATGTCACACTATGGCCTACGCTTCGTTTCATTCACACAAACTGATAACGCTTTTACTTGGCACGAAGTTCTGGAAGAACTGTGGGCAGATCTTTTCTCATCCCTTCTCCCCCTAGTCTAGCGGTGACCGTGTCGGAGTATTGAAATTGATTGTGGTCTATTCAGCATTTCTAAAAATATGGGTCCGCAACATGGAGACTGCTGGTCCGCGGAGTCGTGGAGTGAAATTAGGCCCGGTGCTTCATCTGATAATTTGCTGCGCAGTTGATCAAGAAACCCGCGGATCGAAAAAAAAAAAACAAACGTTTCTGCTATTGATGTCATTAAACATGGAGCCCTACAATTAAGTGGTGGTATGAGCATTCATTCAATGCGCGTCTGCGCGAGAGAAACTGAAACTAATCGATAACGTTGGAACTTCCTTAGAAACAGAGCAGAGACTGTATACACTGTATAGCATTGAGTATTGTATAGTCAAATTTCAATATAACGTGGCCAAGAGCTATTGTAGCCTTCTTTCTGGGTACATGTAGATGAGCCCTATGACCCAAAAGTCTGCCATGACCGGGCCTCAGGTCAAAGAAGTTTGAGAAAGGCTGGTCTATATAACCTGCATCAGAATGAGGTTTGCAATGGTGCGCCTTAAGGCACGGGTTGAAGACCCAGTCAGTTACGTCACGATATGCACATTTGTGTAAATTCATTCCTACGTAATCACCATGACCAAAATTGAACTTTTTTTTACTTTGATCTACTTTGAAATATTGACCTACCTACCGACCCATTTTTAATTTTTTTTGGCTGTTACTGCAAACAAAAATATTTTTAAGGATGGCCTTGACTTGAAACCACTATTGCTTGTTTATAAATCAGTAAATGGAGCAGGACCTAAATACCCATCAGACATGCTTCAGCAGTACACACCTTCTCGTCCTCTCAGGTCCCAGGTGAAAAACCTGTTAGTAAAACCTACTGTTGGTGCAAAACATGGTGAAGCAGCTTTTAGCTGCTATGCAGCTCAGCTCTGGAACCAACTTTCGGATGAATGCGTTTCCCAAATGGAAAACGCGAATGATAGATAGGTACTTTATTTAATGCTTGATGCCTCGTTTATAAAACTGCTTGCCATTGTATTTAGGGAGCTGCAAATAGCTAAGTTGTAGGCTATCCATATGCATGCGGTAGCTGTTACAAACACTGGTCATATGATTAAGTAATGCCAATGTTGTTCCATGGTATTTGTGGGAGTTTTATTCAGCGACCACCTGGCTGAGTGTTGGACGCGTGTGGTGTGTGTGTGTGTGTGTCTCCCTCCCTGAATGCCTGTTCTATAAAACTGCTTGCCATTGTATTTAGGGAGCTGCAAATAGCTAAGTTGTAGGCTATCCGTATGCATGCAGTAGTGGTAGCTGTTACGAACACTGGTCAATCATATGATTAAGTAATGCCGACGTTGTTCCGAGACATTTGAGATGAGTTTTATTCAGCGACCACCTGGCTGAGTTTTGGATGCATGTGGTGTGTGCGTCTCCCTCCCCCTCTCCCTTCGAGCGGAGTTGTCATCGCAGTGATATCAGAGCTTTAATAATGAGAGACGTATTATATGTAGTTGAATATTAATTTGTGTTAACGTTTATCATGTACCAGACATACCGTGTATGCCTTACTTGTTTAGAGCCGTTTGCTAACGTTATCATTATCAATCCAGTCCAATGGTGGTTCGTCAGCTACCAAACAGAAGTTTGTGTGTGCGTCTGGTCTGTCTCACGCAGTGGGACACGCATCACAGCGATATGAGAGTGCTGCGCTACCTGAAGGAGAGATTTTAAAACTTTGAGGGATATGTTTTTATACCTTTTGACATTGATGCTGTTTAGAACAGAAACATCTGACACCACGTTATTTTCCTCTGCTGAGTTATGTTCTGAGGTTGACAAATCTGGCAGCTTTTTTTAGAAAAACATAGACATGGAAAAATTGAAACCATGCAGTTTTAAATTACAAATCAAGCACTTTATTTCAATAGCTACTTTTCAGGCTTATTGTTTTCTCAAATTATCTAAATGTGTTGACAAAGGACATTTTGTGATTACCTGAATTATGTCTTATAATATGTCAGCAAGCAATGCATCATCAAGACTGTGTTGTAAGACGTTGATGAAAGCATTTTGCACAGTTAACCATATCCAGTACACCCATCCATAAGTTCAATAAATGTTCCTTTTTTAAATTGAGACTTATAACATTTGTTATCATCATTTGTGTAATTATGTGTCATTTGTATGATGTAAATTGAGGGAGCAAAATAAAAGCAGTATCGGCTCCAAATATCGGCTCAAGAAAATCGGCAGTCTGTATCGTCATCGGCTAAGGCTGATGGGAAAAAAAAAAAAAATCGGTACTAAAAAAAATCCATATTGGTCGATCCCTAGGTCAGACCCCCCCCTCCACCTCCGCCCCTGAGAATGTCAGAACAGCATTTATTGCACAGAATTGCCAGTTAAAATGCTACATGGTACATACTGCTGCTATAAATGTGTCTGGGTAGGCGGCCTACATACTCTATTGTTCACATATGCCACCAACACCAGGCCTTTTCACACAGAGATCACACAAAATTTGCGTGAAGGAGACGTTTTTTTTGCCGCATCGTGTGTCTGAAAACGAGGTGAAAATTTGCCGGCCTGCTGATCTGTTCACATGATCCGGCATTTTGGAGGCAGGATCAGCAAGCAAATGAAAACGTGACGTGCAAAAGGGGGGCGTGTAGAGTGACGTCGTAGGCCTTTTAGGCCGTGCATTTTCAGATGCAGAAGGTGTGTGATTTTCAAAACCATGGCGGGAGAACCGACTGCACTTTGGTTAGCTGCTGCGCACATTTTTAGTACCCTATAAATGCAAGTGAAGTTGCTTTGCATTATAGTGCAGTATGTGTCGATGCTTAGAATTTCGGATTCCTGCGATTGCGTCTTTGGACAATAAAAAGTAATTTGGAAGGGAAATTGAAGAGAAGCAGGAAGCAGTTCAGATGAAAGACTCAATGATCTTAAATGCAGTAGACAAAGACGTTTGGCTCTTCTTGGTCAATTTGCATTGGGATCTAAAACAGTGGCATATAGAAATATTGAAATGGGTGGGCACAGAAGAAAAAAAAAAAAAACAGGTGGGCAAAGCGAATTTGATTGAACATAAGAGAGGCCTAGATTAGATACACTTGAATAGGGATGTAACGGTATGAAAATTTAACCTCACGGTTAGAGTGACCAAACTAATCACGGTTTTCGGTATTATCGTGGTATTTTTAAAAATGTGTTTAATATGCTCAGAAAGCACTAATAGGCCTACACAAGCTGAAATAGTTTCAAAAGGTGTGACAGTATTTACTATATTACAAAATATATGACTTGGAGTTTGCTATTTCTGTTATATGGATCCATTGAGTGAGACCAAAGTAAGTGTTCAAAATAAAACTTTAGGCTACGGATAACATGAGTGGAATGGATTTAATGTGGACACGCACATAAAAACACACAGAGTGGCTACATGATACAGTACATGTTTTGCTGTGAAAATGTTCCGCCTTTTAAAAGCAGGTGTAGTCAAATCCGAATCACAGGTAAATCCATCAAGTAGATAACAGAATCAGTAGGGTACCAGTTTTGTTTCATTGTACCAGGCCTACTGTATGTCAAAAGCAGGCTCAGATGAACCTTGGAAGGATTAAACACACGGTTGCCAGACCGTGGTAATCAACCGTGATAATCATGATATTTGAAATGAAAACGGTAATTGTTATCGTGAACATTTTTATCGCGGTTTACCATTATACCGGTTATCGTTACATCCCTACACTTGAATCATAGGCATGTTATATTTATGGCATAAAAGTGGAATTTATTGAACGCATTTGATCACAGCTGACAAATTACACAGAAATATTTTAACCGGAGCAAACAATGCATGAATGTAGCTTCAGCAGATCACATTAAACACAATTGAGACAATAGATTGACCATATTGGACAACTGCAAAGCCTTATTATAGGCATGTTTCGTTCAATGCATGAACAGTGGAACTTATTGAAGGAATTTCATCATAGCTAACAAATTACGGAAAAAAACAGCATGAACCCAGCATTGGCACGTCACATAAAACACAAATTGAAGCAATAGATTGACCATTGACAACAATGAACAGCTCTACTTGGATCAGGTTGATGAGGTGGCACAGTGGTGTCAATCTAACAGCTTGACACTGAATATCAATAAAACCAAGGAAATGGTAGTGGATTACAGAAGGAAGCAGCAGAACTACAATTACACCCCACTAATGATCAGCGGGCAACCTGTAGCGAGAGTCACAAGTTTTAAATACCTTGGTGTCCACATTACTGAAGACTTAACATGGACTGTTAACACTCAATATGTTCTGAAGAAGTCCAGACAATGACTCTACTTCCTTTGTCAGCTAAGGAAATTTAAAGTTTCTACATCCATCATGAAGGCCTTCTACACTTCAGCGGTTGAGAGTGTTCTAACTGGTAGCATCATCACCTGGTATGGGAACTCCACAGTTAGAGATTGTAGTACTCAGCAGAGAGTAGTGCGCTCAGCTGAACGTACTATAAGAACTCAACTCCCTGCTCTATAAGATATGTATTCCAGAAGAGTACTCCTAAGAGCCCAAAAGATTCTGAAGGACTCTTCTCATCCTAACAATGGATTATTCCTACCGCTGAAATCAAGAAGACGCCTATGTAGTCACAAAGCCATAACTGAACTCACACTACACTGACTTTGCACACATTCACTCCTCAGCACTCTCAAACATTTCCCAACTCTGAATTCACACTATACTGAATTTGCACTCATGCACTCCTCAGCACTCATGACCCCCCCCCACACACACACACACACATACATGACTTAACACTTTTACATCCCCCTACCTATGCTACTATTTCATCACACGTCAAAACACACACACACACATCTGACTTTCTCCAACTTTTGCACAGCTCCATAGAACTTTTTATTTATTATTTTTGATTTCTCCTCCATCTATCTACCCATGTCCTTGATTGCCTAGCTTTTCTGCCCCCACCCCACCCCCAACACACACACACTTACATCACTGTCATCACCTCACATACATACAGCACACTGCTTGCTACAGTAAGCCTCCTCTACATACTTGCTGCACACTGCCCCCCCTCCCTACATACACAGCACATTGTCTTCAGGATCTTCTCCAACACACATCCTCTACATACTTACAGCACACTGTCCCCACCTACCCACACACACACACACACAGTCACTGCTCCACTCCCCTCCCGCCCGCCCACACACACACACACACACACACATCTTCACTGTCATCACTCACATACATCATACCATACAGTACTCCACTTGCAATAGTAAGTCCCTTCACCATACTTCACATACATGCCTACAGCACACTGCCCCCAATACACAGCACATTGTCTCATGAGGAAGCTTCTCCAACACACATATTGCACACTGCCCTCTCCCCACATACACAGCACACTATCCCACCCAACACACACACCAAGACCCTTGGCAGTTGGGTTAGCCCCTTGAGCTGTGGATCTGCCCAAGGTTTCTTCCTTGGTGAAGTTTTTCCTTGCCTCTGTTGCTCTTGGGTGCTCCTTGTTGGCAATTACATCTGCTTTATGCCGCAGAATTACATTCATATTTGGCTGACTGCAGATGCGCCACTTCCCTCCCCATATTCCAAGATTAAGATAGTATGAACTGAAGTGCTTTTTGTATAGGCTACTATCATAAAAAAATAGTTAAAACAAATAGCTAGTTGTCCGAGTCACGCATAATGTTTGAAAACCACTGGCTCGTAATCACAATAATTTAACACACGACAGTTGGATAGCCTACTTCATCATGTCCCCATGCCTACATTTTTGTGAGTAGCATAGAGATCGTTAAAAACAATAAAGTATGGCTCTCCGTTTGGGATATCGAAAACTTATATTTTTAATAGACTACCGTCGAAGATGCTGACTTGCAAAAGCCTCGGGATAACACGTTATCTCCACTATCATCAGTCATGCCCCTTGATCAAAGTGGGGAATGAAATAAAAGTTTGATAACCACTGGCTTAACAAGTTACCTGCAGTCCAGAACACAGAATCTGTTGCAATATTCTGATGATCGGCGATGATATCGGCAAATGTTTGTTTTCCAAAGTAAGAATTTCACTTCACCATGCACCTTCAACAATACCTGGCCTACCTGGTATCATTACAAACATTATTCTGTGTCCTAAAACTGGCATATTTTATGGCATTGTGTCATGTAAGTTCGTTGCAAAATCTAGAGAAATGTGTGAGGTGGTCAGCGGGGGACAATTGAGACACACATTGGATTGTGTTATTACTTGAACATTCCACACTATCCACAGCTGTGGTAGGCCTATCAGGGGCAGGAGGATTACTGTCAGCGCAGGCTTTATATAAAATTCTTCAACAGAAGGCCTCGAATGTTGTCTTGTTTGTGGAGCGCTTTGCCCGGCTTCTGTAATTTCGGCTTCATTGAAAATGAGGGCTTCCCTCAATGACCCTCCGAGAATAAATAAAGGTTGAATGAATGAATGAATGCAGGCTTGCCCAAAATAAAGGCATGTGGTTTGCGCAGCCTACAGTAAATAACAGACCCGCCAGAATGTGCGTTATGATGCTTTTTTACGAGCAAGATGTTTTTGGTACCCTATGCACACTGCATGTTATTAAATAACAATAATCATCAGTAATATTCGACCATTAATTTGGGTAAATGGGCAAGCATGACCACCTTGATTGGCTGATGATTGTAACGCGGGCATGATTCCAAACACCTTCCTTACGATGATGAGTGACAGGTCTCAGAATGCGTGCGCTACACAAGGACTGAAGATGATGAATAACTGGGGCCGTAGGCTATTCAGAAAGGCTTTTATCTTACTACTAGGAGTAGGCTACTCCTAAATCGCACTTAAAGATTTTAGATTGGAGTTTTCTCTTAAAAGTTATTCACAAAGCCTTTCAGACAACTGAGACTGAGAGTCTTCGTGGCTATGGATGACGTCATTACTCATGCACGAGCTTGACTGAAGTGACCACCTTGATTGGCTGACGATTGTAACGCGGGAATTCCAAACACCTCTCTTCCGATGATGACTGACAGGTGACAGGTCGGAGAATGCGTGCGAAGGACGGAAGATGATTAATAACTGAATAAAAAGGCCTAGCCTAAATGAATAAAGAGTAAGGCAAAACAAATAGCTTAGTAGCCTAATGAAACATAGGCCTATGGATTGATGCAGTAGCCTACCTTTGCAACATTATTAAATTAATCTGTCACCATATCCCTAGGCTACGTTTGCAAAGAGGAGAACATTTTAATTTGATTCACAATGAAACGTTACATTTCATTTACATGTTAACAATGAGTAGTTTGTGTTGTTGTTGGTGGCATTATTGCATCCCTTTTATGAATGCAAAATTGTTCCCTTGCGATTGGAAGCTCCTGTTGCGCATAGGCTATTTCAAAACATCGCAACGTAAAATGCCACAAAAAAGCTGTTTATGAATAGGTCTTAGTGAGTTAGGAGTCCTCTCGACTTAAGCTGTCCCAGACTTAGGTGCTACTTTTAGGTCTAAAATGCTTCGTGAATTACTTTTTGTGAAAAAACTAGGAGTCCTAAAGTTAGGAGTGACACGCCCATTATTTTTAGGAGTTGCTCCTAAATTCGCCAGTTAGGAGCTACTTGTAGCCTTAAAAGTCTTTGTGAATATGGCCCCTGAATAAAAAGGCCTAGCCTAAATGAATCAAGGCAAAACAAATAGCCTAGTAGCCCAATGAAACATACGGATTGATGTAGTATCTTGTAGCATTATTAAATTATTCTGTTACTATGCCTACGTTTGCAAAAGAGAACATTTTAATTTGATTCACAATAATGTTACATTTAATTTACATGTTGACAATGATTAGCCTAGTTTTGGTTGTTGTTGGCGGCGTTATTGCATGTTAGTTATGCCTACAATGCAAAATTGCTTCCTCGCGATTGGAAGCTCCTGTAGCTGCATAGCATTTCAAAACCGCAGGTTTGTGAATAGGTCTGTGAGTAAGGAGTCCTCTTGACTTCTTTTAAGCTGTCAGAGGTGGGAAGGTGTGATTTTTTTTTGGGGAAGGGCCGGATTAACTGGGCATAATTGTCTGATGGCCCCTTCCCCAGCCAACGTGAATCGGGTGGTTAGTTAATAGGCCTATCGTGAAGATTTTTCCTGCCATCTAAGGCACGAAAGATCTGTGAGGCCAAGCTCACCAAGTAGCTTCGTTTGTTTACAACTAACATTCCATTTAATTAAACTGCTTTATAGGCTATGCCGAAATAGTTTTCAACATTTTGAATATTAGTGTCGGGTGAATTGAAATGTTCTCAAAGTAGCCTTATGGCTGAAAGCTGCTTGGGACACCTCCCCCCCCCAGTCAAGCAATATATCCATACAAACGCGCTTCCCACTCATTGTTTCAAAAGGAGTAATTTTGGCTTTGTCAGAACTGAAGAGCTGTGGACGGCACGGCACGGTATGCCCAATGAAAATAAATTAACGCAACACAACACAACACAGACCCGCTTCTCTGGCGTCAGTCACTGACATGAGCGAAACACAGAACCCGCTTCTCTCATGGCAGTCACTGACAGTAACCTAGAATAAATGCATGGGGAAAAACACTTCCCCATGACAAAGACATCGTAAAACACTGAAAGTTAATATTTTGTCACTAGCAACATTCATCTGTCCTTTGTCAAATGTATTATGTTCCAAGTACCCTATGCGTAATTCTGCTTCATAAAGTTGAACAAATACATTTGCTTATTTCACAGAAAAATATAAATAGCCAGTCTACAGTGCAGAGTTGTAAAGTTATGGTAGGCCAACTTGCAGTGAACATACAAAGAGGGGAAATTATTTCTCTTGCAGCTGAGTAGCCTCAGGTGCGCACGTAGACATAAGGCCAAACATGCAAGCCAATGAATCGTGCTCTCACGACAATCGCGCCGTTAAACTTAAATAGGTTAACATCACTCCAAGTTCGCCTTCAAGCAAGGAAAACGATGATTTGAAGACATCTGTTTCGTTGGAAGGGCAAGGGGTAGCAACAGGGCAACACAGAGACAGGCCCGATGGCAGGGCTGTTATGAGTGTATTAAAATATGGGATATTCTACGGGAAAACATTAAAACTGCAAGACAACGGGGAAAGTTAAAATACGTGATAAACACGGAAAAAGTTGGCATGCATTGTTTCGGTCCCCGTGCACAGGGATTATTTGTCATACTATTAATCAACACATTTGAAAAGCAAGGACTGGTAGCATGCAAGCTCACGGGAAAGATTGATTTAAGAATGTTATCACAAAGTGTGTGGCTGTGGCGCGGGCGGAAGACAATTGGCAGGGGAGGGTCATGTCTTTTTTAACAATTCTGTCGGAGGGTCATTGAACAATTTCTAGCAGGCAAGAGAGGGTCATGCAACTTCCAACTGAAGCACTCAAAATTCCTCCGGTGGCCCCTTCAATAAATAACGATCAGTCCCTAGATTGCTGCTGGGCTATATGTCTTGGTTCTGTTAACAACTCATTGTCAAACGCATAGCCTATCTCAGCGGTTGCATCCATTACAAAACAAACATGCAATGTGAGCGTCTGGGATTGGGGAGAGCACTAAATGCTCTACTGAATAAGCACGAAGTCAAACCTTTAAATGAAAAACACTCTTTAATAATCCAAAAAAATAAACCGCTAATGAAGTAAACTTGTGACCATGGCTGAGCAACGGAGGTTATAATGCTCCATGTTTTGTCCAAATGATGACTGTCTATCATCGTTGCACTTTCGGAGAAAACCGAATGTTTCATTCGATCCCGTTTCAATCGTCCGGTTGTACCTACTCAAAAGCGCCAGATAGAACCTTATTATTCTAAGGTAGCGAAATAGCGTTCAGCATGATTCATGCCCAATTAATTCCCCCCTGTTAAAGTGTTAGCCTTTGTAGTTTGGTTTTCGTGATAGCCTATGATAAGCGGCTTATGGCCAAATATGTGAAAACGTTAAAATACAGTAGGCTTATAAACCGGAAAAGTTGTTGACAGTGATTTTTTCATAATCACTTTGGAGGGTCATAGAAAAATGTATTGCTGGCGAGGGAGGGTCACGTCTTTTGGACTAATGCTCCCAAAACTCCTCGGTAGCCCCTTAAATAAATAACGAACAGTCAGTCCCCTAATGAAGTAAACTTGTGACCATCAAAATCGTTTATCGCCTGTAACTCCGTGATAACAGGACGTAACAGGAAGGCATTTGGCTGAGCAACGGAGGTTAATGCTCTATATTTTGTCCAAATGATGTCTGTCTATCATCGTTGCTTTTCGGAGAAAACCAGAATGTTTAATTTGTCCCTGCGTCTCTCACGGCTAAAACGGGATTCACTCGCAGTTAACCAAATATTTCTTTATTAGGGCAGGGCAGGCATATTTCTGGCTATTACATTATTTCTAAACCAGTCTGCTAAAGTCTGTAGTGAAGTCTGTGTAGGGTTTTCCAGTCTCCATTTCTTTTTACGAGACACCCTGCTCACTTGAGCCATCTACCGGTTGTTTTGGTTGTTGCAGCGTCTCACTGGAAAAATACAAATTAAAGTCGCGTGATACCACGTGATCCCACGCGCGGACCGCGAGTGAAGCTGGCCAAGTCGAAGCACTGCCCACTGTAAGTACGATTTTCTGAACTGGGGATTATCACTAATTTTACCCCCATAACTTTTGACAACTAAAAAAAATAAAATTGCCTCACTGTTTGCGTGCTATATTAGCACATATGCATAACCCCTCCCTCCATGCCACAGCTGAATTTTAACCACACTTATACCATATATACAGTTTTTTTTATTTTCTTTACTACTCGCTGATATGTCCATATTTATTTTAAGCTAGTCTCTAGAATTTATTTATTCTTGCACTGTTGGACTTAGTCATTTTGCTTTTGATCGGTCAGATTTTAAATCTCCTGTGGTGGGTTGGACATAATGTAGAGTCATCAAAACGCCCGCCCACGTCCCCCCTTTCCGCCTTAACGTATTCACACTAGTGCCGGAACTTATCGATTCGGCAAAATGTCTAGGGTGCTTGGTAGTTAGGGTTGTGCACAATTCGAATTGCAATTCTGCTTCCTGTTTGCTACCTCAATTGAAATGCAAGTGAAATTCAAGAATTTAATTGGAATTTCAGAGCCAGTTTCAATTCAATTCTGGAATTTTGCACAAGCCTGTTGGTAGTAAATTTGGCGAGACACTTCGTCTCACCATTCCGCCTCGGTCTATGTGAAAAGGACAGGCGTTCCGCAAATCTGGTACATCATTTTGCAGGGATTTTGGCAGTGTGTAAGGGCCTACCATCACAACCTCACATTTGCCACTATCACCAATCAAGTGCACCTTCCTTCCTCCGTTATTTTTTTAACCACCAGTCGCCACTGGTACACACTTGACCTTAATGTGAATATTCAAACACAGTTTTTACATTAAATTCAATATTTTATGATTGTCAAGTTGTGCAGGGTTTGTGCAGTTTTCCCCAACTTGAAAAGGAGCTTGACTCATCTACATGAAGAAAAAACTGGATTCTACTCAGTTGTGTCCTTTTCCTCTTTTTTTCCCTTTTATTCAGATTTCAGCAGCTTATTTTCAATGGACAGCAGTAAATTGATGGCAAGGATTAATTTCCATGAGGAATTGGTTGTTACTAGTTTGTCACTAGGTTTTCACTAGGTAAAAAACCTTCAAACATAAACAGAGAAGAAAAGAACCATATAAGCTTTTGCAGTACAGCACACATCACTAGTAGAAACCACACGTGTGCAAATATTTAAATATCTACCTTCCAGTATGAATTACACAGTAGCAAAATATTACATTCGATAGAAAAATATACATCTGAAATTAAAATACACCTGATGGTTCACCAACGCATATTGCACAAGCCCATTAGCAGTAGCAAGTTAACTGATAACCCAATACCTACAAGTCTAGTCACCCATCATATTCTCACCATGCATTTTAAACACGGCATGTAAATTAACAATAACCAATTTAAACCTGTGTTTTCACTAGATAACATTTGTCAACAGTTACATAGCCATACACATGACACGGAACTCTACACTACTTGCATTTCACACACATGCCTAAACTATTCCGGTAGCAGGAGCAGCATACTCCAATGAAACAGGTTCAGTTTCTTACCGGCTGCCTCTCCAGTCTTTGTAGATGTAATCAGCTCTGCACGATATTTCCACGGATGTCCGCGGTGGTAAGTCTCACAGCAAACTTTCACCGTGGTCTTTTTAGCGTCTTTCCCTGTGTGGAGTTTGATTAGGCACCTGCGAGTTTCTGGGTTGTGTTGCGTGAATTACGTCACGCGATTTAAACACACAGGGCGGCAATCAGCTGCATTTCTTCAGTTATCCGATATCCTGTTTGTCTAGTGAACTTTTAACACCTCTTTATGCATTGTTTTTTGTGTGCATTTTTTACTTCTGTGAAACCCAAAGTTTACTAAACTGTAGTTTGACTTGACAATGATTATTATGATTTATCAATGTTTTCAGGAGGTCGTACCATTTGACATGTAACCTAAGCTTGCCTGACCATGGCCTAAAAACTCTATTTTGTAACTTTAAGAGAAAACAATAACAAGTTCTATCGTGAGACTGCATGTCGTTTGGAGAAGCGTATCGGTAGGCCTATATTAACAGAAGATTTTCGGTTTGCTTCGGGATATAGGCCTACGGGTCATTCACTTTTGGATTGTTTGATTATAGTGCTGACTGTCGCAGGAGACGTAGTGTAGGCCTATCAGCCATCGAAATGAAAGCTCATCAGGGGGTAATATTGTGGAAACAAACGTTGGGTAGGCTAAATTTAATGTCCATACTGTAGCATACTGGCGCGTTTAGACTCAAAGCGGCAAAAGCTAACGTTCCTAACCCTGCTCACAAGTGCCACCTGGTGGTTGTTTGGATCATTGCAGCTTCACTGGGGAAATATAAAAAAAAAAAAAGACGTGTGATTCAAGCGTGAGGACACGTGAGAATCACGCGTGAAGCCGGAAAATTTAATGTAGTACCTTCTGTAGGTCTAATTGATGCAACATTCATAATGTTTTCTATGTAGTTAGTTAGTTAGTTAAGTTGAGGGGCAGCCGTAGCCTACTGGTTAGCACTTCGGACTTGTAACCGGAGGGTTGCCGGTTCGAACCCCGACCAGTAGGAAGCGGCTGAAGTGCCCTTGAGCAAGGCACCCAACCCCTCGCTGCTCCCTGAGTGCCGCTGTTGTAGCAGGCAGCTCACTGCGCCGGGATTAGTGTGTGCTTCACCTCACTTACTTATACTTATAAAATCAAGGGTCGTACTTCAAACATTATTCTAACGTTAGCTTAGAGATACGGCTTGATTGCATAAGTTAACATTGGGGACTGGGGAGACTAAGCTATCTTGTGATAAGACCTTAGCAGAGTTAACTTTGCAACAAATTTGCGCAGCATGGACACGATGCTAAGCAGATTTAATAGCAATTTAGCCCAAATTTGCGCAGCATGGACACGATGCTAAGCGGATTTAATAGCAATTTAGCCCGTCGTCTTCTATGTAATGCTATGTGCCAACAGCAATCCTTCAACAATTGTTAATGTTTTGTTAAATGTAGGCTACATATAGAGGAGGGGTGGTGGGTTCAAAAGCGGGGCAAGAAAAGGCTGCGTGTGTAAAAAGCGCAGCTCAATGAAAGGATTTTATCCAATTTAAGAGTCATTGCTCGAGAAAACCAGGCAAAAGTCAGAAGATGGGGGTCAGCCAAATCGAATATTTTTCGTTATGGAGATCTGGGACCCCCCTCGGAGACTGGAGCTGAAACAGGTGAGGGGTGGAAATATAAAAGTTATGTTCATATCCTCATCAGAATTATCAGGGTAGCCATTGCAATTTCAGTCATTTTCAGCCTAAAATTGCCTGGGTCATTCCACGTCAGTTCAACCAGGGCCCACGCACTTAGGTCTCAAAAAATTCTGAAAAAATTACCAGGTGTACCTATGTTACCCAGGAGACACACTGTAAAATTATGTAAGATAATACTTTCCAAGATACAGCCAGTTTTACAGGGGAAATCATTTTGGTTCTCATTTTCAGAGCACCCAAACACCTTGTGGGAATATACAAAGATTTTGTATATTCAAATTGGTGTTTTTGAAAAGAAAAGGTCATAAAGAATAATAGAATAAGAGAATAAAGAAAAAAATATTTTAAAAATCTTTGTATATTCCCACAAGGTGTTTGGGTGCTCTGAAAATGAGAACCAAAATTATTTTTTAGACTTGTAAAGTCTGCTGTTCAGACCCTGAAGGAATTTATTTTCTGTTCATTGTTTTTTGTGAGGGTGTTTCTACTTCTCTCAGTAAGGAAAATAAACCAAGAGCCTATGTTAAGTACAAATATGTCTTCTGAAGGCTTAAACAGAGCCCAGCCAAAAACTCCAATAAAATTTGTATCAAATTTGAGGGACAGCTATGACCATGCAGGATTATCCAGACCAAATGTGACTATTTTGCTACATACTATTCCTATTTATGTACCAGCATGCAAAATTTCAGCCTTCTACATGGTTTAGTTCTTGCGCTGTGGGCTTGTGAACTTTGACAAAAAAATGAGGCCGAACAAAATCGACGCCCCCCTCCCCCTGTAAAACTGGCTGTATCTTGGAAAGTATTGATCTTACATAAGAGTAATTTTACAATGCGTCTCCTGGGTAACATAGGTACACCTGGTAATTTTTTCAGAATTTTTTGAGACCCAAGTGCGTGGGCCCTGGTTGAATTGACGTGGAATGAACCGCCTGATTTTCGAGGGTCTCCATGGGGGGCCCAGAACTAAGTAACGGAAAATAGCTGGAGGGTTATAGTCATATGGCTGTTCATAGCTCCACATACCTATAACACATACAAAGTCACAATTCGATTTTCGATCTTTTTTAAAATATTACTATTAATGCATTCCTTATGTTATGTAATTGTTTTGGCCTTTTCCTTTTCTGTTTCGGGGGGCTTTTATTTTGAAACAGATTTTTATTTTGAAACCGTTCCAACCGTGAGGTTGTAATGTAAACAGAACAAACATTAGGCTAAACAGAGACGTGAACATGGTGAAATGAAACACAGAATGATAATTTGATTGTTTCAGCACACTCCGAAGAGACCCAAGGTTGGTGTTCATGGAATATGTACTTATCAATGTGCATTTTAAGCCTAAGTAATTTTGGACTGTAACTATCATCTTTTCACTTGCTAAGTTGAGTAGGCTAAGTTAGTGTTAACTGACCTGAATGAACGAAGAAATACTTCCACATAGGTGATTTCAGAGCAGAGTTCGATTTCGGTAGGTTAATGTGTATATTTTAACTGGCTGCAGCCTAAAAATATGAGCCAATTAGGCCTACCCCCATCTTCTGAACTCTGCCTGTTTTTTTCATGCAATGACAGAGCATTATTGTGTAGCGGCCTGTTTTGATTTTGTGGCGGCCCGCCACAGATTAGTCAACGTATCGGAAACACTGTATATAATCATGCAGATCATAAAATACTACAAATTAATTCCAAAATATGAAATAAAAACATATGACATAAGTCATAATTTTCAGTGTGTGTGTGGAGGGTCGAGCAGAGACTAGGATTGCCACTGATGTGAATTGTCCCACACTATTCAATATTACTGATAGCGTCAAGGTGGTGGGGGCCCCAAATCAAATCAATATTGACAACAGCTCAGAGCATGGAAAGCGATAAAAAGGTGACCTTGAAATTGTGGTGTTAAAAGAGACGCAATGAAAAATTTGGGTGCACCTAAATTTTGTGCTGGTGCATTTACATTTAAAAAGTTAGGCGCACCAGTGCAATGCAAAAAGTTAGTTTGGAGCCCTGTGCAGTCCGTTTTATTATCAATATTAAGGTCTCCTTTCTTTATGACTTGAATAAAATTCCTCCATGAATGCCATCTGTCGTGTAGTTTTTGTAGTGTGCACAGATTCAAACAAAGTGCCAACAATATGTCGTGCAAGTAGTGTCGCAAAACACATAAGCTTCTGCACATGCTCAGAACGGATTGGGCACTGACAGATCCATCCATTAAAAATCCACTACAAATCCATAAGTCGCCCAGGGTTTCACTCAATTTACATGGAAGTCAATGGAAAAAGATTTCTATGGTAGTGAAGCAAGTTGGTGAAGCAGTCTGATTCAACTGTTTCATCGCGGGTGAGGGTGGCCCCGTTTTACACTCAAAGAATTGATTTCAATCAACAGCTGGTGTTAGTGACTGCATTTTTGTTCCAAACGACAAAAAATGTGATTGTTGTAAGATTGTTTTTTTTTTTGGTAAAGCACGTTAACCTGTAGTCTTATAAAGCCTTCTCTGATGCAATGTCTATCTCTGTCCAAGGATATCCCGTATCATAAGTTTACGTTAACTTACCCTCACACGCCCCCATCACCAAAGTCCGTTCCCTGATGATGGCTGTCAAGTTTGTTAAGTTAGCTAATGTAAGAGAAAACAACTGGCGTGCTGATAACACTCAAAACCCCACGTCCGACGCTGCTAAATTATAACTGACCTTTTTCAGCAATTGTTTACCAGTGACATTTACAGCTAACGTTAAAGGCAGACTATGGAGACACAAAGTACTCACCAGGTATGCATGTCTTGGCACAGATCACGGCATTTCTGTCGTTGAAAAGTTACAAACATTTCTTCTTTATTTCGGGTGAAAGTAAATATCCCTATGCATAGACCAAAGGAGAAACACGTTTGGAAGAAAATTACTGATTACCCTATGTCCCAATTGTGTTTTAACTTCTGGCCCTCTCACACAACTAACATTATCGTTAGAGAATTGTCTGGTTTTACTAGTGTAGAACAACAGTGTCACGTGACCCTCCCCCTTCATGCGATAGGTGGGCCTTGACTAGACCTCCGGGCAGGCATTGGACAAAAACAAATGGACAGGAAGGCTGCCATCCAGTCTCAAGCCTGCTCACACAGGTCCCTGCACGGGAGAAACGGTAATATGCTGCGTTCATGATACGTTGGAAACTCGGAAATCCCGCCCTCCGACCCTCTGCTCGTAGACTTGTGCGTAAATCTTGTAATCTGGGTACCAGAAGCTCGCATGCAGAACGAACTTCTGGGCCAAAACCTTCATAATAGGAATCCTACTTTCAGAGACGCCCACTGATCTCACCACCGCTGTGTTCATGGGGAAACGTAAGTTCCTACTGAAACCAGTGCAAAATAGCTGCGGATACAAACATAATTGAACCATGTTTAGAGTCGATTTTTAGTTGAAGTTAGTAACTTTGCTTTAAACCTCTGCAGAAGTTATGTCTCATTTGCCTAAGCCAGTGGTCCCCAAACTTTTTCATCCGAGGGCCAGCTCACTATGCCAGGCTCTATAGAGAGTATATCAGTAACCATAAATAGCTTAGTGCTGTGAACAGCAGTCTACCTTGGTTGAATATTCCATTACATTTAATCATAGGCTACTGCAATTTAATACCATTGTTAGCTGTGTTTATGTTGCCATCATGCCATATCAGTGTAAAATGTAGCTCAAATGAAATAATAGGCTACTAATAAAAAAGACTTTAGCATTCCCAAAAGTATTAGCAGGGAGTCCCAAAAGTATTTTATTCAAAATGTGTGAACTCTGAACTCTGTGTCTTTGCATACACAGCTCAAGTTGTGAACAAGCAATATCCTACAACTAATTTAAAGTTTTCAAAATATGAGAGTTTTATTAAAGGAACCGTATGTAAGAAATGTATTTCAATTAATCATAAAATGGCCCTGATATGTCACTAGACATTAAGTAATCATGTTCATTTCAAATACTTATATCACTGACAACAGTAGTCCGGCCAGGATATTGTCATTTAAAAAGTGAAGTTGCAGCCCTCAACTGATGTTGATGTTGTGTTTTGGCCTGATGCGCCACCCTCCACCTATCTACTAATCACAAAGTCGGTAGTGTTTCGGCATCTGGGTTGGCAACCTCGAGTCAGGGGGGAGGGGGAGGGGATACATCGCTCTACAGTAATTTGAAAGTGATTGCAGTACCAGTTTTGGCCACAATCTTACATATGGTTCCTTTAAGTGCTGGCAAAAACGATGTCGTACTCCAGTGCGGGCCAGATGCTATATCACGGACATGTTTTGCTGGGCCACCAAAAATGAGGTAGCGGGCCGTAGTTTGGGGACCACTGGCCTAAGCAAAGGACCGGATGTATTAGTCTGCTTGCCAATGGGGTTTGGCAAAAGCCTTGTCTATCAAACCCATGGAGGTTTTATATATAACTGGAGAGAGTGACTAAGTCCCGCCCCCATTCATTTCAATAGACCGCTGAAGTTCGCCTACAAAAAAGCTGCCATCTTTGAGATCCGGGACCTCATTTATAAAAGTGTTGCGTAGAAACCATCCTTCATTTGATCTTATCATTTCTGAAATGATCGTACGTGTGATTCAGAGAATTTAACGCGTGCGACTAAAAAACGTCGCACGCCACCCTTCCAGATGTGCCCATTATAAATCACAAATTAACGTCAACTTGTGCGCAGCCGGATGGTTATAGGTCTCCGCCTTGTAAACACCCCCTCATCAATATCATTAGCATATGTTTTAATGAAATCAATGGCCTAAAAGCTGTAGCCTATGTAAAATTATATATTGAAAACATTGTATAGGCCTAGCCTATGCCATCTGATGTTAACTAGCCTATATGCGTCAGTTCAAATAGCTTAACTAATTATGTTTTTTCCAGCAAAGATTTCTGGAAAGAGATCGTATGCATCCATGTCCATTTTCCTCTGCTCGATTTCATTCCTTTTGCTTGCAGTAATGTGAATAATCAACATTTAGTACCCTATGTTTAGGCCTACTTTGTTGAAAAAAAAAAAAAAATAGGTAGGCCTACCTTATGAAGGAAAGACCTAGGCCTACAGCATAATCCTGTACGTTATGGTACAGTAGGCTACTGTACATTTCCAATATCACCCAGGGTAATATGCTGATTTAGTCTACAAAACAGAGGACTAAATTAAGCGTGATATGTCATGTAGGCTTAACGTTTCTATTAGGATAGGCTGTTTTTGCTGTAAAAGTAGCCTAGTTCGCCGGTCATTATTCATTCATTCTGCATATCTTTGCTATCGTTTTCTTTCAATAATGTCCAATGGCTTAAACATTGTCCTTTATTGTTTGCTTTAAGCCTACCTTTATATTTTAGCCTACATTATCCAACTCACGTATTGTCATCTGATCTTGGGCACTGCCAGTCAAAAAAAGCAAACAGGTGCGCGCTCTGCACCTCTTTACCCAACTCCGACGCAACACTAAATATGAAGATGCCCTGCTTTCAGAGGATAACTTCTGTTTCTTTGTTGTGCTATAAAGTAGGCTATAGATATTTTATATCATATATAGCCTACATTGTATAGCTTACATTCAAATATTACCTTTCTGTTACGAAGCTGGGAAGGCCTATGAGCTAAATTAGGATGTAGTGGAGGCTAAGGCAGTAAAGCATAGTTTATCTATCTCTGAAATTTCAGAAATAGAGTTTAGGCCTACCCACCTCTTATTAGAGTTTATCCACCTCTCAAAAGAGTTTATTCACTTTTAACATTCAAAACTGTATTATCCAATAATATATATTATAATACTGTATATAAACCTCCACCATTATCAAACATGTTCTGAATACCTTTTTAAAAAAGCCAATACCGCATGGCGCAGTCCGCCTCACCGAGATTGCAGAATTCATAGTTCACCCACCTCTTATTTTACCACTACATCCCTGGCACAAATGTACTTTTCCTCTCCTAAACGAGGGCAATTGGACATGTTATGGTCAATATTAAGATTGGTGAGAACACCAAATATACTAGATCACCTGTAAGAATGTTTTTAATCATTCTATCGTAGGTCTTGGTGTTTTTTTTTTTAGATATTATGAAATAAGTAAGCTATACGTTTTTTCACTTTCTTAAGTGGGCTATAGTTCTCATTAGCAGTTTTATGCCAAACCATGAAACATTAAGCTGCGTCCAAAAACGTCTTTAAAAATCTTCTGATATTGATCATGCATATGGCAAAGACAGACATGAGATCGTTGGTCTTGGAATTTTGAAAATGCATCGCACTTAGACCTCAGATTACTTGCAGTACCCGGCATTACCACAAGGAAATGGTCGAGACGTCAAGTTTGAACCTGACGTGGAGATAAGCACTTTTCCACGTCAAAGACGTTTTTTATAAATCTGAGCGTTGGCCTGGATTTGAGCGTACGCACGGTCTAAGATCAAATCTGTGCGTAAGAACGCTTTATAAATGAGGCCCCCGGTGTCTTGCAATTTTTCCTATGGGAAAATACCATGGTGGTTTTGAATAATCGCACCTGTTAAACTCTCGCGGTGACGAAGAAGTCTGAAATGCAGACGTTTTGGTCAACACACTTTTGTCCTCTGCCTTCGAGTGGGTACTGTGATCTTCGGTACGTTAAGATGGCAAACTTAGATTTTAATTCAATTAACAGCCAAATCTCCTTATATGGGCAAAGATGGCAGTTTTGGTTCTTTTTTGTAGGCAACTTTAGGAGGTCTATGGCCCATGCTAGGCTAGCTACTTCAGGCAAAAAAGTTTGAAATTGACCGCACCCATCTTTATGAAAATGGCGTTTCATGGGTGTTCGTTTCCGGCACCAGCTAGAATTAGCCTATGAGATTCCACGTTACAGACGGAAACAATGTAAGGTACAATGGTATGTCGTTGATGAAGATTGGACATTCCCTCAGAGGAAAAGAAGTTGTTTGGGAATGCGCTTCACTTCATTATAGGCGCAAATTTGTTTCATTGGTTGAGATAACATTTTGGGAATGGTGGTAGAAGTTTGCCCTGTCTCTGAAGGTCCTAGGTTATTTAATGTGATGTTCATATATAATAAACAATGCGAATCAATATTGAGTCACTTTAGGCTACACAAATAATGATCCCTAAATGCTACAGTATATTTGGACAGGCTGTATACTAATTGCGCAATAGGCTATCCAACGAAAATTACTATAATTAAGTAGACATGGGACGTAAGAAACTTGTGGATAGCTGGGATTTTTGCTGCACCCAATGTGAATTTGAAGCTTGTTAAACCTAGGCAACATTTGCAGGCAGACGAAATGAAGGCAATGCATATTAGCCAGAGATGGATACAAAGGCAAACTAAATGCCATCATTTTGGTTGCTAGTCTGTTGTCGGCGGTATTTTCATGAAACACCCAGTACATGTGCATATACTACAAGTCCTGCCTGCAAAGGCCTAATTAAAGCGATCGAAGAGGAGAAGCGAGAGAAACAGAGCAGGAGACAGGTAACGATGAGATGGGGGGGCAGAATGATGAAGGCGGAGGTGGAGCGCAGGGGATAAAAGAAAGGATGTGACAGAAAAGACTGCGCGAAAAAAGTGAAAGTATGATGAGACATATGCCTAGGCTTCACGTGGATTGGGAGACAGACTGCCCAAAGCCATTATTTGTTATCATCTAGAGCGGCTAATTAAACATGATGCCTGGAATGCGTCAATAGAATGTCTTACGTTTTTATGTGTCGAATGGTGGGGGTACGCGAGCCGAGTCAGGATGTAGAAGATGGTCCGCGGGGAAAAAAAGTTTGGGAACTGCTGCTCTAGACTCTTCTTGTGTCCCGAGATAGAAATCCCAAAGTCTGGTAGCCTTTCTCTTTGGTTCTTGGACATCTACAACTGCCAACAAACGTAGGCTAGTAGGGGTCATCCCCATGTTCCCCAGGTCCTATGTTCCGTCCTTTTTCAGAAAAAGGGCCCCATGTTCACACACACACACACACCGGGCACAGGGACACAGGACAACACAGGGACAGTCCAACAAGGGGGCAAATAGCCTCGCTACAATATATAGAAAGGGCTTATTTTTTTTCCACCATAATTGCCGAATTGCTTGACAAAAGCCTACAGTATGTCTTCGCAGATTTAATTCACCCTCTATGGTACGGTGTTGCCTTTACTGTAGGCAACATATTTTATTTCAACAAGGCAAAATAGGCTGAGACATCCCTTAAGTAAATACCTCTTCAGGAACTGGACAACTCTAACCAATGAAAATGCAAAATAGTGGTCACATGCCCCACAGGTGGCTATTTTGACCCTTCATATTTTCTCCCTAGAAAAGTGTGAATTTCATTTCCCTCAAGTTTACATTCTTCAAAAATTGACAACCTTCATTGATAAGTAAAGATGTATTTTCAATCATTTTTATGTATATAAAATAATGTATATTTTAAAAAATAGCAAAAATCTGCATGTTGCCCACAGGCAACACTGTACAGTAATGGAATCACAATAGGCATTACTTCATATAATTGAGGGAATGGAGGGTTTTTTTTACTTATTGTTTTTTTACTTATGCTTTTTACTACTAATTTTAATCAGTCATTTAAAATAATCTACATGATGATTTGAAGACATTATGATTTGGTTATGATAGTGTTCCACAATGGTACAATGTTGCCTGTGGGCAAGGGGTGAATATGATACGATTTTTTGCAAAAAATAAATAATATTATGGGCTAATAACTATGTAATTCTGTTTTCAATGTCTTTGGTTAGATAAAAATATGTTCTAAACAAATATGCTTTATTATTTTGTATAAGAAAACATACATAGTTTAATGTTTTCCATTATGTTACAATCTTGCCTCCAGGCAACGGTTTTATAAAAATAAAAAAAATATATATTTTTAAATTTTGACTAATTTTGTTTAAGTGACTATTTTTAAGCAGGAAAAACATTAAACATTTTTTTACCCATTCAGATCATAATGCGTACCATAGAGGGTTCAGCATTTTGTTATGGTAGACTACAGGCCATGTGACGCGCATATTCAAATATTATGAGGAGAGATTAGGTTGTGAATTGTATCTTGTATTTTACCTATCAATACAGTAGGCTCTCAGCATGGCCAGCAGACCTACCGTCGCATGTTTCTTTTGCACTAAGCTATAGGCTAGGCCTATTTCCTCCTTAGCTCAAGCAGCCCAATAGTTCAATTTGCCCCCTTATTTCCCCTTTCCACTTCCCCTCTGCACAGTATTTCATTAATTCCAATTGAAGGAAAGAAACACATGTAGCCTAGTTTTAATTTGGTAGCCGTATTACCCGCTATAGGCCTAATGCAAAACCATTTGCATTAGAACAAATAGGCCTATTGCAAATCACAAATTATTGGCTTTAGGCTACCGTCTGAAATAGGCTAAACTCATTCGCTTGCATGGATCTCTCGGCAGGCACAGATCGGTAATTTGACCAGGAGCGCAGCAGCGTTCGAGAAATGTTTTCAACAGATGTTTTAAAGTCACAAAGACAGTCAACTAAGAAAAGTATTTTGCCTGCCTAATTTTTTGACTGCTGAATTTTGGGTTGGCTGCTGCCCTCCCAAATTGCATTAGGCTACTGTAGCCTACTCAGCCAGAAATGTATGTGCATGTGCGTTTGGAGATTGCCGACAGTTATGATCAGGTGAAAGTTTGTGCCAATGTAGCCTATAGGTAGCCTGGAAAATCCAGACCCTGGTAATCTAGAAAGATTAAGGGTCTGGCCATGAACAATGTAATGGCCCAACTCGAGGGGCGGCACCAAGCATGCATTTGAAAATCTCACTGCAGGCAATTGGACAACACTAGACCAATGTTTACTCTGAATGATTCCGGACTTCGACGCAATTGGATAACTCTACGATCAATGTTTCCAACATTGCAGGGCTGTCGTCATCAGTTTAGCTCGCCTCTGGCCCCCTTAGATCACATACGATTTGATTGGTTCCACAGGATGCAAGGGGTAAAAGTAACGTGCATATCAGGACTGGGAGAACTAGTAAAACGCAGTTTCCAGAAACAATCAGGAAGTTTTATTGAACAGAAGGTGACTCCAAACACAAAAGGGCAAATGCAGGAGTAGGTCACATCTCGTTGAAATAAATAACTTAGTGAAAACTAAACACTCAGAAGATCCAAAAGAGGCGGTCACAGCAGTCTTTTACAAAAAGTCACAAGGCAAACAAGTTCTTAGGGCAATTCTTATTCATAGTCAGGCAAGCAAAAGTTCATGAGGGGAAGCCAGGTGTGTCAAAGGAAATACATTAACAGAGTCAAGAGTAAGCAAGCCAAAGTTCACAAACCAGAGATCCAAGAGTCCAGGGTAAGTCAAGACAGTCCTTCTCGCAAAGTAAGTCCAGAGTTTCAACTCCAAGTCACAGTGATCCTTGAGAGCATGTGCATTCATGACTGAGCGCTGTTGCAACTGCGCCTCGGCCTCTTATTGTGCTGACGAGCTTGACCCGGAAGTGTTGATTGCCTCGTTGACCTGATGTGAGAGCACGAGCCAGCAGGGCTCGCCGACTCTACCTGTTGGCCTGGAGGTGCATTGCGGCTTCGAGTCATGACAGTGCATCATTGGTCATTGCCAGAGTGTCTCGCAGAGACAATTCCATTGTGCTCTTGCGAGAACTCTGGATTTCCAGGGTAGCCTATAGGCCTACATGTAAGAAAACTGTCACAACCTGCCTGTTATTTCAATTGGTTAATCATTGACGGGGTAGTCCCCCCGAGAATGAAATTAATTTAGCAGAGCTAGGGATGTAAAAACCAGAGGAGACCTGGGGAACATTTTTTTTAAAATAGGGTCCTATGTTCCCCGGTCACATACAAAGCGGGGAACATAGGACCCGGGGAACATTTCTTTTATCCTGTTTCACAGTGGAATAACCAATGGAATTCTGCTGCTGAACACCTTCTTGCTTTGATGTCTGTTTTGTAGACATGGGGGACTCGAGTCACATGACTTGACTCGAGTCAGACTCGAGTCACAATTTTTAGGACTTGAGTCAGACTTAGACTTGAGTCAAATGACTTAACTTTTTATTCATTTTTTCATAGATATTAACTTTAGAGTTAACTTTATGATTTTAGAAAATCTGCTTAGGTGCTGTTGCATGTGTCACGCGAGCGAACCGGCCATTGCTACCAAGTGACATGACAGACTAGCAGCAAGTGCCAGATCAAATGAGACAGACGGAGGTAATTTGCAAATATGGAAGGTTCTACTTATATACCAAAACATAATAATGTTGCCAATATCTAGTCTGATAGAGGAATTTAAGTGTGCTAAGGCTAGATTGGAAATGACTCTTACTCAGTCCAAGGACCCAGTAGTGAGGAAAGTTGCACCCACAGTTAATGCAGGGAGGAAGTGGAACCCAGAGCAGGCAGTTAAGCAAGCTCAATCAGCATTGAAGCATAGGGATATAATGGGCCATGGGCGGGGGTCTAGGGGTGGGTGTAAGTAAACCCTTGTGGAGTAAGGCTTCTGCAGGAGAAAAGAGGAAAATGGTAGTGGAGGAAATGCATAGACAGGAGGAGGCTGTAAGATGTGCTAAGGCAGTGTCGCAGGCAAAACAAGGGTAGTGGGTGAACTGGGAAGGGGTGGAAAAAAGATGGATTAAATGGAAAGATCTATGGGGCATGGAAGCTGGTAAGATCAGATTTATGTTAGGTGCTACATATGATGTGCTCCCATCTCCCAAGAATTGAAGTCAATGGTTTGGTGAGGATGATAAATGCATACTTTGCTCGTGTGTGGGCAGTCTCCACCATATCCTATCAGGGTGCAAGGTAAGTCTCACCCAGGGGCGGTATAATGTATGGCGTCATAACCAGGTATTGAAATGTGTGGCAGCGGCAATAGAGGATAAAAGGAGAGAAGTCAATTCATTAGCAGCTAGTAAAGGGGTAAGGCAAATTAACTTTGTACGTCAGGGGGATAAACCTTGTTCCGCGAAGGCCAGGTGTAAAACCGGCCAGTTGAAAAATGGGGCGGGCTGGGAAATGAAGGTTGATCTTGGCCAGCAGATGGCGGTACCTCCACATATAGTGAGTACTAAGCTACGACCCGACATAATTCTATGGTCGGATTCAGAGAAGATAGTTTACTTCATTGAACTCACTGTTCCTTGGGAAGACAGAGTGGAAGTGGCCAATGAGCTGAAGAGAGCTAAATACTAGTGATGGCGAACTGAAGCTTTCTGAACCAGTGAAGCTTTTAATCCAATTGTATCGAAAAAAGGTTCAGTACTCGAAGCTTCAGAACTCTATGAGGACTTCTGCTGGTGAAAGTTAAGGATAGCATTGTGTCACGAAGTGTTTCAGACATTAGCCATGAATGTCTTTGAGTCGAAGATGAATAAATGTTGAGCATGAATTAATGGATAAATAAATAAATAATGTCATAAATAGGCCTAACTAAGCCTATTTTGTACCCTGTATAAATACAAATGTAATTGCCTTCTCTACAAAAACAATAAAGATAGTATTTTGGCTGTGAACATTTCTTGTATTTGTAAACAAATACATCAATTTAGGAAGGAGATGAATAAAGAATGGGCATGCACATTGCACACACATTTCTGTGATTATATTGAGTACGTAGCCTAGACCAATTGTAATCTGGGTTGTGTTAAAACTGCGATTCAGTACTGCACACGCCTGGACTCGAACCCGCGAAACAGACGCACCTTAGAACGGGAGTCGAGCATGCTAACAATGGAGCTAAAAGCCCACGCTATAAGCTTTCGTGTCAGCAGCACTATTGACTCTGTTGGCTCTCCTTTTTCAACAACCCACAACGGGGCGCCCCGTGTCGCGCAACTTTAATGCTTTGAATTAAATTTCAAGCAGTGGGGTGTGTGGGAAACGAAGCCCGGACGCCACTGATCACGCGTGATTATCACAAAACGAATCAAGCTCCGATACAAAGCTCCACTCCAAATTGGTTCATGTCTTTGATACACGCTTCGAAGCAGGGGGTTCACAGGTAACATCACTACTAAATACACTGAAATAGCAGAGGAGGCAGCTAAGCGAGGTTGGAGTGCACGATTAAGGCCTATTGAAATCGGTGCACGTGGGTTTGTGGCCAGATCTGCTATTGGCTTGCTGTCTGAATTGGGCATTTGTGGTCGAAGTCTAAGGCAGATGGTTAGTAACATATCTTTAGCAGCAGAACGGGCAAGTGAATGGTTGTGGGTAAGGAGAAGTTACCCTTCCTGGGGCGCAAGCTAAGGTAAGCTAACTGGCTCATTTGTTTTGTGTTTGTGATGGACTGTGCCTAGGTTCATGGTACTTGGCTAAGGTTTTATATGGTTTATGGTTCAGTCCGCATCAACGGGACGGACCAACCTAGCCAACTTAGACCATGCCTAGGTTGGTTAAGGGTATTTGGATGTTTGTTGTGGTAATATGGTGGCAGCATGGTGCGTAAGCTAACTGGCTAATTTGTTTTGTGTTTGTGATGGGGCCTAAGCTAACTGGCTAAGCTAACTGGCTAATTTGTTTCGTGTTTGTGATGGGCTGTGCCTAGGTTGATGGTTGGTTGGCCAGGGTTTTTATGGCTATCGTTCAGTCCACATCAACGGGACGGACCAACCTAGCCAACCTTGACCATGTCTGGGCTGGTTAAGAGTATTTTGGGTATTGGATATTTCAATGTGGTAATATGGTGGCAGCATGGTGCTCATAAACTTGAGCAGAGGCTTCTGAATGTGTTTTTACCTTGGATTTTGGCACAAGGGATTTTAACATCTAATCCTGTGTATTAATGTAATGGCTACACAGATGACGTATCTGACAACTCAAAGTAGAAATGAACAGCAGTCTGCAAGGTCTGCAGTGCACAAATTAGCAACATAACCACCACGTTGATTTTCATCCATCAGAAGTAGGTTGTGCTATGGCCTCCTTACACCAAACAACTTTGACAAGATTTGGGAAAGATTATTAAAAGATTGGAGTCTTTTGAATAAAGCTTGAATGGGAGGCATTAGTTAAAAGACTACAATCTTTCAAGAATCTTTCCCAAATCTTGTCAAAGTTGTTTGGTGTAAGGTGGCCATAGCAACCTAATGTCAAATTTGAGGCATGTTAAGAGTTGGCTGTGAATTGATTATGATTTTTAGTTAACAAGATATTAGGTTTAAATGTGTGAAATGGCAAAATGAAACATGTTCATGTCTAAGTTTAATCTTGAAATGCTAGCAAAAATGTTGGCAATGTAACCTAAAGTAAGCCTTTCTTTCTCCCTCCCTCTTAAACAAGTCCCTGTCCCATACGATACAGCCTAGCAGTAACAACAGTCAGTAAATAAAACTGCCAGCAATCACCATAGAAAAGTTTTAGCTTACTTCACATGTTAGGCTTATGTGTAATATGATATACCATTGAGGGTCCTAAACCCAGTATTGCCCCGTTGCGCTTGTCAAAGTTTGGCAGTGACATCTACAGCAGCGTTTGATTGATTGATTAGTTCATTTTTTCAACATTATTGGGTCCTTGGAGATGAAAGGTGTAACTAGAATTGTTTGAATAGGGCATGGCAGGAGGCATGGTTTTCAATAACGCACACCAGCAGCTTCCTGCACACTCGCTAATCTGTTACATTGTGTGTTTTCCAAATGCTAAGAAGAAGCCTTGCCTCATCTTGATTTGACTCGGCAGGGCCTCCTTGAGGATCCTCGACTTTGAGGAACAGCCTCTGTTCGTCTCTCGTCTCTGACAGACTCTAATATGGAGTCAATATAGGGCCATTAATATTGTTAGCCTGTGAATGTTCATGTGTAACAATGTATTGTAACTGTAAAATCATTTGTGCATGTGCAAAGACATTTCACACCTGTCATT
Source organism: Alosa alosa (assembly GCF_017589495.1). NCBI lineage: Eukaryota > Metazoa > Chordata > Actinopteri > Clupeiformes > Clupeidae > Alosa > Alosa alosa. Next base: position 581,491 of record NC_063194.1, on the reverse strand, counting down.
CTATAATTCAGGGGTACATTTCAAGTGTAGAGAGAAACAAAAAAAAAATGAATGTGTTTTTATCATTAAACTTTTTTATAGTCATAGAACACACTTCAAAGTTAACATGACAAGTATTTGCTGAGCTTAAACCAGCAAGACTTCAAGTATTTATTTAAAAAAATAACAGAAAAATCTGTCAACTCTGTTAGAGACAAACTTGGTAAATTATATATATTTAGCGAGACACATTTTTTAATTATACCTTCCCTAAGACAACTTTTGTCTCTAGTCACTGAAGCAACTTGATAAGATTGCTACTTTTTGACCTGGAATAAAAAAAACAACACATTCCACTGGCAAGTTTCCAAGTTTCCAAATTATATGCCCAGGCTAACATGTTACTACGCAAGTTCAGTATGTGCTCTTCTAATGTCAAATGCGCTTTGTTTAAAGCCTTTTGTACACCTACAGTATGTATACTGCTCATCTTTGGTGTAGATATAAGAAAAGCAGCTTGCAGAAGCTTAAAGTTGCCTACAATGACACTATGAGATTGCTGATGCAGCTACCTAGATGGTTTAGTGCCAGCTACTTGTTTGTCTTCTCCAATGTGCCAACCTGTGAGGCAGTCCTTGGAAATTTAATGTACAAATTCATGTGCCGCCTGGATCTCTCACACAACAGTATTATTGAAGCTCTAGTGAACCCAGCCAAGAGCTCCTTGAGGTACTCCTCTAAGCTTGGGAGGCATAGGAGAGAATGCCTATATGTTTGATGGTTGGTTTTGTGTTGTTGTCTTTGTTACTCCTCTCAAGTCGAAATCACGAAACCAAGTCGTTCTTTACTATTTACTGGCATTTATTCACACGTATGTGCAAAGGCGTGCCGTGAGAACTAGACATACAGAAACAGAAATACATGAAAACATAAATTACATTCTCATAGAGACCACATACATAGTGTAAATAACCTTACGATTACACAGACAAACACAACCTTGTCAAGCTAGCATTAACATCTATTAACACAAAAATAACAGCAAGAAAGCAACTGTACCTCATTGTCCGCTTTTACTTGAGAGAAATAAACCAACGGGTCTTCACATCTTCATTAAACACAAATAGTAATGTCCATGTACTGTATGAAATAAACCAACATACTGTAGACGCTCTCAAACTGCGTGGTCCAAACGGTACTAATCCCTTCAAAAACAAAAGCCCTGACACCGTCTCTAGCTTCAGAACTTTGGTTCCGGCATGAGTCAGGACGCACTCTTGGCTTAGACTTAAAACTCCAATGAAATAAACACACAAATAATATGTATATATTTTAACATTAAATTAGTCTTACTTCTTAACTATTTATTGATGTATGTATTCATGAACTAATTTATTTGTATTTATATTTCTTAGCCTATTTATTTATTCAGCTGCCCTCTACTGCAGCTACAGTCTTGATGTTTTGTTTTGTTGTCTTGATGGGTTGTTTTGTCTTGTTTTCTTGTCTTTTGTCTTCTTGTTTTTAAATATATTTATTCTGTCTGATTTTTATTCTCTGCTATGGACATTGTACTAGTGTCTGTGATAAATAAAGAATTTAATTTTAAGAGCAAAATCTTAAACAAACAGAGCTGATTTGAACACATCTGTTATCATTAATCTATGCAAAATGAACACAGAATTAGCACAGAATTAACAGAATTGATGATAAGAGTTGACATTTCCCATAATTTTGTGGCTTAGCTCCACACCCTAACCTCAAACTAGTTACCGCATGATATGTATAAAACCAGAATTTCATGGATTTTAATCATATTATTGTTTTTTAAAAATTGAGCGAGAGTTTCACTCCAATAACACAATAACATAGTTGAGAAATAATTAATCTACTGTTGTGTGTCCTCAACATTTTGTTCAAATTAATGAGAGAAGCAGCTTAACATCTCACTGCCTTTCCGAAGTTTCCTGTCAGAGTTAATAGAGTTGACAAGAACTTTGAGATGGACAAAAATTATATATTTTTTAAACTTTAATCTCACATAATACAGAAAATAGACATAGAATGACCCACATGTTTGAGTCTCCTGCAGGATGCTGCATGACTCTTTCCTGCGCAAAACTAAAATTACAAGTTTGTCAAAAAATTACAAGACTCAAGTTACGAGTACGGATTTTTGGCCCTACAGTATTTTTATGGCCTTCCTGAAGAGCCAATCAGCACACTGCTTACTGTCTAGCCAACCAACCAGCCAGTGGCGCTTCCCACAGACCACCAAGACACTACATGACATGGACCAGCAGTATGGAGGTAAGGCACAGGTGGGTTAACTAGTACAGATTTTACCAAGTATGAACGAGGGGTGTGCATATCAATAATGTATAATATTACCTACAGAATTATTCGGTTATTCACATTTTTTCAAATGTTATTTTGAGGGTGCATCTGGTCTTCCAGTGTGCTTAGCAACGAGTCTAGCAATGCAATGCTTCATTAATGTTACTCTGAATTCGGTGGTCTCCCTTTTATTTCTTGTTTATTTCTTGGTACTGTGTAGGCTACACTCACAAAAACTTTACATGCACAGGACAAAGAAACAGGAAAATGTCTCAGATTCACTGTGTAATGCGACTGCAAGATTCTAACTTAACTTACCATAGGGTAGCAGAAATTCTACCATGATTGTGTGACTTCTATGCTATGCGATGTTATGCTATGCTGATTCTGTGCATTTTAGAATAACTGGATAGTGATATTAATGTTAATGTCTTCAAATCATAGTATGTTTCTCATATTGCTGTGGTGATCTTTCTGTTTGAGGTGATCTTGATCTGTCTGTAGTTGTTTCCCCGGCCCCTCTGCAAAGCTAATTGCGTGCCCACAGCTGAACCACAAGCACAGTTGAATAGTTAACCAATTGTGACATTAAAAAGAAACAAACTTTAGCAATCATACATGATAAGATGTCAACGAGCAGCGACATACAGAGTAGGCCTAGTAGTTCTACTAATCTACTTAAAAATACTAGAACTATTTATTGCACAATGAAGAAAACTGATGCTCTGAATACTTATTCATCTGTCTCTAAAAGTTTCTCTAATTGACGCATTCAACCGCGATTTTGATTACACCTGCTTTTAACAGGCGCAAGTTTTTCACCGCAAAACAGACATGCGCCGTTTTCATACATATGGCGAAATACCTAATCAATGCTATTAGCACTTGTCGCTTTTTCCTCAGTGCGGCCTGTTTGTACATACCTCGCCATGCTTTTACATGCACTTTGCGAAAGAAAAATGCTTGACGTGGGCACAAAAACATACATCTGGCCCTGTCTCTTCTTTTTTCATCCACTTTCTCTGGGTGTCTTTCTTCTCTCCTTTGTATCCCTTATTCTCTCTCTCTCTCTCTCTCTCTCTCTCTCTCTCTCTCTCTATTTATCTCTTTGGCTGTGAAGAACATGTGTGTGTGTGTGTATGTCTGTGTGTGTGTGTGTGTGTGTGTCTGTGTGTGGTGTTTCTGTGTGTGTGTGCGTGTCTTTGTGTGTGTCTGTGTCTGTGTCTTTGTGAGTATGTCTCTCTCTGTGTGTGTGTCTCTGTGTGTGTCTGTCTCTTTGTGTGTCTGTGTGTGTGTCTGTGTTTGTGTCTGTGTCTTTGTGTGTATGTCTCCCTCTCTGTGTGTGTCTGTCTGTGTCTGTCTGTAGGTGTTTGTGTGGGTCTGTGTCTTTGTGTGTGTCTGTGTGTGTGTGTGTGTGTGTCTGTGTCTTTGTGTGTATGTCTCTCTCTGTGTGTATGTCTCTCTCTGTGTGTGTCTGTGTGTGTGTGTGTGTGTGTGAGTTGAACATGACCGCAACCAACAGCCAAACCTTTGCCGCTGCAAACCCAAGCTAATCCCTGAATAGGACAGTTACTCTTGGGTGGCGGGTGGGGGAGACATATCTAGGGGGAGACACACTGGCTAGGTTCAGAGTTCAGGTTCCATTCCCTCTCTCTTTCTCCCTGGTGATGTTGCTCAGTGGAACAGAGACTCTGGCACAGACTGAGCAGTTAAGTTCAGAGTTTAGTTAGTGTCAGCTCTTACCATTAGGCCCTGTTAGTCAGTGAGTTAGCCACTAGAGAGGGTTTGTTTTTTTAAGTTTGTCAGTATCGCCCTTTGTGTTTAACAATAAAGTCAATTAAATTGTATATGTGTGTCCGACATCCATCACTGCTGCAAAGAATTCAGGGTAAGGCCACGTGAACATGTCCCATTGACCTCCATTCATTTTGTCTATAGGACAGTGAATGGAGAATCTTGAAAGTTGAATTCTGAGAAATGCCCAAGTTGCCCAAAGGGCAAACAAACAACTTTTACTTTGATAACCCTATAGAACATGTTACTGTATAAAAGTTCACTGTACTCAACATTTCCAGGTCAACTTTTGGCAATTAGACTAAAAATTGCACATTTTTCGAAATTTCGCCAAGTTCATGTGTTAGGTGGCACCCCTAAATCTCAATGGAATTATTCAAAACTGTGCAAAAGTCATTTTTATGTTAATTGGAACAAAATGCAATGCCAGCCAAATTGATATTTTGAAATTCAAATTTCCCATTCAAATTTGATGCACCCTACTGGCCATACATCAGCTCTGTTGATGAGGACTGGAGGTCCTCCTTAGGGGCAGTCCTAAGGCCCAGCTTGACCCAAGGGAGCCTGTCCACCCAATGGTAACACCCAGGCTGTTCGCAATTGCATTCCAGAGCTCTGAGGTACAGTAAACTGCGAACCCTGGTCTGAAGAAAGGTCAGATGGGGTGCCAAATCGGGCAACCAGGACCCGATGAACGCCCGAGCCACCTCAGTGGTATGGCCTCCGGCCATGGAATTGTCCTATCCACCATGGTGAGGATGTAAGTGAAACCAAGGGAGGAGGGAAGAGGGCCCACCAGACCCACGTTTCTGGATCGAATCTCCACTCTGGCACAGGGAAATTCACCAGGGGCACTTTGGTGTGGCATTACATTTTGGAACATTGACACTCCACACAAGAGTCTGCCCAGTCCCTCACATCTTTCTTGAGCCCATTGCCAGACAAACTTGGCTGCCACCAACCTTTGAGATGGTTTTCTACCCGGGCGAGAGAGGCCATGCACAGCATCAAAACACATAATTTCCATGCAGTGGGAACGATGGGCCGTGGCTGTCCGGTGGATACATCACAAAGCAGCATGGTGCCATCACCGAAAGCGATCTCCATTAACTGCAGTCCAGTGTCAGTAGTGAGTGACTGTACCTCCGGGTTGGTGGACAGATCGGCTGCCATGTGGGTGTAGTCAAGCCCCAGGTGGGCACCCCCACAATGGCGCAAGACAAGATTTTACCTGCAACGTGTTGTATGTCCATGGTGAACTCTGAGATGTAAGAGAGATGTCGCTGTTGGTGGGCAGACCACGACTCACACCTTAGCCATGGCGAACGTTAGGGGCTTGTGATCAACAAAGGCTGTAAACTGTCGGCCCTCCAGCAGCGAACGGAAGTGTCTAATGGCAAGGTAAAGTGCAAGCAACTCACGGTCAAAAGTACTGTACTTGTGTTCACTGGGGCACAACTGCCGGCTAAAGAAAGTGAGCGGTTGTCAGGCACCATCCACCCACTGCTTGTGCACAGCAGCAACAGCAAAGTCCGAAGTGTCTGTGGTAATGGCGATTGGCGCATCGGGTGATGGGTGTGCAAGCATTGTTGCGTTGGCCAAAGCAATCTCAGCATCTGTGAACGCTGTGTCTATCTCTCCAAGGACCAATCCACCAGGTGTTTGGTGCTTTCCTCTTCAAGGCCCCGTGCATCCCTGACTTCGCAGAGAGTCTGGCCTAGATCCATAGGCGTACGTTTATTTCTGGGTGGGAGGGCACAGTTTGAGGTTTCTTTTACATCTTTTTATTTTCAATCGATCACAGAAGAGTTCATTTACAAATGTACATTAAAAATTTCAATGGATCTCATGAACAATTTTTATAAACAAGTGCTCTACATCCATATCACACCCTCATCCTCTCCACGCACGCACACACACACATCCTTATTGAGTCATCTCTATACACACACACACACACACACACACACACACACACACACACACCTATGCCACTCTCACTAATACATAAGAAGGGGAAATAATATTAATAAAAAAGGACAACAGCAATAAAAAAAAAAAGGAGAAAAAAAATAATAATGTAAAAAAAAAAAAAACATTACCAATACTTAGATAACCAGTACATGACAAATCACAGTAACAAGCTAGTTCTAATTTATTTTACATTACCGACACATCATAGACAAGTTAAGCCATCTAGTCCCCCAAGCGCACCCATTCCAACAGACAGAGGTCTCGGTCGCTGCGTGTCCAGCTCCTTCCTGGGCTCTTCCCTGCGGAGTGATGGTTGGAAACCGCACGCCGGCAGCATGGGCGTAGATTTAGGGTGGGACGCTCATGACTAGTCCTAACCAATATTTTAAGATGACAAAATTGTCCCCACCAATATTTTAGCGAACTCATTTGTGCTGCTGATCATTCCGACAGCCAGCACGACAGTACAAGAAACGTCGTCATTTGATTGGCTGAAAACCCGAGGGGGAGGGGGAAGGGTTATCTGACACGCATGCTGCACACACATTGCTTTATTCTTGCACTGGTAGTCAAGCGAGCGGGTGTGTCAACGACAACGGTAAGTTACCAGGGCTGTCTGTCAATACATAGGCCTACCCCATAAAAGGCCAGAGTGAAACATTTTAATATTCCCTTTTCCCTTCAGCATACATACAAACCCCTTTTTGTGGTGTGTAGATCTATGCCACCCAAGAAGAAGAAAGGGGACATACAAAGCTTTTTCATAAAGCAGAGTGTAACTAAGCAAAATAACTAGCCACACAAGCTAGCAGTGGTAGTGACCAGGCTTTCAAATTATGCAGATTCTATTATGTGGAAAAATAGTATTAACTGGTGATAGCATATGTTACCCAGGATATTGTTAAAGATAAATCTAGCTTCTGTAATCTTTCAACCAAGGTCAGGAGTATTGATTAGGGGTGTGCAGCACGGTATCATAGAAGTCGCGTTATCACAATAGATGTTATTACCAAGTCACTGAATGTTAATTAGCCTACCTTAAGTTAGAATCTTGGAAGTCACAATAAACATTGGATCTGGACATTTTTCGTTTCTATTCTGTTTATGTTATGTATTTCTGAGTGTAGCCTACACAATGCAGAGAAATAAAAGGGAGACCCAAATTCGTTTCAAGGACTAATTGCATTGTTATGACACATGCTGTAAAAACGTGTTGGCAATGTGAATAAGTTAACACTGTTGGTTATTCAAATATAATGAATCATTATTTGATAAATAATATCCAAATAACACCATCATATACAATATGGTAGGAGGGTTAAACTCGCTAGCCAAAGGATAGGCTACAAAATGAATTAACCACTTTGTATGCAGGAAAGACAGCATCAAACCACTACAGATGGATGGCAGGTTGAGGAAACAGCATCAGGGCTTCAGGTGAGGTTCTAATTATTAGCTTATGTCAAATTGTCAATTCAGTTGGAGTCAGCAGCATTGCTGTACAATATAATGAGATGGAGTAGATTCACTTCTGTATTGTGATATTCTGTATTGCCAACAGTCTGAAATAACAAAGGAAATCACCATTAAGGCACTGGTATCTTACAGCAAAAGAATTCCAATTACAGTTAAGCAAATATAATTTAGAGTCGCATAAATTCATAGACTTATTCAATCCTAAACTATGGTTCATACTGAGTAACATATATATATATATATATATATATATATATATATATATATATATATATATATATATATATATATATATATAATAAATTTATTTATTTATATATTTATTTATATATATATATATATATATATATATATATATATATATATATATATATATATATATATATATATATATATATATATATATATACATACATACATACACACACACACTATTATATTATGACTATATAATCTGGGCAAATTTAAAATTTAAGATATGCTTAGCTTCTGTTATCTGAGAAACAAAATTGGCATCTAGTGGTCAAACATTTATTTACGTTTAAACAATTGTTTTCGTCTGCACATATTTCTCTCCAGTCGGAGATGCTAGTTTAACTTTAGAGTACTATAAATAATGAAAGAGGCTATTGTCTATTGACAGTCTGACTCTTGTCAGTAAAAGTTAACTTTTCAGCCGGGGGGGGGATGGTTGGGGATTGGATGTCCCCACCAAAGCTGAGACCAAACCTACGCCCTTGGCCGGCAGCTAGTTACCCATTCAGGCACAAAAAAAAAAACTTCACCCCATTATAAATCACACTGGAGTGAGTGGAATAGATATTTCTCATATGACCTGCTTTTCCAGGTGGGAAAGTAGTGGATTCCAAAGGTCGTGAAATAGGTCACCCTTATTGTGACTTTCAAGTGTTATCTTTTCTAGGGGTAGAAATTGAGAGATCTGTTCTATAAACATATTGAATGTTGGTGCGAGCTCGTTTTTCCACCAAAGAAGAATACATTTCTTTGCAAAGTGTGTGATGGAAATCAACAATCTGCATTTCATTTGGTCCAAATGGCGGCTGCTTATATCATTGAGTAAATAGACGCATGGGGACATCTCAAATTCTAGTTCCAAAACAGCTTTTGTGAATGAATGAATCATTTTCCAAAAATTGTTCAATTTGTCACAGTGCCAGAACATGTGCAAAAATGTACCTTCTTTGATTTTGCATCTTGGACAGTTTGGTGAGTTTTCTTTAGAGATTTAATACATTTTCATAGGAGTAAGGTAGAGTTTATGAATGAATTTGAAATTTGTTTTGAGGTTTAAAATCATTGGAGTTCCTTTGAACAGCTTTGAACCAATCACTAACAATCGGACTTTCATCATACAGAGAAGTTTCTCTGCATCACGCCCATAACAAGCAAGCATGCATCTTATCAGCAGTCACACGTTTCATCTGCGTAACTCTCGCCAAAATACATCATATAGTGTTTTGTGAACGTACCCAAGTCAAACTTTCATATAAATGCATAAGTACGTCCAAAGCGCCGCTTTTAGGCTTGTATGCGTTGTCGTTTTCGGGCTGAAATTACCTTTTGAATGAGAATCCTATAGGGCCACTACTTTTTTGATACAATCGCGTCAAAATCGCTATTTTTCAAACACTACGAAGGCTCGACACAACATGAAACTTTGATCGAAGAACATTGTTGGTGTACACAGAGTTTACTAAAAGAAAGGTTTTGAACAACTCACTTGTTTTTTCTGCTCGCTGCCATCTTGCAAGGAGTGAGTTGTCCAAAATCTTTCTTTTTAGTAAACTATGTGTACACGAACAATGTTCTCAATGCTCGAGTTCATATGTAGAGACACTGATGATGCTTCGATCAAAGTTTCATGTTATGGCGAGCCTTCTAAAAATAGCGATTTTGACGCGACCATGTAGCCTACTAAACTAAAGTTTGACTCGGGTACGTTCGTAGCCTATTACAAAATCTATGACTAAAGTTTAGCTGACAATATAAAGCATCCTACTCGACTGTGACTTCGTTGGTGACACTCCTGTTAATAGGCTAAACTAGAAAGAGCTAAAATAACACACCAACCTTATTTGCGCCTTTTATTCACATTTGCTCAAAGATTTCAGTATAAGCCCTTTTCGCTCCCTACGTTGATGTATTCCAAGCGGTCTGCTTCGGGGGTGGGGACGTAGTAATTGAAACACCATGCCTGGGTAACGAAATCGCTCTCAGGGACGCCCTCTGTTCGCTGGTTGGTTCGGCTGCCAAACCTCCGAAGTAAACGAGGGCGAATCAACCTATTCCAGACGGAGTACTGTAGGGAAAAGAAATCGAGCGGAAGTACATAGGCAGGCAGGGGCCAGGCTACCATGCAGAGGACGCATGAGAGCAGTACTGCCGCACTAAGGCAAAAGGTCGTAACTTAGATTTAGGCGAAAATGAGTTTTTTGTCATTATTAGGATAATAAACATAAGTTATATCATGTAGACAAACATCAAGTTTAAATTCGGTTGATTTTGGGGAAAATAAGATTATGTTTTTGCCGTAACTTCAAAAAGCCAAGGGGAAACTGTGTTAGAAGCCTGTAACGTCAGATACCACTTTATGCCTTCCTTTCACGCTGCTACTGAACACTCGAATGAAGTTACCGTGCTAAGTTACGGCAAGCTGCCTTCTGACCGACCCTCAACATGTTATATGCAAAGTAGTATATACTTCACACGAGGAAGAAGAAGAAGAAGAAGAAGAAGAAGAAGAAGAAGAAGAAGAAGAAGAAGAAGAAGCCTAGGGAGAATAGTACAGTGCATTTTCATGTACTGTAAAAGGAAAAAGCCTAGGAAGAACAGTACAGTGCATTTTTATGCGCTGTAATATTAACTAGATGTACCGCATAGCGGTACAAAATATGACCACCGCTCAGTCCTGTACATCCATTCCGCGAAAATAAATCACATAAATGAATTTGTCTCCATCTTCTACTCCATCCCCCACTCTTGAAACTTTTGTGTATGCTTGTTTGGAATGTGTGTTTGCGGGCCGGACACAAAGTAGCCTACTGGCGCTGCAAAGGTGAATAGATTTGTAGCACTTGCCAAAAAATTTGTAGCATTGTTATAAAACCTATAAAACCTTTAAACAATCACAAGTAGGGCAGTTCATCACAGTCCATCCATTGCAACTGGACAGATGAAAGGTACACCTGTAGGCTACATTGTATTTGGGAAAAGCAGAAGGTAGCAGCATAATGTATTTATTTATTTATTTATTATTAAACAAAACAATCCCTGTCAGTTCCATGCAGTTTTCAACAGCTATCAAGAAGAGAGGTCATGTCATGGATTTTTGTGAATGTTTTTTCTTCTACATATGCATAAGATTAGTCATCTAGTTCATATGATATTCAGCTTTATTGTCAATGCACAATTTAAATACCAGTAGTCTAAAACAAATTGCCATTTTACCCAGTGGTGCAAATAACGGACATGTCCAAAAGGGCCTTCATGAAATGCGTTGCTAGACTGTTCATACACATTTTAACGGGCCAAGTTGAAGAGCTACTGTCCGTTATTGTTTGTGCAAATAATATGCTGATTCATGTTCCCTTGCATTTTGCAACTATGAGGTCCATGGTTTCGCCAGACCAAGCTCAATCTTTTAAGAAATCGAAAAGGAATCGCCGGCAGATCAGGCTGAGTTCACCCAGCCTAGTCCATGGTAGGCGCCCAATAGAAATATTGTTTAATTTTGCGATTGAGATATCCACACACTGGCGCCCCCCCGCGACGTGTTCGCCCCCTGGTTTCAGAGCTATTCTAAATGCAAAAATGCATAGAGGGAGTTATGACAAAACCATGACTGTTAACAAACTATAAGCTATATAGGGTAGGCCCTATGCTAGGCCTATTACACAACATAAATTGTCACTAGGCTATGCTGGCGACCCAAATAAAATCAACCCATCAACAACACTATGGCAAAAACACATTTAGCTAATCCTAATAATTATTTTAGCCACAAGCACTTCGCAATGGAGCATAGTGTGAAAAAAACGCATTTGGGTCTTTCTGCTATATGAGAGCTCTGCTATATGAGAGCTCACTCTACTATTATTCTCAGTCAATATCATGGAAAATATAATGTTCAGATATGCGAGACATTATTATAATGGCATTGTATAACAACCCTCATAGTAATAGGTATATTTAAACAATTTCAAATGTATTTATTTGTTCCTTTTATTTTTCCTTCCAACTTGCTGAGGCCCCCTTGGCAACCCCTCACTGCTCCCCGAAGGGCCGCTGTGGTTGCAGGCAGCTCACTGCGCCGGGATTAGTGTGTGCTTCACCTCACTGTGTGCTGTGTTTCACTAATTCACGGATTGGGTTAAATGCAGAGACCAAATTTCCCTCACGGGATCAAAAGAGTATATATACTTATACTATATACTTAGTAGCCTAGGTTATGGTCATAAGCAAATGAGATGACAGTCGAAAGATACAATTAGTGCTGTTATCAATTTGCTTGGTAGCCTTTAACCGCATTTATGGTTTTCTACAAATACATCAATAATCAAATTGGCCTCCATCACTCAACCAATGCTAACGGTAAAATTATTTTACCTACTGTAAGTCCTAGGCTATTGATATAACTTAAGATTAACGTAGCCTACCTGCAGTAAAAACCAAGCATGTCCGATAAACACTCAGATTTATTTCGGCTTCAAAAAGAAATGGGAATTACATGTCATGCATAAATCATCCTACCCTTATTAGACGTTCTCTGCGGTAAACTACAGTCTTGTAGGGGGGCCCCTGGGACTAAAAAAAAATGCAGTTTTTCCTAAATAACTACCTGAACCGTGGCAAAAAAAACTTTGACAATCCCTATGACCGCTTCGCTAGCGGCGGTCATAATAATAATAATAATAATAATAATAAAAATAAGGACACCTTATCATGCACTGTAATAATAAGTCGGAAGAAGCCAAAAGAATTTTTGCATGCACTGTAATAAGAATACTTTGGAAGAACAGTACAGTGCATTTTCATGCACTGTAGGAAGAACAGTACAGTGCATTTCCATGCACTATAACTAGAAAATGTAATTCCAGGGAATAACCAGTGCATGAAAATGCAAAACATATGATGTAAATTATCATAAAGAGTAAAAGGGTCAATGACGTGACGCTCATTTTTTTGTGTACATATGGGTTACATACATTTAAAATTGTTAAAATTTGAAAATAATTTGACAAATTATTTTCAAATATCATGTTCATCAAACCCTAATCTTAAAGTTTTGGATTTATTTAATTTTGAAAGAGTATTAACTGAATTTGGGTAAAGTTGTCAACACGGTGTAACCACAAAAACATGAAGCAAATAATTACACTTGCTGAAAAAAATGTAAAATTCTCTCCAAAATCCCTTCTAAAATAATCTGGCATGATCTTGCACAAGAACTTTTCAATATTTAATACAAGTAATGAAACCCCATTGTTCTGAATGTTTGAATTAATATGGGGAATCGAATTTAGATTTAGGTTTAATTAGATTGCAATTTAAGAGATTTTTGAAATGTCAAAGCTTTTCGTTTAAAATGTAAACTTCCATAATTATGCGATTAAAAGTGGTTGCTATGCTGGTTGCTAGGGTAATCATGTTGGTTGCTATGGTGGTTGCTAGGTTGAGACTGTAATGGTGGTTGCTAGGTTGTTGCTAAGGTAAATCATATGTTTGCTAGAGTGTTGCTAGGGTACATATGGTGGTTCCTATGCAAAATGAAGCGGTTGCTAGGGTAATCATGTTGGTTGCTATTGTGGTTGCTATGTTGACATTATTTTGGTGGTTGCTATGTGGTTGCTAGGGTAATTAAGATGGTTGCTAGGGTAGTTGTGGTTGTTGCAATAGTAATTCAAGTGGTTGATAGGGTTATCATTTTTGTTGCTATGTTGGTTGCTAGGTTGTCATTGTGGAAGTGGTTGATTGGTTGTTGTTAGGGTACTTGAGGTGGTTACTAGGCTGTTGCTAGGTTAATTGTTGTGGTTGCTAGGTTAATCTTGGTTGCCATTTGGCCTGCAAGGAGCACCAGCCATGTTCCAGCGATTGATGGACCGTGTGCTTGATGGGACTAGTGCCTTCGCAGGTGCATACCTGGACGACATTGTCGTCTAAAGTGCCACGTGGAACGAGCACATTGGGCATCTTGCCGAGGTGCTAGGGCACATACAACAGGCAGGGCTGACTGCACAGCCCAAGAAATGCACTTTGGCCCAGCAGGAGGTGCGATACCTGGGACATATCCTAGGTTGTGGGGTAATCAGACCCCAGAAGGACAAAATTGAGGCTATCCACAACTGCCTGCAGCCCCAGACCACCTGGACCCACCAAGACCCACCAAATTTGGTGTGTGTATCTAAAACCTATATGCCAACCACAAGTCACAGTGACATAAGGGGGCGCTATGGAGTTCCTGGGCAACGTCCGGTGCCAAGCTTTTATCCCTGTCTATTCACTGTATCACTTGATGTGTGTGCCAAATTTCATGCGTTTTCACCCATGGGAAGCACCTCTTTTGGTATCATGATTCATCACATATTTCATCACATATTAGTCTGCACAAAATCCCAAATACCTCACTTCCTGTTGGGCGTGGCTAATGCATTGTACATACGAAAGTCGTTCATCTTGGAGAGATACAGACACCTACCAAATTTGGTGTGTGTAGCTGAAAGATCATTCATCTAAGGGGGCGTAAGGGGGCGCTAGCGAGTCTCTGGGCCACGCCCAGGGTCAAGCTCTTGCACCTAACTGTGATGCGTGACACCTGACGTGTGTGCCAAATTTCAAGAGTTTTCGGCCATGTTAACTACCTCAAAAACAGGATAGCAAAAAAGTAGAATAACAATAATAATACTCGATAATAATAATCCTTACAAAAACAATAGGGCCTTGCGCCCTTCGGTGCTCGGGCCCTAACTAGAAAAGCATTTCCTGAAGGAAATACAGTGCATGAAAATGCAAAAAATGTGATGTAAAATATCATACAGAGTAAAAACAAACTATATTGATTGCTAGGTAGATGTGGTTTAATATAGTTGGAATGATTGAACGGTGAAATAGGTGGATAATTTAAATGGTTAAATTATTTATGTAGATAATTGACAAAAATAAGTTATGCTAACTATGTTATCAAAGATAATAATGTTAACCAAGTTACTTAACTTAGCTAATGTTTTCATTTTTAGTAGTTATGCTAACTAGCACTATGTTAACCATGTGACTTAGCTAACCTAGCTAATCATTTTTAGTAGGTATGCTAACTATGCTAACTAGCATGTTAACATGTTAAGTATGTTAACCATGTTACTTAACTAACCTAGCTAATCATTTTTAAAAGTTATGCTAATAAGCATGCTAACTATGCTAACCATGTTACTTAGCTAACTTAGCTAATCATTTTTAACAGTTATGCTAACTAGCATGCTAACATGTTAACATGCTAACTATGCTAACCATGTGACTTAGCTAACTTAGCTAATCATTTTTAACAGTTTTGCTAAAAATGCTAACTCACATGCTAACATGCTAGCATGCTAACTATGCTAACCATGTGACTTAGCTAACTTAGCTAATCATTTTTAGCAGTTTTGCTAAAAATGCTAACTAGCATGTTAAAATGCTAGCATGCTAACTATGCTAACCATGTGACTTAGCTAACTTAGCTAATCATTTTTAGCAGTTTTGTTAAAAATGCTAACAATGTTAACAATGTTAGCAATGCTAAGATGCTAACTATGCTAACTAGCTACAGTGGGTAGGAGTCATAGTTGATGACAAGTAACAGTCACAATGGCTGAACAGTTAAAAAGTTCAGTAGTTTAGGGTTAAATTGTTTAACAGTGAAATATTGTAGTGAGGACTTTTATTTTGAAACAGTTTTTTGCAGAGGAAGCAGTTGAACAGGATGTGTAGTCTTAATAGGGCCAGTTTGTATGCTTAAAGCCTGAGAATGGCAGTTGGGACAGGTGGCCTGAACACCTGCCATAGGATTCTAATCTGCTTAACGGGGTCAGTGACAGGATGTCATAATCATAATGTTAAGTCAATGGGGAAATTTTGATTAGTTTTTAGTTAATAGTTTAAAAAGTATAAAAGTTACAAAGCTGAAAAATACATAGCACCCATGTCCCAAGTAAGACCTACGTAACATAGTTTGAATGAAGTTTCTCGCTAAACGGTTGAAGCTGCATTGTGGTTAGAAGAAGAAGAAGAAAAGAACTAGAAAAGCATTTCCTGAAGGAAATACAGTGCATGAAAATGCAAAAATATGATGCAAAATATCATACAGAGTAAAAACAAACTATATTGGTTGCTAGGTAGATGAGGTTTAATATAGTTGGCATGACTGAACAGTTAAATAGGTGGATAGTTTATATAGGTAAATGATTTTACTTGGCAGATAAGGTTTAATATAGTTAGAATGATTGAACGGTTAAATAAGTGGATAGTTTAAATGGTTAAATTATTTAGGTAGATAGTTGACGATAACTGACACTTGAATGGCTCTAATGTTTGCTAGCAAGTTATGCTAACTATGTTAACAAAGATAATAATGTTAACCAAGTTACTATAGCTTAACCAGCATACTAACAATGTTAAAATGTTAAGTATGCTAACCATGTGACTTAGCTAATCCTTAGCTAACTAGCTACAGTGGGTAGGAGTCATAGTTGATGACAAGTAACAGTTACAATGGCTGAACAGTTAAAAAGTTCAGTAGTTTAAAGGGTTAAATTGTTTAACAGTGAAATATTGTAGTGAGGACTTTTATTTTGAAACAGTTTTGGCAGAGGAAGCAGTTGAACAGGATGTGTAGTCTTAATAGGGCCAGTTTGTATGCTTAAAGCCTCGAGACTGGCAGTTGATCCAGGTGGCCCGAACACCTGCCATAGGATTCTAATTGCTTAACGGCCGTATTGTGATGTCATAATCATAATGTTAAGTCAATGGGAAAATTTTGATAGTTTTAATTAATAGTTTAAAAAAGTATAAAAGTTACAAAGTTGAAAAATACATAGCCCAAATGTCCTAAGTAAGACCTACGTAACATAGTGTGAATGAAGTTTCACGTTAAACGGTTGAAGCTGCATTAAATGCGTTAGAAGAAGAATAAGAACTAGAAAAGCATTTCCTGAAGGAAATTCACAGTGCATGAAAAAAAATGCAAAAAAATATGATGTCAAATATCATACAGAGCAAAAAAAACAAACTATATTGGTTGCTAGGTAGATGAGGTTTAATATAGTTGGAATGACTCAACAGTTAAATAGGTGGATAGTTTATATAGGTAAATAATTTACTTGGTAGATAAGGTTTAATATAGTTGGAATGATTGAACGGTTAAATAAGTGGATAGTTTAAATGGTTAAATTATTTAGGTAGATAGTTGACGATAACTGACACTTGGAATGGCTCTAATGTTTGCTAGCAGTTATGCTAACTATATTAACAAAGATAATAATGTTAACCAAGTTACTATGCTAACTAAAGCATGCTAACAATATTAAAATGCTAAGTATGCTAACCATGTGACTTAGCTAACTTAGCTAATTATTTTTAGCAGTTATGCTAACTAACATGCTAACTATGCTAACCATGTTACTTAGCTGACTTAACTAATCATTTTAAGCAGTTTTGCTAAAAATGCTAACTAGCATGCTAACATGTTAGCATGTTAGCATGCTAACTATGCTAACCATGTGACTTAGCTAATCATTTTAGCTAACTAGCTAGAAGTGGGTAGGAGTCATAGTTGATGACAAGTAACAGTTACAATGGCTGAACAGTTAAAAAAGTTCAGTAGTTTAAAGGGTTAAATTGTTTAACAGTGAAATATTGTAGTGAGGACTTTTATTTTGAAACAGTTTTTGGCAGAGGAAGCAGTTGAACAGGATGTGTAGTCTTAATAGGGCCAGTTTGTATGCTTAAAGCCTGAGACTGGCAGTTGGTCCAGGTGGCCCTGAACACCTGCCATAGGGATTCTAATTGCTTAACGGCTCTATTGTGATGTCATCAGCCCATGTTAAGTCTATGGGGAAATTTTGACTAGTTTTTTTAATTAATAGTTTAAAAAAAGTATAAAAAAGTTACAAAGTGCTGAAAAATACAAAGCCCCACATGTCCAAGTAAGACCTACGCGAACATAGTTTGAATGAAGTTTCTACCGCGGTTAACGTTTGAAGAAGAAGAAAAGAAGAAGAAGAAGAAGAAGAAGAAGAAGAAGAAGAAGAGAATAACAGTACAGTGCATTTTCATGCACTGTAAAAAAGCCTGAAAGAGAAGTACAGTGCATTTTCATGCACTATAACTAAAAAACATTTCCTGAAGGAAGTACAGTGCATTGGCTCTAATGTTTGCTAGCAGTTATCTTAACTGTTAACAAAGATAATCATTTTAACAGTTATGCTAACTAGCATGCTAACATGTTAACATGCTAACTATGCTAACCATGACTTAGCTAACTTAGCTAATCATTTTAACAGTTTTATTAAAAATACCACATGCTAACATGCTAGCATGCTAACTATGCTAACCATGTGACTTAGCTAACATAGCTAATCATTTTAGCAGTTTTGTTAAAATGCTAACTAGCATGAAAATGCTAGCATGCTAACTATGCTAACCATGTGACTTAGCTTTTAACTTAGCTAATCATTTTAGCAGTTTTGTTAAAAATGCCATGTTAACAATGTTAGCAATGCTAAGATGCTAACTATGCTACAGTGGGTAGGAGTCATAGTTGATGACAAGTAACAGTTACAATGGCTGAACAGTTAAAAAGTTCAGTAGTTTAGGGTTAAAATTGTTTTAACAGTGAAACATTGTAGTGAGGACTTTTATTTTGAAACAGTTTTTGCAGAGGAAGGAAAGTTGAACAGGATGTGTAGTCTTAATAGGGCCAGTTTGTATGCTTAAAGCCTGAGAATGGCAGTTGGGACAGGTGGCCTGAACACCTGCCATAGGATTCTAATTGCTTAACGCCGTGATTGTGATGTCATAATCATAATGTTAAGTCAATGGGGAAATTTTGATTAGTTTTAATTAATAGTTTAAAAGTATAAAAAAGTTACAAAGCTGAAAAATACATAGCACCCATGTCCCAAGTAAGACCTACGTCACATAGTTTGAATGAAGTTTCGTTAAACGGTTGAAGCTGCATTAAATGCTAGGAAGAAGAAGAAGAAGAAAGAACTAGAAAAGCATTTCCTGAAGGAAATACAGTGCATGAAAATGCAAAATATGATGCAAAATATCATACAGAGTAAAACAAACCATATTGGTTGCTAGGTAGATGAGGTTTAATATAGTTGGCATGACTGAACAGTTAAATAGGTGGATAGTTTATATAGGTAAATGATTTACTTGGCAGATAAGGTTTAATATAGTTAGAATGATTGAACGGTTAAATAAGTGGATAGTTTAAATGGTTAAATTATTTAGGTAGATAGTTGACGATAACTGACACTTGGAATGGCTCTAATGTTTGCTAGCAGTTATGCTAACTATGTTAACAAAGATAATAATGTTAACCAAGTTACTATGCTAACTAGCATACTAACAATGTTAAAATGTTAAGTATGCTAACCATGTGACTTAGCTAACTTAGCTAACTAGCTACAGTGGGTAGGAGTCATAGTTGATGACAAGTAACAGTTACAATGGCTGAACAGTTAAAAAGTTCAGTAGTTTAAAGGGTTAAATTGTTTAACAGTGAAATATTGTAGTGAGGACTTTTATTTTGAAACAGTTTTTGGCAGAGGAAGCAGTTGAACAGGATGTGTAGTCTTAATAGGGCCAGTTTGTATGCTTAAAGCCTGAGACTGGCAGTTGATCCAGGTGGCCCGAACACCTGCCATAGGATTCTAATTGCTTAACGGCCGTATTGTGATGTCATAATCATAATGTTAAGTCAATGGGAAAATTTTGATAGTTTTTAATTAATAGTTTAAAAAGTATAAAAGTTACAAAGTTGAAAAATACATAGCCCAAATGTCCTAAGTAAGACCTACGTAACATAGTGTGAATGAAGTTTCTACGTTAAACGGTTGAAGCTGCATTAAATGCGTTAGAAGAAGAATAAGAACTAGAAAAGCATTTCCTGAAGGAAATACAGTGCATGAAAATGCAAAAAATATGATGTCAAATATCATACAGAGTAAAAACAAACTATATTGGTTGCTAGGTAGATGAGGTTTAATATAGTTGGAATGACTCAACAGTTAAATAGGTGGATAGTTTATATAGGTAAATAATTTACTTGGTAGATAAGGTTTAATATAGTTGGAATGATTGAACGGTTAAATAAGTGGATAGTTTAAATGGTTAAATTATTTAGGTAGATAGTTGACGATAACTGACACTTGGAATGGCTCTAATGTTTGCTAGCAGTTATGCTAACTATATTAACAAAGATAATAATGTTAACCAAGTTACTATGCTAACTAGCATGCTAACAATATTAAAATGCTAAGTATGCTAACCATGTGACTTAGCTAACTTAGCTAATTATTTTTAGCAGTTATGCTAACTAACATGCTAACTATGCTAACCATGTTACTTAGCTGACTTAACTAATCATTTTAAGCAGTTTTGCTAAAAATGCTAACTAGCATGCTAACATGTTAGTATGTTAGCATGCTAACTATGCTAACCATGTGACTTAGCTAACTTAGCTAACTAGCTACAGTGGGTAGGAGTCATAGTTGATGACAAGTAACAGTTACAATGGCTGAACAGTTAAAAAGTTCAGTAGTTTAAAGGGTTAAATTGTTTAACAGTGAAATATTGTAGTGAGGACTTTTATTTTGAAACAGTTTTTGGCAGAGGAAGCAGTTGAACAGGATGTGTAGTCTTAATAGGGCCAGTTTGTATGCTTAAAGCCTGAGACTGGCAGTTGGTCCAGGTGGCCCGAACACCTGCCATAGGATTCTAATTGCTTAACGGCTCTATTGTGATGTCATCAGCCCATGTTAAGTCTATGGGGAAATTTTTGACTAGTTTTTAATTAATAGTTTAAAAGTATAAAAAAGTTACAAAGTTGAAAAATACAAAGCCCACATGTCCTAAGTAAGACCTACGTAACATAGTTTGAATGAAGTTTCTACGTTACACGGTTGAAGAAGAAGAAGAAGAAGAAGAAGAAGAAGAAGAAGAAGAAGAAGAAGAAGACTTGGAATAACAGTACAGTGCATTTTCATGCACTGTAATAAGAAGCCTAGGAAGAACAGTACAGTGCATTTTCATGCACTATAATAAAACGCCTAGGAAGAACAGTACAGTGCATTTCCATGCACTGTAATAATAATCCTTACAAAAACAATAGGGCCTTAGCGCCCAGCCGGTGCTCAACCCCTAATAATAATAATAATAATAATAATAATAAAAATAATAATCCTTACAAAAACAATAGGGCCTTGCGCCCTTCAGTGCTCGGGCCCTAATAATAATAATAATAATAATAATAATAATAATAAATAAATGAATATAGCCGCAAGCGGCAATGGCGGGCCCGAGCACCTGCGGGCCGCAACCTGTGACATGTCGGAACCCAACAAAGCACCGACGTGGTGTGTTTGTGAAATGTACATATTTGATGCGTGTGCTATTTGTTTTTGTAATTGATTTTCTGCCAAATGTACTTGCTTGGCCAGGTGGGGGCACAATGCAAGGCAGGCCCATTGGGTGTCATCATAATATATATTAACCTGAGAAATTTCAGACCATTCATTTTAAGTAAAGAACATTTCTGGTACACTGTTTGGTTGGCCAGATGGTGGCGATATGTTAGGCATGGAAATTACACATGTGAATATCACAATAATGATATCCAAATTTATAGTAAACGTTCAGATCAATCAGTTAAGGCATTGTCCATTTTCTGGCACATTTCCTGCTTGACCAGGTGGTGGCGCTATGCCAGGCAGGCCCATTGGGTGTCTGGATATCATCATAATCATGATATCTATTAACCTGAAAAGTTTCAGAACATTTATTCAAAGCATAGAGCATTTCTGGCACATTTCTTGCTTGGCCAGAAGGTGGCGCTATGCTAGGCCTGTGAATTACGAATGTGAATATCACAATAATGTTCAATTACTAAGCTGAAACAACCATGCTCCTTGATTGAGTTGGGCTCACCTACTATAAATGCACTCAGTGAATTCAGTCTCCCTGCTGAAAGTTACATCTCTGGTCTCATCACCAAGTGCAACTCCTCCACCTGTCAGTTGGACCCTGTTCCGACAAGCCTGGTCAAGATGTGCCTACCATCCATCATCTCAATGATAACATCAATAATTAACACCTCGCTCATCACTGGTCAAATCCCTCCTTCATTGAAGACTGCTATTGTCAAACCAACCCTGAAAAAACCTGGGCTGAACCATGATGACCTCAACAACTACCGACCCATCTCCAATTTACCATTCATTTAAAAAATTATGGAGAGGGTGGTGGCATCTCAACTCCAGGATCATTTGAAGGACAATGATCTGTTTGAGCCATTTCAGTCTGGATTTCGACCAAAGCACAGCACAGAGACTGCCTTGGTGAAGGTAACAAATGACCTCTGCACAGCTGATGCTGGACTCATTTCCATCCTAATCCTCCTTGACCTGAGTGCAGCTTTTGACACCATATCCCATCAGCTGCTTCTGAGCGCCTTACCAGCATTGGAGTGCAGGGCAGTGTTCATCAATGGTTCACCTCCTATCTCTCTGGCAGGACACAGCTTGTCCAGATTTTGGACCACAAGTCGGAGAGTGCTGCTGTCACAAAGGGAGTGCCACAGGGGTCTGTTCTGGGGCCCCTGCTCTTCATCATCTACCTCCTCCCACTGGGAAATATCCTGAGGCAACATGGTGTTCAGTTTCACTGCTATGCTGATGACACCCAGCTTTATATGTCCACCAAACCGACTGCCTCCCTTCCTCCTGCTGCGATGACTGCCTGTCTGCATGATATAAATCTGTGGATGACTAACAACTACCTGAAACTGAACAGTAACAAGACTGAATTACTTGTTGTTGGCTCAAAAACAACGCTGGCAAAGATGGAAAACAGACTCTCCCTATCTATAGATAGCTCCAACATTGCCTGCTCCACCAAGGTGAAGAGTCTTGGTGTTATACGTTATACTAGACAGCACACTTTCATTCACTGCCCATATTAACAGTGTGTCTCTCGGCGCTTTTTTTCCATCTGGCGCCCAACATCATAAGACTGCGCCTCTCCCTCAGTCAACAGAGTGCAGAAGTACTTGTAAACGCCTATGTTACATCCCGCATTGATTACTGCAATTCCATCTTCTCTGGCATTCCACAGAAATCACTCCACCACCTACAAATAATCCAGAACTCTGCAGCCAGGATAGTAACAGGCACAAAGTCCACAGGCCACATAACACCTGTACTGTTGCAGCTACACCGGTTACCAGTTACCCAGAGAGTCCAGTTTAAGATCTTACTGTTGACATATAAGGCCCTGCATAACCTTGCTCCCAATTATATAACCGACCTATTAGAGAGCTACACCCCTTCCCGCTCACTGCGATCCTCATCAGCTGGTCTGCTCAAGGTGCCCAAGATGAACCTCAGCACCATGGGGAGAGAGGCGTTCTCCCACACAGCCCCAAAGCTATGGAACTCACTTCCAAACAACATCAGGCAGTGTGAATCCACTGCCCAGTTTAAAAAGGAACTGAAAACGTATCTCTTCAGACTAGCCTATGGACTGTGATATGGCTAAATGGACTATATATTTGTTTTTCTCCTTTTTTGAAAAAAAAAAAAAAAAAAAAAAAAAAAAGTATATCTATATCTATATATATATATATATATTTTTTTTTTTCTCTCTTCTATTTGTTTTATCTGTAAAGCGACCTTGGGTGTCCTGAAAGGCGCTCTTTAAATAAAATGTATTATTATTATTATTATTAATAATGATATCCGATATTTTATAAAGTTTCAGATCAATCACTTAAGGCATTGTTCATTTCTGGCACATTTCCTGCTTGGCCAGGTGGTGGCGCTATGCCATGCAGGCCCATTGGGTGTCTGGATATCATCATAATCATGATATCTATTAACCTGAGAAGTTTCAGACCATTCATTCAATGCACTGTGATTTATGACACATTTTCTGTTTATGTGGTGAGATATTAAAATCATATCAAATATATTACAACATTCCAAAATCCATTCACAATTTAACATCAGCGACATCTTGGCATAATGTTTGCCAAATTTCAAATGAATCTGACAAACCGTCTAGGAGGAGTATGGTGGTGGCGCATGGTGGCGCTATGCCAAACATGCATTATGGGCTTGTGAATATTATCATTAACATGGTCTTTAATGACCTGTGAAATTTAAAACATTTCAAGCCATGCATGGTGAATGACACATTTATTGTTTGTGTGGAACGATATTAAAATTAACAATTTCGCCATTTTGTCAAATTACAACATATCAAAAAAAGGCTTCACAATTTAGAATCAGGAACATCTCGGTGTCATGTATACCAAATTTCACATAAATCGGATCAACCGTCTAGGAGGAGTACGTTAAAATTGATCATGTCCACAACACACAAATTCTCATTTACCTCACTTCCTGTGGGCGTGGCTAATGGCATGTTAATACAAAAGTTGTTTGTTTTTGGGAGTTACATACACCCCCCAAATTTGGTGTGTGTATCTAAAACTATATGCCAACCACAAGTCACAGTGACATAAGGGGGCGCTAGCGAGTCTCTGGGCCATACCCGGGGCCAAGCTTTTTTAAAGCTGACAAAGACACACACATCACAAGGACATGAACACACAACAAGGAACACATAGTGTATGTCCTAAATGATCAGGGAAATAGATAGCAAATCAACAGTGTAAATCATTACTAATAAATGGCTGACTTTTTTTAAATTATTTTTATGTAGCAGGCCTTTTGCTGTAGAGATAATGACTCCCTATCCCTATCCATACAGGGCCGGCATTCCCATCATCTTGTGATAGACTTTGCATGACCTAATGTGTGTGTGTGTGTGTGTGTGTGTGTGTGTGTGGGAGAGGGAGAGGGAGAGGGCGTGTCACCACCTCCACCTTGCGAGCAGCATGGCCAGATCTGCCTCGCGCGTGCCGAGTTGAGAGAATTTGCGCAGCTCGGACTAGGCCTACGGTCATTCTCATTGCGACTCCCCACACTGCCACTACGTTCCCCCCTAACTGTCCTATGAGCACTTCGACCTCGTCTAACATACCCAGTGGCATTAGACAAAGGCTCCACCACGTTACTGTCGCCGCGATTGTGGAGAGGCACACGTTCAGAAGACAGAAGCTAGCGCTATGACATTAGGCTACCTCCAGCCTCGTTCGCCACACCACTAACACCCTGCTAACTTCCCGATGAACACTCCGAACCCGTGAAACATTATTCCCACCAGTGACATTGGGCAAACGATTCAACGTTTGTGCTTAGTGTAAGCTAAACTATGGAGTAAACCCTCACTTTGTCCAGCTGCATCATTGCAAGGCAGGGACGCATCTGAAGCCTCACTAAACGAATCACCGTCATTTTCTGAAGGCAGATATTCCCCTTCAGAATCAGTGTCCGCGAATAGAAGACCCAACACTTCATTTCAGGTAAACTTTTTTGATGCCATTAGACGATAATCTAATGCAAATACTCGCTGACGTTGACAATATCGCTCTGATAAAATAGCTCACACGCACACTAGCTCCGGTATTGCACGCACTGATTCACTGCAGTGCGAAAGTTTTGTTTAAAGTAGGAATTTTTTCCGACTCGGGGATGACGTATGACATGTCTGCCATCTATTGGAGTGGAGGTCGAATGAAATATGACACCCTATTTGACTAAATCGGCCGTTTTATTCAGTACCGCATCTTGTCGACTAAAGTCGACTGTGGCGCCTATAGGGTTAACCACCTCAAAAACAGGAAAGCAAAAAAGTGGAATAATAATAATAATAATAATAATAATAATCCTTACAAAAACAATAGGGCCTTGCGCCCTTCGGTGCTCGGGCCCTAATAAATAATAATAATAATAATAATAATAATAATAATAATAATAATAATAATCCTTACAAAAACAATAGGGCCTTGCGCCCTTCGGTGCTCGGGCCCTAATAATAAATCCTTTCAAAAACAATAGGGCTTCGCACCTCTAGGTACCGTCGGTGCTCGGGCCCTAAAAATTCAGTTCACAGTGGGCACTTGTTAACATATAACATCGGACAGTTCTGGAGGCAACACGCAATTTCGATCAAGAAGCGTGCGCCATATAGTAGCTACACAGTCACAGAGTTCGTATCAGGCAAGCCCAAAGCATTCAAACAGTCCTGATAAAGCAGGTTCAAAGATAGCATGTGCAATATAGTAGCTACGCAGTCACCGTGATAATGTGTCGGACAAGCACAGAGCATTCAAACAGTTCTTGATAAGGCAACACGCAGGTTCAAAGTAAATGGCGTGAGCAATATAGTAGCTACACAGGCACAAGTTAAGCAGACACAGAGCAGTGTCAGTTCTCCGAGGAAAGGCAGAACATTCGTTGTAACTAGGCAACAATCGTAATCCAAGATTCACAGCCACAAGGGGTTAGCAACAGGCAGCACAGTAAACAATAACTTAACTTTGTGAGGCCTCAGACATCCAACAACGCGGTGTGTAGGAGCGGGATTCACCCAGACAACTTCGCCTTGCCTGTGGCCTGCGTCGGCCCTGAACAGCTTATTTCTCCGGTTGGCAAAGCCTCCCCGTCTTCGCTCCACTCGCGATAACCCACTCTCACTCTGCAACGTGCAACCGTTTTCCCCATCAAGACGCGTGAAGTGACTACAAGCAGGGTTCCTAAAAGCTCACGCTTTTCCCCCGTGCACCAATCACCAGTTTTTACCATTAACGCTATTCACCTGTTTGTAATTATGCAAATAAGGTATCCACCGTGGTGTTCACCTAATTAACCCTCGTGCATATGGAATCAATTTTGTGTCAAAAAAAATAAAGAATACTATAAAATAGCAAGCAAAAAAATACAAATCAAAATACCAAATAGAAAAAATCAAACAAAAAAAATAAACTCAATTAAAAAATACAAGATTGCAATGAAATCATTTGGGTAACCGTGTAAAAATGCAATGCTAAATGAAATGGCCCCAGTTTGTCATATATTGTGTTGCTTATCTAGAGTGTTTATATAAACTGCAAAAACTGCTTGTCTAATGAAATCTAATCAAGTGTTATTAATTTATATTAAGATCTAGTTAAAGATGCAGTTGGCAAGTCTGACAGATTGAGGGGACTTGAATGTTACAACTCTCCCCTCCCCCACTACCACCAAGCACCCTCTCATCGAGTTGGTGCTCATCAGTGCACACCAGACTATGATTGACAGTCAGATCTTACACAGCCCTGCTCTGATTGGACCAGAAGAACCGGGAGCTATGGATTTTTGCAAAACAAATAAGAGGCTCTAGATGGAGGTAGAAGTGCGGGTTTTTTTCTAAAAGCGGCTGATTTATGTTGTTCTGTTGGAGCATAGTGTTGGTTTCAGTGAATATGATCAAAAAAATCTTGCCAACTGCCGCTTTAATATTGTTTTCAGTAGACGTCTCATCATTTGACTTAATTTAAGAAGAGTCTGACTCCTTTTAAGACGTCTCATCCTGACACCAAGCAAATTTGTCTGCCAGTGTGTTAAGCAAAATTTGTACTAAAAACAAGCAAATTTGTCTGTCAGTGCTTCAAGTAAATTTGTCTTGATAAGACTCCTTAAAATAAGTCAAAGTCTTCTTAAATTAAGTCAAAATTATCTTTCAAGAGTGTGCTAGGTAAGTCTCTTCACACTAAAAATAATCCCAAATAGATTGTTTGATCTTAATATAAAATTTAAGAGAAACAAGAGATATAAGAGAACACTTGGTTAGATTTTATATTTTGCAGTATATAGGTATATAATGTATACATATCCTATAGTATATATTAAGACACAAAAGTAATTATACTGTCCGTTTGGATCAGGGTATTGTCTAATCTTCCAGACGCAGCAGCTGGGTATGACCACCCGGTGCCCTGGGCCAAGGACCCCATACTGGCATATAAACATATTGCCTGTAGGCAGCATATCTAAACTACTTGTGGCTCTCGCCTGGATCTAGGGCATCCTCTACAGCCCTTATGTCATTCCAAATCCTTCTAGAAAGTCTGAGGACTCCTGCATCCAGAATGTAGAGGTCGAAGTGCGAAAGAGTTGATATGCAGTTTTGTGGATATTGGTCACAACACTTACTCTCAATATCGGTTGGCATCTCCCTACATCATTGGCAGATGCACCATGCAGGTTGTCCTGGGACCTCAAACTTCCTTATGCACAGATTTGATCTTAGACCGTGCGAAAGCTCAAATCCATGCCAACGCTCAGATTTATAAAAACCGTCTTTGACGTGGAAAAGTGCTTATCTCTCTGGTCTACGACCATTTCCCTGTGGTAATGCCGGGGTACTGCAAGTAATCTGAGGTTCAAGTGTGATGTATTTTCAAAATTCCAAGACCAACGATCTCATGTCTTTCTTTGCCATATGCATGATCAATATCAGCAGAAGATTTTTGAAATCGTTTTTCAAGGCTGGATGCATGAATTTCATGGTTTGACTGCTAATGAAAACTAGCCCACTTAAGAAAGTGAAAAAATTTATATAGCTTACTTATTTCATAATATCTAAAAAAAAACACGTAGACCTACGATAGAGTGATTGAAACATTCGTACAGGTGATCTAGTATATTTCATTAGCCTGACGTAGCCATACTCAATTCTAGTCAGAATATGAGTCTGATACTGCTCCATTGGGACATAATTATGGGGCGTGTTTCAGGGGGGGAATGCCTCTGCACTCAATTGGACAGACCTAACCAATCAGAGCAATGAAATAGCTTACCGTGAGGTGTAGGAAGAATACACACGAACCAGGGTCTGGATTTTCCAGGCTAACGAACCATCCTTCTTCTCCACAAATGCCTTAACATTGTTTTCTGGTCTTTTGTAAAAGTTAGTGTCGTCAATAACTCCTACAAAACTCATTAGAGAAATTTCAAACGAACGAGGGAACAACATGTCACAATGCAACAGCGCTGTTTTCCCTTGATGAAAGTGAAACCACGAGTTTTCCCACATCTAAACTTTGGCCAACGTTTTCAGAAATAATTTTTTTCAGTGATAAAACCTCATTAAATAATATGCATTTTCCATATGGGGTCTTAAAAGCCATGTCTCCTTCTAGCCACAGATGACTCAGATGACGTGATAGACCAGGTGCTGTTGCTCACCTGTCCATCATCATAATGCCCAATTTGATTGGTCCGGCCGATCTAGGGCGAGCATAGTTGCTCCACAATGGAGCAATGCCAGACCGAACTTCCCGACCTCAAATGTTGTGGGCGGGACTAAGTTCAGACTGGCACCCAGGCTAATATTTCGTGTTCTCATCAATCTAATATTGACCATAAAATGTCCAATTGCCCTCGTTTAGGAGAGGAAAAGTACATTTGTGCTCATAGTTGGCCCGTTTCCCAGCTCCGTAACAGAAAGGTAATATGTGATCCCGTCCATGAGAACCCGGCTAAAGTCGGCAGATCTTATTTTGAGATAATGAGCGTTAAGTAGTCCTAGTCATAAAAAATGACAAAAATATGGGATATTTGTTTATACTTCTAAATGATAGCTTAGATACTAATGCTTGGAAAGGTAGTGTTTAAATGATCTTTTCTGAAATGATAAATATTAAAATTAACGCTTTTATTGATGTTACGATTTGTGACAGAATCACGTTTCTGTCATGTTTACAGAAAATATTTAATCTACACAAATATATTTATTTACTTACTTTCACTACATCACACTTTTATTACATATTACTTCCTCACTATTGTCACTTGAAGTAGTTCGCTGGCTTAGTGACCTTCTAATTGACTAGCCAATCAGGTGTGGTGGAGGTCATGCGCTGGAGTCTCGCTTTAAACAAAATAGGAAGTGAGCTGTCAAACCGGGGGGAGTTGAATGTTCAGTCAATGCGTTGTGTCGGAGGTTGCGGTAGCTCGGTGGAAGTTCGGAAACGCTTTAACTAAAACCTATGGACCTATTAGACTACTGGAAGTGAACGTGGATGTGGGGAATGGACGTGTGGATTATAAAGGTACTGTGCTATTGGATTAGTGCAAAGTGTTAGGCTACACTTTTTGCCTGGCTAATCGAGCCTATACCTCCCTAAACCTCCTCCAAAACCCGGTTTCAACTAGGCCTACGTCGTTTTCATCTCTTCCTTGCTGCTCTCCTCCGGGACACACACACGCTCATATAGGCTACACACACACAGGAACACTAGCTGCCAGTCCCTCCTAGGCCGCTCGTTTTCATTTGTTTGTTTTTGGTTATTGTTTTGTTTGTGTGCGTTGCCATAGACGTAGCGTTTTGTTGATCTTCTAATGAACTGTTGTCGACGTCGCCCGGCGTCCCTGAACTGAATGACATTTTGTTTAATACACTGCATCACCTGCTTGAAAACCATATGCTGTGTTGTGTTTCTTTTTTTGTCAACTTTAAAACGGGAAGGGTGATGGGGTCTTAATACTGACACGGCAGTTTTAATGCTGCCTGGCGCCCAACATAATCATTTCCTTTTCTTGTGTCAGAGGCCACCGTTACAATGGCGCCCAACGTGGGGCTAGGGGGCGCTGTTTCCCCATATTTCTGAGTGTCTTCTCGTTTAGGTTCACTTCAAATATGGTTGTATTTTTTTTGGTATGAAACGTTTTTTTGAAGTGTTGAAATCTCATTGTGAAAATGTCTCATTGAGACTGGTGCAAGGTATTTGAAAGGGTTAATTTTTGAAGGTTATTGCTCTGTGAAATTGTATCTCAAATTGAAAAAGTGATCTCTCTATATATATTTTTTTTTCGCTCTCTCACTCTTAAAAATGTCTGACAATTCCCCGGCCAATGCAAATGTTGACCTTCTGTTAGGGCCACCAAATATATATATATATACTCCCGTTCGTACTACTACCTTGCATAGTACCCTTCAACAGGGCTATAGACATACATTTCCCTCCCTCAATACTTCTGTGCATCCTACCACTTCAATTAGTGGGCCTGTAGCCAGCTACCCAGCGATAGTTCCTAGGCAAAGGCTGTTGGCTGAAACTTTACCAGAACCTGCTCCTGATGAATATCCACCTCATTCTTCTTCTGACATGTCATTGACACCATCCTTTGTTTCGGAAATAGTCATGCAACGTGAACTGCCAAAAGCATTACCAACACCTGGAAGAGAACTTGGACATTTGGCTCATCTTAAATTAACTGAAACAGTGGAGAGACAAAGTACCCAGTACACAGAAATGCTGGCAGAGATAACCTGAAACTGCTCACATTTGGAATCAAAGATGGAAGCTATTGCGAATGAAACTGAACAAAAGCTGACTGAACTTAAAACCATTGTGATTAATGATAATGAAAAAATGGAGGGACAATCTGATAACTTGTTTAAGGCAATAAAAACTTTATTGACAGAACAATCTGAAGCAGACAAAGCTAATCAATTAACTGAGTTTAGGTTTATGGTAGAACAGCTGCAGCTAGAAGTTCAACAGGACATCCGTGCCAGCCATGAAGCTTCATATGTGTCTCAAGAACAGCTCTCCAGTAAATTTGATCAGTGTGTAGCACTGTTTGATAAACTCTCTACCACAGTTAATCGTGTAGACACAAAATTGTCAGTTCACAAACAAGACAATGAAAGCGAGTTCAAGAAGCTCAATGATCGAATTGATGCTGTTGCTAGGAAAACCTCTATTACCTATCCGCATACAGTGCCTGGAATCCGGACTTCTTTTGGGTCTCCTGTGATTTCTCCTCCTATTAAGACTGACCATCTGAAACTTTCATTTCCCACATTTGGAAGACCTCATGATGACTCTGATCCTGTCCTTTATCTGTCCAAATGTCACGATTTTTTTCTGGCTGTCCAACCATTAGCTGATGCTGACATTCTGGCTACCTTCAGGACTGTCCTTCATGGTACTGCCCGTGACTGGTGGGAGATTACTTGAATGACTGTTTCCTCTTGGGATGAGTTTCAGACATCTTTTTTATCTGCCTTTTTATCTGAAGATTATGAAGATGAACTTGCTGATCGTGTCCGCATGAGACGCTAGAGTGACAATGAGCCCATCCGAGATTTTGCCTTTTCATACAGAGCCCTCTGTAAAAGATGGAAACCGACCATGTCAGATTGTGATATAGTCAAAATGATTTCGAAAAATGCTAAACCTCATCTCACCAGCCAGCTGCGAGGACGAGTCACTACAGTAGATGATCTTGTGAGACTAGGCCACCAACTGGAAAAAGACTTTGAACAACAGATGGAATATGAAAAGGTACATTCAGCTGCCCGACATCTTGCTTCAATGTCCAAAGGGTCAAACACACCACCTGAAAAGGCTCCAGTCACATGTTGGAGATGTAAAGGTCATCACGCTCCTGGTTCTTGCCCTCACTATCGGACCTCCTCTGCGGACCAACATGCTGAAAACCAGCCCTCTTCTTCCAAACAGTCTCCTCAACCTCGAAAACCTGTTAACCAGGGTGGGAACAACACTGCCTTGACTACTGTAATAAACAAGAAAATTGTACCCAAGTCTACAAGCCAAGATATGGTGTGTCTACCTCATGCTTCCCTAAGCAGCTAGTAGTTCCCATCTCTGTTCGCTCTTGGTTTGGGAAAGCCATCATTGACACTGGAGCAACATTCACTCTAATACAGGAAAGCATCTGGAACGACCTTAAAAGGGTCAATGAGGAGTAAAACCATGGCTAAGTGGACCCCTGTACCTAGCTAATGGGGAGACAGAAATACCATTGGGTGTGGTAGAGCTGCACTTAAGCCTCCATGGTCATGACTTTACTTTACCTGTGGCGGTGCTAACTTCAAAGGCCTTAGCCTACCGTTTAATCAGGTGGTCACTGCGGTTGCAGAAATTCAATTTCATTGTTGAATACCGAAAAGGGAAATTGAACGTTGCCCCTGATGCAGTAGTCTTTGTTGACTACTTCACCCGCTGGGTGGAGCTGTTTCCTCTCCAGTCTGCTACTGCACCTGTGATTGGAAAGATCTTTCATAAAGAGATAATTACCCGTTGGGGTGTACTTGACTGTATTCTGTCTGACAGAGGTTCTCAGTTTGTCTTTTCCATGTTTCGGGAACTCTGTGAGAAATGGGCAGTCAAGCCCCAAACCACCACTGCTTATCATCCACAGACAAACATGATGGAAAGGGTTAACAGAAACCTGAAAACCATGATCGCCTCATATGTCACAGGAAATCACCGTCACTGGGACCGGTACTTACCTGAATTTCGCTTTGCCTTGAATTCTGCAGTCCATGAAACGACTGGCTATTCCCCGGCGGAATTGCAGTTGGGACGAAAGCTTAAAAGCCCTTTAGACCAAGTACTGCAGGTGAATGAGCTTTACCCGGACACTTCTCCTTATGAGGTAGTGCATTTCTTTGAGAGTTTGAAGTCCAAAGCCCAGGAGAACAGCAGACAAGCTAAAAGTCGCCAGTTTAGCTTAACTACAATAAGCATCGAAGAGATGTGTGCTTCAAGAGCCAAGATCGGGTTTGGGTCCGTAATCACCCTCAATCTAAAGCATTCAAGTTCTTCTCCGCTAAACTTGCTCCTAAATGGAAAGGCCCTTATCGTGTTCTCCAACCTTTAGGTCCAGTAAATTACCTTGTGGTGCGAGAAAATGATGGAGAAGATCAAAGCAATGTCAATGTTGTAAATTTGAAACCCTGTTACCCAACAGCTGAGGAAATGGATGTTTATGAACATAAAAAGGTTTTGGACATCTTTGAGGAAGAGTCTGACGAGGAAGACTTCCTTGGTTTTGAGACTTAAGAGCGGCCTAACAGCCATGGGCTGTTTTTCTAAGAGGGGGAGAGTGTGACAATCACATTTCTGTTATGTTTACATAAAATATTTAATCTACACAAATATATTTATTTACTTACTTTCACTACATCACACTTTTATTACATATTACTTCCTCACTATTGTCACTTGAAGTAGTTCGCTGGCTTAGTGACCTTCTAATTGACTAGCCAATCAGGTGTGGTGGAGGTCATGAGCTGGAGTCTCGCTTTAAACAAAATAGGAAGTGAGCTGTCAAACCGGGGGGAGTTGAATGTTCAGTCAATGCGTTGTGTCGGAGGTTGCGGTAGCTCGGTGGAAGTTCGGAAACGCTTTAACTAAAACCTATGGACCTATTGGACTACTGGAAGTG
Organism: Alosa alosa; assembly: GCF_017589495.1. NCBI lineage: Eukaryota > Metazoa > Chordata > Actinopteri > Clupeiformes > Clupeidae > Alosa > Alosa alosa. The sequence continues at coordinate 547,505 of NC_063194.1, read as the reverse complement.
AACGTGGATGTGGGGAATGGACGTGTGGATTATAAAGGTACTGTGCTATTGGATTAGTGCGAAGTGTTAGGCTACACTTTTTGCCTGGCTAATCGAGCCTATACCTCCCTAAACCTCCTCCAAAAACTTCGGTTTCAACTAGGCCTACGTCGTTTTTCATCTCTTCCTTGCTGCTCTCCTCCCGGGACACACACACGCTCATATAGGCTACACACACACAGGAACACTAGCTGCCAGTCCCTCCTAGGCCGCTCGTTTTCATTTGTTTGTTTTTGGTTATTGTTTTGTTTGTGTGCGTCGCCATAGACGTAGCGTTTTGTTGATCTTCTAATGAACTGTTGTCGACGTCGCCGACGTCCTGAACTGAATGACATTTTGTTTAATACACTGCATCACCTGCTTGAAAACCATATGCTGTGTTGTGTTTCTTTTTTTGTCAACTTTAAAACGGGAAGGGTGATAGGGTCTTAATACTGACACGGCAGTTTTAATGCTGCCTGGCGCCCAACATAATCATTTCCTTTTCTTGTGTCAGAGGCCACCGTTACAGATTACATATTTCCCCAAGAAATACCGGAAGTTAGTTCCACAATGTCACATTTTCAATTGGCTGTGAGTTTAATGTTGGCGGATAAACACTCTATAATTTGGATATCATTTGGTTCAGGAACTTCTTCTTTCCCATTAGAAAGTTAATACAGACCATAATATCAATGCGCAGTACCGTAACCTAGCTCTGTTTTCAGTATGGCAGGAAAGTTTTGACTTAAACCGGGTATGGATTTCTCAATGGATTGCACAACGCACATTTCAGGTGAACTGATTTTTTTTATTGAAGATTAACTTGTTGTGAATCTAACCAACCTATTTTAAGGACGTGTCATGCATGCTACCTCTTAAACAATTCGGTGTTTAGACACTGACTGACCGTATGCAGCGCCACTGCTTCCATATGGCAGGAAAGTTGCGACCTAATCTGTATATGGATTTCTCAATGGATTGCTTCGTATCACAACGGACATTTCAGAAGAACTGATTTTTTTCATGAAGATTAACTTGCTGTGAATCTAACCAACCTATTTTAAGGATGTGTCATGCATGCTACCTCTTGAATTAATTCGGTGTTTGGACACTGTCTGACCGAATGCAGCGCCACTGCTTACTTAATTGTTTTCAAATTGGAATTTCTCAAAACCCTAAAATTCAGAGCTTTCAGAGATTCTCAAAATCTTTGAAATGGCCTAACTCAGTCAATATTAGGTATATCATGGAGAAATTTTCTCAGCCTATTCATTCTACTGTGTAGAATGATCTGATGTAAAAATACATAACATTAAAAAAACACTTTAGCTGGGTTATCATAGGCAGGGTCACATATTTGAATGTAAGCTATATCATCTATACACAACCAAGGGACGGAAGTTATCCTCTGAAAGCAGGGCCTCGCATCTTTATATTTAGTGTTGTGGCGGAGTTGCGCAAGGAGATGCAGAGTGTGCACATGTTTGCTTTTTTTGACTGGTGGCAGTGCCCAAGATCAGATGACAATACATAAGTTGGATAATGTAGGCTAAAATATAAGGTCAGGCCTAAAGCAAACAATAAAGGACAATGTTTAAGCCATTGGACATTATTGAAAGAAAAAAATCGCAAAGATATGCAGAATGAATGAATAATGACCAGCGAACTAGGCTACTTTTTCAGCAAAAACATCCTATCCTAAAAGAAACATTAGGCCTACATCACGCTTATAATTTAGTCCTCTGTTTTGTAGGCTAAATCAGCATTATATTACCCTGGGTCATATTGGAAACGTACTGTACGTACAGGATTATACTGTAGCGGTCTTTCCTTCATAAGGTAGCAAATTTTTTTCCTACAAAGTAAACTTACTAAATGTTGATTCTTCACATTACTGCAAGCAAAATGAATGAAAGCAAGCAGAAGACAATGGACATGGATGCATAATATCTCTTTCCAGAAAGCTTTGCTTGGAAAAACATAATTAGTTAAGCTATTCGAACTGACGCATAAACATAGGCTAGTTAACATCAAATGGCATAGGCTAGGCCTATAAAATGTTTTCAATATATATATATATTTGATACAGCTTAGTTAGGCCATTCTCTGAATCACACTTACGATCAAGCAAAATTTGTATAAATAAGGCCCCTGGTACTGGATTTGGGGGTGCAGTACTTTGCTCTGGTGTGGTCAAAATATCAAAGAGAAGACTGAGATCTCTGGACAGGCACCTCTGGAGGAGTAGGTGACAGTCTTCAAGGTTGAGGCTCTGAATCCTCTCCTGAAATGAGCAGATAGACATGTAATTAGTTCAAGGCTCAAATGTTTCTACTGTATGCCAGGATGCACAGACTAATTTAAACATTAGCAATGTGGACTCTGATTTCTAAACATGGTAATGTAGCGATTTGAGTACATACTTGCTCTGCCGCGAGCCTTTGTCTCTGGGAGACACTCTGGCAATGAGTAATGATGCACGTTACTTTTGCCCCTTGCATCACGAGGAACCAATCACAACGGTGTATCTGTTATAGGTGGGCCAGAGGCGAGCTAAACAGATGACGACAGTGCTGCAACGAATCAGTTAGTAAACATTGGTCGTAGTGTTATCCAATTGCGTCGAAGTCCAGAATCAGTCAGTAAACATCGTAGTGTTATCCAATTGCGTGCAGTGAGATTTTCAAATGCATGCTTGGTGCCGCCCCTCGAGTTGGGCCATTTTCATTATTCGTGGCCAGACCCTTAAAGTGATGGTTCGGAGTAATTTCACCCTAGGGTCCTTTGCACCATAACCTCGAGCCAAACACCATCCCCAGAAGTTGTTTTCCCTTGGTCGATCATTGGTTGAGTAGCGCTATCAGGCGAATACAGAAACTAATGGCTTGTGCAGGTGCTTATGGAACCAATAGAGTAATATGTAGTAATATGTTCCCTATTCTAAAGTTGGGTCTTTGTTCACATTTAATTCACAATTAATTTGGCACTTATTAACCCCCATGTGTTCCCTAAACTAAAGTTGCCTCCTCACACTTATTAACTGTATTACAGCGCACAGTAGGCTACACAACAAGCAGACAGCCAAGTTAGCACAAATAAAAATGATGTCTTTTATTAATGAATATGAGATAGGATACAAATATCTACTGTGCGTACATGTTAGTAACTTTTTGAATAGGGAACATATTCTGCATTACAAAGACTTAATTATGAGTTATTTGAACACTATTAGCACTTGCGGTTTAGTGTCTAGTTCCATTTGAATAGACCATCTTTAAAAGTATTATTAGGGGTGAATAACTGTTCTTGTGGTACTACCACCTTAGAAGCCCCATACTGAGCCATGCATATTTAGGTCATTATTCATAATAACTATGAATAAGGGGTAATTACGAGCTTACATAGGGGAAATTCTGGTAACACTCCATAATAAGGTGCCATAATAAATAGCAAACTAGTAATTACCTAACCCCTTTGTTAATATTTGTTAATTGTTACTAAAATATCTATTTGGCACAAGTTAATAGTTTTTTCATCATTAATTAAATATTAGTGGTTTGCATAAAATCTGTATGTTAATGTTTTAACAAATCTATTAACTAATATTGTATTAATATATGTTAATAGTTAACTAATTAACAGTTATTTCTTATCATTTAAATGTTAAATGTTTATTTACAAACGATATGCTAATATCAAAGTTAATGACATTATTATTTATCTAGCTTTTCTGATTAGCTTTGTGGATAATTTATGGAATTTATGGTTTATGGCTTTATGGTCTTGTGGGGTGTAAAAGGCACCCTACTGCCAGTGGTTGGTTGTGTGAGAGTTTGCGCTCCTCTTCTTTCACTTCATCCTTATTGGATACCTCTGTGGTTGGCTGTCCTGTAATTGGTGACTCACTGTCTAGTCTTTGAAAGTAGTGTACTCTTTGCCTTTGGAAGTACTATTTGGTTGCTGCTTGAATTTGTTTGTTAGAAATGTAGTTTAGTGTTTGTATGTGATTTTCGCTGTAAAGCAGCTTTATTGAGATTGGTGTTTTGGAGCCCCCTTTGGAGAAACGCTATACTGCAGCTCTGCGTTTTGTCCTTGTATTGTTGCCATAGCCGATCAGAAGCGGTATGCTTTGCATTGCGTTGGTTGACTGTATAAAGCTCTCCCCACTTTGTTTTAATTTTGTAACTGTAAAATGTTTAAGTTGAAAACTTTGATATACCACCTGTATTATGTTACTTTACATGTATTGTTAAGATTTGGGTGCAATTCCAGCAACTTAGAGAATGTTTATTAATGTTTTCATTATGACCACGAGTTCATACACACTGAGTCTACGTGACTAGCTGTAAACTCCGCTAGCAACTTTCCATGCATTCAGTGTAGTTTAGCATAGTGTGCATGGAAAGTGCAATTCAGTCTAGCAGAAAATGAATGTACATTTAGTTTAGCATTATGTTTATGCATTACCTCCGTATGGTCTACGTCTGTGAGTGTTTAGTGAGTCTCAGAATATTAATAAACTGTCGTTCTATGCACCTGAACATTCCATGTCGCATGTCTCTCCAATTGCTAGTAGGGCTGACAGTGATGGTATAGGAATGATGCATGTAATATAGCCCATTCAACTACTTGTTGTTTTATTTTAACTTTTCCTAAAGGAATAAATGTGATAAGCCAGTTTTAGTCTCAGTCCCTTCACCGTCTGACTAGTTATATATTACTTATATATTAATAAAGCTTAACCAACTTTATTATAAGGGTCCCCCATACTGATAGTTATATTACTAATATATTAATTAAGCTTAACCAACTTTATTATAAGGGGCTCCACACTGATAGCTATTTACTACTAATATATTAATTAAGCTTAACCAGCTTTATTATAAGGGTCCCCCATACTGATAGTTATATATTACTAATATATTAATTAAGCTTAACCAACTTTATTGCAAGCGGTTCCGGCGCCGACAACAGTGGCAGCATGTCAAGGTAGCTCCGTGTTTTTTTCTTGAATTTCCCCTTGGGGATCAATAAAGTATCTATCTATCTATCTATCTATCTATTGTAAGGGTCCTATGGAGAGTGGATAGGCAGCAGCACAGTTTAATAACAATTAGTTAAATAATAATACATCATTAACTTTTCTATTAACATATAGTTTGCAAATAAACATTTAACATTTAAATGATGCAAGAAATAACTGTTAATTAGTGCCAAAAATACATTTAGTTAACTATTAACACATATTAATACAATATTAGTTAATTAATGATTAAAAAACTATTAACTTGTGCCAAATATATATGTTAGTAACAATTAACAAATATTAACAAAGGGTTAGGTAATAACTAGTTTGTTATTTATTATGGCACCTTATTATAGAGTGTTACCGAAATTCTTAATTAAGGGTCTAGTAAGGGTAGAATTAGGTCTTACAGAATAAGGTATTAATTAGTGACTTATAATGACTAACAAATGGCTAGTATGCTACTAATATGCATGTTAGTAAGCAGCTAATTAATGGTGAATATGTGTGTCTTCAAGTGTTATCATTATTTTTATAATATTACCGTTTCTATTACAGCTCTATAAACTGTCAAATGGTTTGTGATAACAACATGCGCATTCACAATGTAACCTAGAGAGATGGCCCGGCAGTGCATGATGCACGCATTTTCAACAGCAGTCTACAAACCACACCACAAAGGGCAAGCAACATAATAGTCACCTGCGCAGTCCTCCACAATTTGGCAATCGACTGGGATGAGCCCCGTTTCCCTCAGCCACAAGGCCTTGGAGGACTAATAGGCTACTTCTGGCCTGATGATGCTGATCTAGACTGTGCGTCCATTTATTTTACTGACAAATAATCTGTTTTTTTGTCGATTTTAGTCAGGCATTTGCCTATTTAAGCAACTCCTATTTAGCCTTTATTGTAGGCTACTGTATCTGGTGTAATAAGACCAAATGTAGTAGATGTTATTATTAAAAACACAAATAATTCTAGCCAACAGGGTGTGTAGCCTATGTGCCGGTTATAATGGAGCCTATATACTAATATAATATAGGTTTCATCCTGCAAACTATGGTTTAGTCTCTCCTAAAACCACGTCTGTTTCAAGATTAGACTAACACGCACTAAATACGCCCTCTAGTGTGTGATGTGAATTTCCTTGAAGACAGCAATTGAGGTAAAACGCAGCAGCAGGTTAAACCACAGGTACATATGACACAGCAATGGAGCTTAAGACGTCATGTGACTTCCTGCGTCACTGACGAGTTTAAAACTGTGTTAAACTCTAAAAAGTGGCTAAGCTAGTGACAGAGCAATTGCCCTGTAAGTTCCTACATAAAACATTATTGTTTATTTCTCAGTCAGCTCCAACACAGTATCCTGGCCACTTCAGCCAGCCTGATAAGGAACAGCCTTCTACATCATCAGCAGTCCATGTTGTAAAAGCAAACAAATGTATAGTTATAGTGGATGGAATCCACTATCTTGAAATCTCCTGGCTTCTTCTTCTTCTTCTTCTTCTTCTTATTATTATATAACCTTTTCTTTTAACCTTTTCAAGAGTGAATGCGACTCTAACCACTTAACGTACAAACATGTTGAAATAACCGTTCTGAAGGTCTGGAGTGGGGCAAGAGAGTTATTATTTCAGATTTAAAAGTTATACTTTTTGAGAAATTGGGGATTAAAAATGTTAAAAGCTCACAAAAAAAAATAAAAGTCACAGCCATATCTCATGCTTTGCGCATTATTATCTCCAGAATGGCTTGACGTATATGCTTCAAATTTGGTACAAGTGTTTGTATGGACTCAAAGATGAAGTGCGTTGATGTTGGAGGTCAAAGGTCAAAGATCAAGTCCATGAATACTCTGAGCGCGATATCTCAAGAATGCCTTGACATACATGCCTGAAATTTGGTATGAGTGTTTGTATGGACTCAAAGATGAAGTGAATTGATGTTGGAGGTCAAAGGTCAAATGTCAAGGTCAAAAACACCTTGAGTGTTGACACAAGGTTTTTTGGTACAAGGGTTTGTATGAACTCAAAGATTAAGTGATTCAATGTTTTTTTCCAGGAATCTCCCCACCAACATTAAGCCAGCAGCTTTCCATCTACTATTGTAATTCCTCTGGCATTACATTTCTAGTTGTATATAGTTCTTTCTTTTTTCCCCTCTTACATGTGCATTGTACTTGATTTATAGAAATATTGCATGTTGTTTCAAATAAATCACATTTTTCATCACTAAATAAAAAATGGCATTTATTTCCATAAGGCACACACCACATATTTTTCACATTTGCTCAGCCCCAGAGTATCTCTCCGCCATGGTAATTATACTGCCAGATTCAGGACGGTCTGCCCTACACACACATGAAAGGTATGTCGAGCTGCCAGGTTACTGTGGTGAGATACATGTCAAAATATATAAGAATTGTATAATACGCTTTTTGTTTTTTTCATTATTTAAAAATTTAAATCAAATCAATGCAAGTATTAATCTTAATGCAGATCTGGGTAGCCTAGACTCTTACAATGACCAGGATAAATAGTTATAACTAAAGGTAGTGAGAATGCCCCTGAAAATAGAGCAGGCCTCAAAGGGTTAAAGGTACACTATGAAGGTTAAGGTATTTTTGGTGACTGTAGAGCTCCCTCTAGAGTAACAATATATTTATATTTCACTCTGCTGTTGTAAATAGCACACTTCTTGTTACTTATCCCCCCTGTATACAATGAAAATACTTCTGTTGAGGAGGTGAAGGATTAATAGCTGTATAGCTATACTAGGTGGACGATTCGCCTATTGATTACATATTACATATCGAAGCCTTATTGGCTTCGTAACGTTGAAAAAAAACACTAGGCCTTTAACCTATATGACTGCATTGCACAAACGGCAGTGGTGGTCAGAATAATTGATTACATGGAAATCTCCATCAGTGAGAACTTTCTGTCAGCTGAATAATGTCAGATTAATCATTTTTAGACTGGTTTACTGGACAACCAACAAACTTGGGGCCTTTGTGACACAAAGCAGATTATTATCCTGATGCAAAGTTTATTCCTATCTTACTCTCGGAATTTTCACCATGCGCTGTACTTTTATTGGGCTTTTCGCCCAGGGGTGTGGCAGAAGGTGTGTTCTGGTGTCTTCTGCTATCTTACACCCTCTAAAAATCATTACGCCACTGACCAAGAGAAACCTGGTCAGAAATCCTTGGTGAGTTGTTTATAAGTTATTTTAAGAACTCTGCTTCTCTCATCCACAGGAATGCACACCAGCGCACATCCATGCAAAACATTACAAATTACATGATTACAATGGAAAACATAATCATAACAAAGATATTACGAAATACATCTCACAATGAGTAGTTATTCACCATCAATTACACATTGGTAACAACGGATAAAAGTGATTAGGCGAGAGGCGATGTGAAGAACAGCTTAAGACGCACTGTCACAAGATGTAAGTTGTGCATCCTCTCCTAGATAGGATCTCCTCTGCAAGATAGATGTCCTTAGGTTTTTTATTCAATCATTCGAATATTACTGGGGTAAGTGTTGCTTTTTTCAGGCTATGTTTTCGATGGTAACCCATTGTTAGTCAATAGTGAAAGTAATTAACTGTGTATAACTGTTTTGTCGTTGACTATGACACCACGGTGAAGTTAGTTTCACTTTGCCAATGAGTTCAAATAACAGACGAGTGCAGTGTGTAGGCTATACTCTGCTAACCTGACCCTAGCCAGATGAATTTCGCTCCGACTAGCTCCACTCATCCATCTGGGACCAATCCATTGAAGTGTTGCTTCAGAAGGCTGGGCCTAATCAAAAAAAAAAAAGGAATGGTGGAAGAGGTCCCAGATGGATGTGAGTGAAGCTAGGCGGAGCTAAGCGGAACGAAATTCATCTGGCTAGGGTCAGGTTAATACTCTGCTAGGTTTTAGTAAAATAGGGTTTAGTGGAATATCTGTTCCATATGGTCTCGCATGCAAGCAGATACCTTCAAATGCACCGCTGACTATCAACATACACATGCGCTGTTTGAAGTTGTGCTGCTTGCTGTTAAAGGGAATGACAGATGTCATTCTCATTGGTTTAAATGATGTTACACCCAAAACACACCCATGACTGATTAAGAAACATAGGAACCCCTTGTTGCACCCTTGTTGCGCCATCTGCCCGACATTTGATAATGGTTGATAACAAAACCACTCCCAATGTGGACTGGACAACCCACTAAATTTAATTAAGCTATTCACTGTTGACCATGCGTTTTAGATCGCAAAATTGGGCCCTCCATGTTGTTTAATATCAGTCAGTAAAAACATCCCACTGTAAAAGGATAGACAATCAATATAGAATGTTAAAGATATGGTATATTTAAAAAATGGCCTGTAAGAATGCAGATAACATGTTATGTTTTAGTAATAATGCTAAATATAATTAAGCTAATCGGAGAGGGCCTTTTAAAACTTAAAGTCCAACAATTCCTTTCACTCCTAACTTCTATATGAAATGTTGGTCAAATCAACAGTTTTTAAAATGCTCATTACTTATGTTCCTCAGATCCAGGCCAGCAAGGTTATCAGGACTATCACATGTGATATTATTGTAAATAGTGACAACAGCATGGGGTTCCTCACTCTCAGCTAGTATTTCTACCTGTTGTGGACATGCCTGAGGTCTCTTGACACAATAATCCCTTAGAGGTAAAGCATGACAGTCACATTTCCAATGGTTTCCTGAAAGCCAGAGTTGGTCTAGACTATTAGGAATTGCAGATGGAAGATTGGCCAGTGAATTATCTTTTAAGTTGAGATAACGCAATTTGGACAACATCTGCATGGTTCCATTCATTAAGTGGTCAAGCCGGTTTGCAGAGAGATCCAGCCAGGAAATACGCTGAAGAGGTAGCAGGACCTCTGGATGAAGCTGACGAAGTTGATTATTTGACAGTAGTAAGTAGTCAAGATTCCTTAGTCCATAGAATGTCTGTGAGGAAAGGTGTGTAATCTTGTTAAATCGTAGGTCAAGCTGTTGCAGGCCTTGCAGCTCTGAAAAGCTCTGGTGCTCCACTGCAGAAATGTTGTTGTGCTGAAGAAAAAGTCGTCGGAGACCTGTGAGGCCAATGAATGCTTGAGCTGTTATTTTTGACAGGCATCCTTTATCAAGATGGAGACTGTGCAGCTTTGACAGGCCCTTGAAAACTTGATCAGGTAGACTACGAAAACAGCTGCCAGACAGGTTAATTACAGCCACATGAGAAAGACCCAGGAAGGTACCCATACGTGCTGTTTGGACATGATTGTGTTCCAGCTCCAACATTTCTAGATGACCAAGTCCCTCAAAGATTCTTTCCCCCAAGACAATTATTCGGTTATGGCTAAGACGAAGTTCCTCAAGGTATTGCAAGTCACGAAATGTCCCAGGCCTGAGGCTGGTGATGGAATTGTTAGAGAGGCGAAGTACATGTAGACTATGAAGACCTATAAAGGTTTCCTCGTGGATTACTGCGAGTCGGTTGTTAGTTAGGTCTAACCATCGTAATGATTTCATTCCAGAAAATGCTCTGGGTGCAATTGAAGTAATTTGATTTTGTGCCAGATAAAGTTTCTGCAGCTTTGAAAGCTTATGGAATACATTGGCCTTAATAACCTTCAGATGATTTCCAGTAATATCTAACTCCTTGAGCTCTGTAAGGTGATGGAACAACTGTGTTTGCAGGTAAACTAGGCGATTTCCTGCAAGTACCAGTTCTCGCAGGCCTTGCTGATCCTGAAAAATATTTTCAGGCAACACAGCAAGTGAGTTCCATCCTAGATTTAGCAGCCACATATTAGAAAGACCAGCAAACAGTCTGTCTTCTATTCTTGAAAGCTGGTTATTGTGAAGACTCAGTGAGGCAAGATTGGGTGTGTTTTGAAAAACAATACCTGGTAATGTTCGAATGTTGTTGCGCTCCAAATGTAGATGTGCCAATGAACGTAATCCTCTGAATACCTGCGCATCCAGTGTGTAAAGCTGACCATTCTGTAAGTTCAAAAAATCTAAGTAATTTAGATCCTTGAAGGTTGCAGCAGGCAGGGACGTAAATAGATTTCCATCCAGCCATAATGAATGTGTGGACTTAGGAACATCGGGAGGTGCAAGAGTAAGATTGCGTGAGCTGCAGTATACACTGAGGTCGGAACTGTAGTCATCAATGAGACAGGTGCAGCCTTTGGAGCATGGAATGGGAGTTTCGGTGGGTTTCTCTGTAGTGGTAGCTGAGTGTGCCCACATGACTGATGCTCCTAATATCCACAGCATTAGCAGCACAGAAGAATGCATCTCAACTAAAAAAGTAAACATAAATTATTAAGAATTATTAAAGTATTTTAATATAGAACACACACACACACACACATAAATACACACACACACAAGTTAAATGTGGACACACCTATTCATTTATGGGTTAACCACCTTAAGTTAAACACTGGGATTGGTTTTCCAACAGTCCTGAAAGAAATATTATACATGTTGGCTGCTTTTCATTCATTCGTGTGAATTAAGAGACACCCCAGGTGACTATTTAAAGGCCCACTCTAACTCTAGTAATTTTAAACTCTAGTAAACTTTCGCTGGCTCTTCCATGATGAACGTCTATAAATATGAAGCCATTGCTGCTTGATCTTATAGCTAGCCGGCATGGTTAACTGGTGTTTTAGGGGGGCGTGTGTATGTCGAATTGCCCTAAAGCATTTTGTGTTTCTTGATCGTTCTCGCTTCTCACAAGACTTCCGGATTCAGACTTTGCTGGGAAGCTAGTGCAGATCTTGCAAGGCTGGTTTTTCGCTAGTAGACGGTAGGGGGAGCAGGGAAAGCCGTCATTTTCGACACAACAGGTCATTTAACCATCACAACGATTTCTAAACTGTTTTATTAAGTTGAAAATGTTGCATAGTTCCCCTTTAATTAAGCTGGTTATGATTAATTAGTGGCTATTTTCATCTAGTACATAGTACAGTGTTTTATGATTCTTCAAAGTAACCTCTATGGAATCATCCTAACCAGCTTCATGAGATGGTCATCTAGAATGCTTCTCAAAAAGTTCTTTACATGTATAGGAACTCCTTCAGAACTGTTGGAAAACAATAGCATGTCTAACTGAATGTGAAAAGCTGTCATCACTAAAAAAGTTGCCTACTTTGGAGAGCCTAAAATATATAATAAAATGTGTTTACTACATCACCCATTGAAAATAGTTAGGAAAAGCAAGACCTGGAGAAGGTGTGTCCAAACATTTGACTGGTGATATATATATATATATATATATATATATATATATATATCCTTAAATATAGGCTAACTACGGAGCCCAGGAGGTGTCATTGCAAGATATTTTTGTGTATCGAGAGAACGTGCACTCATTTTACTAAATCGTGCACACGTTTACTAAATTGTGGTCTCATTTTACTAAATCATGCACACGTTTTACTAAATTGTGGTCTTAATTTACTAAATTGTGCACAGGATTTAGTAAATTGTGCGCACGTTTTTACTAAATAGTGCGCTCATTTTACTAAATTGTGCTCTCAATTTAGTAAAACGTGCGCACGTTTTATTATATTGTGCGCTCAATTTGCAACAATTAAAATGAGAGCACAATTTAGTTAAATGAGCGCACTATTTAGTAAAACATGCGCACAATTTGGTAAATGTGTGTGTCTGTGTGTGGATGCCTGTCTGTGTGTGTGTGTGTGTGTGTGTGTGTGTGTGGGTATGCGTGGATGTACTGTATGTGTGCAAATCATAAATGAGCGGGTATGGGCTAGGTTGATACGGGCTCATTATAGCAATTTATATAATAATTTTATTGCTAGTTTTTCATAATTACTATTTCAATTGTTTCCTGTCAAAATTCACTACTTAATTATGTGTTTTACATAGTTTGTGGAGGACTGGTTCAGACACGTCACATCCATAATGTGAAACCGTCACATCCATAACGACAGTTTTTCCTACATCATGCATTACAAAAATGATTCATAGATTCAAAAACACACTTTTTGTGTTTATTCTAGTCTCCTTCATACTACATATATCATGGTTCCAGCAGTTTCCTTCAAAATTCACAGAGTTTGTAGAAAACTTGTAATCTCTAATAAAAGTTTGTCTATTTCATGTCACATCCATAATGATTTGTATTCTTAGGATGTAAATGATTACATGAAATTTGAGGAGTTTGTGGAGGACTGGTTCAGACATCGCCACATCCATAATGTGAAACCGGCCACATCCATAACGACAGTTTTTCCTACATCATGCATTACAAAAATGATTCATAGATTCAAAAACACACTTTTTGTGTTTATTCTAGTCTCCTTCATACTACATATATCATGGTTCCAGCAGTTTCCTTCAAAATTCACAGAGTTTGTAGAAAACTTGTAATCTCTAATAAAAGTTTGTCTATTTCATGTCACATCCATAATGATTTGTATTCTTAGGATGTAAATGATTACATGAAATTTGAGGATTTGTCAGTATTCAAAGGACAGAGGTTTCATTAAAAGTTATGCAAATTAATTCACTGATACTAATTCTGCCCCTACTCTAAGGCATTTTGTTTACCAATATAAGTCCAACTGTCAGATCCATAACACTGGAACTGCCCAGCTGCAGCATGGTTGGTTTCACAAAAAACAACTGTATGAATTACATGTAATTGCTAGCCATAGCCAGGTCTGTGCCAGTGACGTAAACAAGTTGTACTGGGCGCTTGTGCAATATATCACTCTCAGCCCTCTATCAGTCCTCTAGTCCCAGAGAAAAAAGGAGATGCCACTGTTTGTCACATAGCAATCACCAGTCAGAACAGTGTAGAAATGAGCCATTGTGATTGTTATGACAAACAGTGGCATCTCCTTTTTCTCTTTGACTAGAGGGCTGACTAGAGAGTTAAATGGAAGTCAGATTTGCTTAGTAGTAATGTGGCTCACAGTCTGTGCATATATCCTGTTTTTTTTTTTATTATAATTTAATCTGCAGTGCATCCACTGGTATTCATTTTTCATGGCGGCCCACCATGACAAAACAACCGATCGTCGATAATTTAATAGAATGCCTTTGACTTGGTGAGTGGTCCAGCTTGCCCCCATGTACACATTATGATTACCATTACCAGAGATGGTACACTTCTAACAGTTGTTATTGGTATTTAGCATAGAGTTATTTGCAAAAACAGAGGTCTCCATATTATTTTTACAAATATTCAAATATCAGTACCACTTTACAATAAAGATACACTTATAAAGGGTTTATGAGCAATGTATAGGTTATTAATTAAGTTGTTAAGAGTTCACAAACCATTAATAAGAAGATAATGGTGACTTTTTTCATTTCCAAATAGTCCTATATTTATCCATATTGTTCAGCCTTGGATCTCATTGGTTTTAGCTTTGCCTGGCCAGGTTCTTTGATATCTGTTGTTCACTGCATGGATTCTTTGTCCACCTTAATGTTTTTTGGAATACATTTATGGCAATTTATTAATGAGTTACAAATTCCCTTGTCAATGTGGAATTTGTCAAATGACACAATTAGTTTGAACCTTGGGTCCATTTATCCACTTTTTAAATATGTAAAATATTACCATGTGAAAAATGTTGTTTCTGTATGGTTGCACACCATATTTATGATGTAAAAAGAGTGTCATTCAATCAAATTCCATCAAATTCAATCAGATCAGTAACAAACAATAAAATATAGACCTAAATGAAGATTTTAACAACAGTTCTATTTGCGTATGAACAACTTTGTTTTTCATGGTAAGGATGACCTTTCCATGGAATTGCCCAGGAACAGAAAGCTGTGTTTGTCGTGTCGGGGTGTTCCCCAGGAGGTTTTTTGAAATGCTGTCCACTTAACACACCATTTTAACGCAGCTTGGGAGGGACATAAATACTTTTAGCCTACAGAACAAGCAGCTGGCTCATGTGACGCATTGGCTACCTTATGCATGAAGGGTTCAGATGCAAAAGCCTCTAAATGCCACCTACGTCAAAAATGAGATAAAGATGGTGAGTGAATGCTCTCCTCACATAGTATACGTTAATCAAATAATTTAACTTCAAAACACACCAAATAACACTCTCTTCCTGGTCTGAAATATCGATTTCTATGCAAAAACCTATAAGAACCGGATTTTAAATGCTCATTTAAAAGAAATGTGGTCAGACGGATTTAGAGAGTTTTGCATCTGAACTCTTCGCATTATCACTGTACCCTACATGGAGACATATCTCACGTTAACAATGGAGAAAACATAACATAGGCTATTATTTGTGTGAATGGGTTAGCACAAACTTAGCTTTTGGTGAAGGGAGATGCTGATCACTAATTCATTTCTTTGCGCAACAGCCCATGTTCTGCGTTCACTCAAGTGAGACAAATGAAATACAGTACATGTGTAACCTGCGTTGTGTTGAACTAGTGTTAATTTTATCACCTATTTTTAATTTAGTCTTAGTCTTGTGGCGAAATGTCCTTTTTAGTCTTTGTCATATTTAGTCATTCAAATATCATTTTTGTTAGTCAAGTTTTAGTCGACTAAAAGTCTCGTCATTTTAGTGTAGTTTTAGTCAAAAGAAAACTAAAGGTATCTTAGTCTTAGTCAGTTTTAGTCAACACATTTTAGTCTTTTTTTATAACAAATTATTTCTGATTACCATTTGAGTCAAATAGTGTTTCACACATCTCAATTTTCCAACAATATTGTGTGTCCACAGGGCTACTCGTCTGTTATAATTACTCATTCTGATTTTTTGTCAGTCAGTATGTTTACATGCACAGGTAAGTCAAGCTACAGTTATAACTCGGCTGGGATTTGACCATAGACAGTAAAGATTTGACTGGACCACTGTCATATTCAGAGACCAGTGTTTCTCAAAGTGTGGTCCGGGGATCACTGGTGGTCTGCAAGCTATCCCAAGTGGTCCTTGCGAGCAGACGGGGTAAAATATAATATAGATGAGTTGTTTGCAATATAACTTGTATGTAAATCCAAACAGTTCTGCAACACTGTCTATGTAAGATATGCCAATTTAAATCATACAGTATGAATCCTCTGACACAATAAGCAAAGTGCAAAGTCAATAAGCAAGGTGGTTCAGTGAGTATGCCTATTGTGTAGACTAATTATAGGCTACTGTTGAAGTAGGTCTAATCTTTTTTTTTTTTTTGTTTTTTAGCTAGGGTTAGTTAAGTGGTCCTGAAACTGAAAAAGTTTGAGAAACACTGTTGTAGGCCAAACTATTAATGTTTTACTTACCGCTAGATGGCTATATATACTAAACGCAACACATTCCCCAAACAGACTCTCCATCTTAGCCATAGCTAACCTGCTAGCTTAACTTTCCATATTAGCTTACTTGCTAGCAAACTTTGCATCATCAGTCTAACTAGATGAATAGTTGACATTACATGCTGAACATTTTCGTATGGACATTCTGGGGGATGTTAATTTGTATGAGAGAAGCTTCAACTTCTGGGTATGTAGCATTGTGGCATAAAGCTTAACTCTGGCAGAAATCTTTAGTGTTCTTGTTCCATGTAGTTTCGTGTTGCAGCCACAGGGTTGCAGCAGCAGCACGTAGACTAGCCTACAGGAAAGCTGTTGCGTATGAACTCATTCGGAATATTTTGAAAACATAACAGCTAGATATTCTGTCTTCTCATTTTGTAGACGAACATGAAGGGAGATTTTATCTTAGTTTTTATTTCATGCAAAACATTTTAGTCTCGTCTTTTTTCGTCAACAATAATGCATCTTAAGATAGTCTTAGTCAGTGTTTCAGGACATTACTGCCGTCTCGTCATCGTCTCATCTTAGTCATGAAAAAAAAGGTTGTTGACGAACATATTTCCTCTTGTCTCGTCTGACGAAATTAACACTATGTTGAACCTGCGCGATTCAGCCCTGCACACGCCCGGACTCGAACCCGCGAACAGCAGCACCTCGGATCGGGAGGTGAGCGCGCTAACAATTGAGCCAATATCTAAAGTGACTTATATATTTAAATTATATTACAAAGTCCATTGTCCCTAAGGAATTTGGGGTTAAGTGCCTTGCTCAAATGCACAATGGTGGAAGCCAAGAATTGAACCCACAACTTTTCTGGCTGCTGCATGCTTGCCTAGCTCTTAGGTCAGACCCCTGTGAGAATGTCAGAACAGCATTTATTGCACATTGCCAGTTAAAATGCTACATAGTACATACTGCTGCTATAAATGTGTCTGGGTAGGCGGCCTACATACTCTACATATGCCACCAACACCATCACAACCTCACATTTGCCACCAACACCATCACAACCTCACATTTGCCACCATCACAACCTCACATTTGCCACCAACACCATCACAACCTCACATTTGCCACAAACACCAATCAAGTGCACCTTCCTTCCTCCGTTATTTTTTAACCACCAGTCGCCACTGATGCACGTGCACATGCACGCACGCACACGCACACGCACACACACACACACACACACACACACACACACACACACACACACACACATAAACATAAACATGTACACGCACACATGCACACAATTCAAGAATTTCTTAGAATTATGAACAGGCAAGATGGGGGTGGGGTTGTATAAAATGTATTTTACATGTGAAATCTATGAACTAATCATGTTTGTCTAGCAGATACCAGTGAGAATTGAGTGTGCATAATGCAATTCAGTGAGACAGTGAGAATCATATATGCCTTTCACCTTTTGTTTTTAGCCAGCAGCCAGACCAGCAGATACCCTGACTTTGCTGAATTACTGACGCTAAGCAGGCTTAGTTAGTACTTGGATAAGAAACCTCCTTGGAAGAGTAGGTTCCTGCTGGAAGTGGTGTTGGTGGCTGGCCAGCAAACAAATATCAATCCCAATGCCCTATTGCAGTGACAGGGACACTGTACTGCAGGAGATGTTTTCCTTTGCATGAATGTTAAATTGAGGTCCTGACTCACCATGGTTGTTAAAGATCCCATGGCACTTATCGCAAAGAGTGGTTCTCTGATTTGCTTTATTATGACCGCTGCTAGCGAAGCCCAATATAGGGATTGTCAAAGTTTTCATCTACTTCCTAAATTTTTGGTCAACGATACCCGGGACACCGAACCACCGGGGCACATGAAATTTGGTGGGTATGTAGCCCCACTAGACTTTTACCCCCAAACCGCAAAAAAAGCAGTTTTTCCTAAATAACTACCTGAACCGTGGCACTGAGGATGAAGAATCTTTTATGGTATGTTGGTCTCAAGGGCCCACATCAACCTGGCCCATAATCACTCATTTGTGATTTGCACCCCCCCGGTAAAAAATGAAAATGCAATATTATTCTGCTTTAATCGCCCCTATCTTCAGTTAAGATGTTCAGAACTGCACCAAATTTTATGTGTATGATTGACCTGGCATTCTCTGGGGGTATGCCAAGTTTCGTAGAATTTCATCCATGGGGGGGTCTAAAAAAATTAGGTTATGTGTACATTAAGTGACTGTACACTCATTGGCCTGTAGATGGCGGTGCACACATATACACATTCCCACACACACAGGCACCCACATACTATCGGTATTAGAACGGCCGATACATAATTACAAATTCAGTAGGATTAAAAGAAAGCCAAAATAAATATTCATCATCATCATCATGGCTGCATTTCCAGTATTGGCGATAAGTAGTCGTTTGTCCACTAGATGGCGCATCGTTGCAGTGAGACGTAATTTTGTTGGAAGTTAAAAGTGGGTTGGAAAAACAATTGACGCTTCCTACAAGGACTGCATTTACCGCAGAGAATGTCTAATAAGGATAGGACAATGTTCACATAAAATTTAATTCCCATTTCTTCTTGAAGCCGAAATAAATCTGAGGATGTTTATTGGACATGCTTGGTTTTTACTGCAGGTAACGCGTTAATCTTATAATATCAATAAGGACCTAGGTAATGTTACCGTTAAGCGTTGGTTGAGTGATGGAGGCCAATTTGATTGATTGCATTTGTAGAAAACTATAAATGCGGTTATACCAAGCAAATTGATAGCAGCACTGTAATTGTATCTTTCGACTGTCATTTGTTGCACGTGCTACAAAAATCATTCTGTGCAATGGAAGATTTACCAACGTTACACCGGTCTGATACAGTTTTGCCTATACATGCGTGAGACTGAGACGCCTGTTTATTTTGTTTTAAGTGCGTGCAGGGTGTGAGAGGGGAATCGATGTGCTTTGATTCCAGCTTGGTAGTTGTAGTCTGTGAAATTAAAAAGCACGTGTGTAAAGTATCCAAACAATGACACCTTCATTTCATTATGGCTGCTTTAGCAACACACCTTAAGCTACTGTGTAGTGGGCATTTAGAAGTGGCTACTTCATTCGCGCTTTCCTTGACTCATGGAGCTGCGTGAATTTTATTACAACTTTTCGCCACGATATGGCAGTTTAAGTCCGCTTTTGATACTGTAAATGAAGCCATTGGTTTTCAAAGGAGATTTTATTTATTTGTGTCTCCAGCATAGCCTATTGACAATTTATGTTGTAAATAGGCCTACCTTATAAACCTACCTGTAGCTTAGGGAAGCTAACAGCTTTCTATTAGGATCTAGTTTGTTAGTTACAGTTTTGTCATAACTCCCTGATGCATTTTTGCATTTAGAATAGCCAGAGCGTGGTATCTCAATCGGAAAATTAAACAATATCGGGTGCCTATGGACTAGGCTGGGTGAACCCAGCCTGATCTGCCCGCTATTTATTTTTTTGATTTCTTAAAGATTGAGCTTGGTCTGGTGAAAGCCAGACTAGCCATGGACCTCAGTTACACAATGCAAGGGAACATGAATCAGCCTATATTTGCACGAACAATAACGGAAAACAGCTCTTCAACTTTGGCCCGTTAAAATGTGTATGAACAGTCTAGCGACGCATTTCATCAAGGCCCATTTGGACATGTCAGTTATTTGCACCACTGGTTAGATGTAAAACAGCATTTCGTTTCAGACTACTGTTACTTAATTTGTGCATTGACAATAAAGTATTACATAAACTAAAGATGATTAAAATCTTATGTAGAAGAAGAAACATTCACAAAAAATGACCTTTGTTTTTGATAGCTGTTGAAAACGGCATGGAACTGACAGAGATGTTTTTGTTTATAAATAAATAAATAATTTATGCTGATACCTTTTGCTTTTCCCAAATACAATGTAGCCTACAGGTGTAAGTGACCTTTCATCAATCCAGTTGCAATGGATGAACTGTGATGAACTGCCCTACTTGTGATTGTTTAGAGATTTTAAAGGTTTTATAACAATGCTACATTTTCTTTGGCTATTCTACAATCTATTCACCTTTTCAGCACCAGTAGGCTACTTTCTGTGCAGCCGCACACACACACTCAGGCATGCCAAACAAGCATACACAAAAGTTTCAAGAGTGGGGGATGGAGTAGAAGATGGAGACAAATTGAAGAGTGATTTATTTTCGCGGAACGGATGTACAGGACTGAGCGGCGGTCATATTTTGTACCGCTATGCGGTACATCTAGTTTATGTACACATACATAAAGACACACACACATGCACACACACACACACACACACACACACACACACACACACACAAAAACACATAAACACACACACACACTACACATGCACACACACATACATGCACACACACGACACGCACAAACACGCACATAAACACACATACATACACACACACACACACCCTCACACACATGCACCCACACATACAAACACACCTACATACACAAATACACCTACAAAAAAAACACACACAAAACACATATACACAAAAACAACCACACACTCATACAAACACAAAAAAAGGAACAAAGTAGGAAATGAACACAATTTGACAAGCGTGCCTTATTTTTGTGGAAAAAATGTGCTGGACTGGGCGGCGGTCATATTTTGTACCGCTCTGCGGTACATCTAGTTTTGTAAATTTTTGTTCATGTCTTGGTGTCGTGACTACGCTTGCGACAACGCCGCTCTGTTCGGCATCTTTTGTCTTATGTGCCAATGTCTTATGTGTGGAGCGCTCTGGGTTGCATTCTGTGAAACTGACTTGACTTGACTTGACTAAATGAAAATCTTAAGAGCACAAGCAGAAAACTTAGGGATGCACACCTAAAATCGATCTACAACACAATTATTCACATTTCCCCCCATTACAACTATATTACTGATAAATGCATTGGAAATAAATACAGAACTGATAATGTGCTATTTAAGTTTGTACAATGTCTAAGCCACATAGGGCGCTATCTTAACGATCTGAAACGCAAGTATCAAACGCAAAGCACAAAGTAGCTTTGTGGGCGAATCTTGGGCGCTGTTGCTTTTTTACCGGCAGGATAAATGACTATTGCGCCCGACGCAAATCTAAAATGGGGTGGTCTGAAGTAGCTACATTACTCATGGGTGTGGTTTGGGCTTAACATGCAATAAACCAATCAGAGCGTCATCTCACATTCCCTTTAACAACAGGCTCGCTTGTTCCATAGCGGATTGCTATTATGATGCCGGATTTGCCAGGCGCAGCAAGGAGTGGTTCACAGCGCTATAAGGACTGTTTAGTTGGGAACAGTTTGCTATTGATTTTTCTTCTTGACAAAATGTAATACAGAAATGTCACAAAGACATACTGTACTTTCCGATGTTTTGGGATCACTCACTTAATCACGAGGTTTAAAATGCATGGTGATATTTTTGCAATGTAATCTAACATTACTTCACTATAGATGGTGCAGCTCTTCTGTCAGATAAGCTCTCCTCTCCCGTGCTGCTGCTGGGGCATTTGGGTTAAATGGCACCGGCATGCAGTTCAACATCACTAGTCTCCTCTAGTCCTCTAATATTTCCTAATTTATGTCATCAACACATCCATGAGTCGTGGAAATGTGTACGCTAGATTTATGCCTATTTTATCATGTCTTAATGGACACCACAATGATTTCCCTCGTGTGGTAATATTTTTCCTTGTAATTATGTATGGTTTGGAGAAATGGGAACAACTGCGTCCGTATAGATGAGAGGAGCAAAGTGTGCGTTGTGAAGCACATGCGGCCAAGCAAGTGCGCTTGCAGGTGTACTACAGCCGTACCTTACCATCAGGCAACTCAACAACGAGAAACAATTTCCTCTATGTGTATTCACACCAAGTTGACCTAACTTTCCAACTCTGCACAGTATCCTATTAACTGCATGACTGTAGGCTATTTACAATATTTTCTGTAAAGTAGAGTTTGTAAACACGTAATCAACTTAATGCACGCACAACTTTTGTTTGAGCAGGAGAGAGAGAATAACAATGAATGGATGCAGCAACTACAGAAATTGTAGCCAAGGCTACTTGCTGCTTTCTTTTACTATCTATGGTTGCTGGTTATCAGCACATAATAAGCTGATTTAAGCTAATTCACTAACTCAAGACTTCAAGGCCATCATGGATATAAAAGATTTTTTAAAACAACGAAAGGATGGAGGGAACATAGCAAAGCTTGGAGTTATTTCAGATGGGCAAGGTAGGCAAAATTGTGGTGCTTGTCAAAACCTTAGCGCAGCTGGAATAATGCTTAGGCTGATGTTAAAGCGCACACGATGTTTAAAGCCACACACAACGGTAAATTGGAACAAAACTAAAGGTAACTTTAGCCTTTATATTCAAATGAATAGGTCGTAATTAGGCGTTGTTGTTGTAAAGATATTGCATGTAGATGTTGTACTAAATAGGCTACAAAACCGGGAAACGGACAAATATTATCAAGGCTTTGAATGTTCCGTATGTACACTGGGGTATCTGTAGATCGGTGTGCATAGCATTCATTCCTGCAGGCCTGTGGCCATGCATGCGCCCTTAAAATAGCATCTGAATTTGCGCCACTGACTTTAGACCAGGATGTTCCTGGTCTGTGGCGGAATTATTTTCTGAAACTGCAAAATATCAACAGGGAACGTTTGTGCCGGAACACGCCTTTTGCTGAACCGCCCGCGTGGGCGCAATATTGCATTCCCTAATTTACCGACGTGTACCCGTGTACCTGTGGAGGGAAAATTCCAATATGCGCTGAATGCAAAATAGAAAAGACAAAAGCGCCAGTATACACAGTCAATTGCGCTTGAGTGCACGATAGGGCACATAAACTCCTTCATTGATTTCTCTGAGGCATAGACTCACCAGGGCACTGTGACTGTGAAAAGGAAAGGAATTTTGGTGATGAGGAAGTCATTTTCAGCATTACAGTACCCTCCAGAATTATTGGCACCTCTGCTAAAGTTGACTAAAAACTGGTATCCTACATATGTTGGTGATTTATTGTGATCTCAAAATGGAAAAAAATAGGAAAAATCCAACCTTGAAGGGAAGCAAATTTATTCTGAGAAAAAGGAAAATCTCATAAAGAAATAAATATTTTAACAAAATCACATCGCTCACAATTATTGGCACCCCTGCTTGTAATACCTTCTTAAGCCTCCCTTTGCCAATAAAACAACTTGTAATATTCTCCTTTGACATCCCATAAAGTTGGAGAATACAAAGCAAGGGATTTAAGGCCGTTTGTCTTTACCAAATCTCCCCCGATCGTCCTGATTCATAGGTCCACACTTGTGCATTCTCCTCTTTGACTCACCCCACTGTTTTTCTATGGAGTTTAGATCAGGGGACTGAGATGGTAATGACCAAAGCTTGATTTTGTGTTCAGTAAACCATATTTGTTTTCATCTGGACGTTTGCTTTGGTTCATTGACCTGATGAATGATCCAATCATGACCAACTTTTAATGTCTTGGCAGAGATTGACAGATTTTCTTTGAAAATGTTCAGGTTTTTCTTGGTGTTCATGATACTGTAACAGGACAAGGGCCCAGTTTCCCGAAAGCATCGTAAGCCTAAGAGCGTCGTAAAGTCCCTCTTACGAACGTCTTAAGATTTTCTGACTGTTTCCCGAAACCATCGTAGCTTAAGAACAAACACTCGTAGATCTACGAGTGCTCCAGAGTTCTCGTTACCGGCTAAGAGTGTCTTAACAGTACTTCTCACTGAGGTCACCAACAGGACATACAGAGGAATTACAACTTAGAATACATAATCCAATTTACGTTCCCATTCTTTATTGTGTTTACCTGATTTATCAGATTTTAGCGTGCAAAATAGTATAGCCTACATTTAATGGTCATAATAATGTGATGAAAAGCGGACAAAAATGCAATCCAGTTATGAAACGAGACGTTGCCAGAATAGTTTGCCATTATCTTTGCTAAATTAAGGCTATTTATTAGGCCTATGAGGTAAAAGCAGAGAAAGGAGCATGTGGTTTAGTCTGTAGCGTACTGCATCTAAAATCTATTTATATCTGTGTGTGGTATATATAGCCTACTTGGGATGCTTACATGCAGATGTCAAAGTGTTTCTATTTTCGTATTGATGTGAATTAATTGATAGGTGATTTGATGATAGCATTTAATGGGTTGGAGTAGCTCAAATAGATAATATGCTGACTAGGTCGGTGTGGTTCATCAGTGTGCGTATTTATTGCAGGTTTGAATCCAGTTTAATGCTATAAAGTGTGCAAAATTATTTTACATGTATTTTGTCAGTGATCATGGGGTGGATATGAAATGCGAGTTCAAATCCGTCTAAAACAACTTGTTTGTGAATGTTTGACAACTGCTGCAGCTGTGGTGAGCAACGCAAACACGCGCAAGGAAAACAGTAGGTGGGAAAGACCAGAAGGCACACAACACCGGACGCTCTCGTCCAGCGCTATAATGTCTGACAACGTGACCTTGAGCACTCTGTGTGTTAAGTGTCAATGGAAACTGGTTTTGAACTGAATGTGTGTTTCCACTTGTGAATGGACATTAATCCGAGGAGTACGCCTGGCTAGCTAGTAGCCTGTGACATGCCAACGTGTGAAAAGAGCATTAGGCCTTGCTGTATAAGATAAGTTGTCTCCCTACTGTAAGTGCATATATGTATGGTGTGACTTAGAATTAGTGGCTCATTCAGTGATCTCTCCCTCTCTTGCTGGACAGGAGCTGCTGGCCAATTGGGTGGCGGGCTATCTCGGTGGTCTCTTCACTTTTTCCTACTGTGGTGAATCTGAGTATTTGGTGTTGCCATGTTCACGTGTGGTGTGTCTTTAAGACTCTACTCTGATATACTCTCCAGCCCTGGATAAGCTCTAGTCCTGTTCCTGGCTCTTCCTGTCCTCCATCAGCCATCAGTCTTTTGCAGCACAGTCTGGTGTGTGTGCGTGTATCTGTGCATGTGTGACTGTGTATACTGTACATGTGTGTCCAGGCCTTGTAGGCCATTTGTGTCAGTGCCTTAGTGGCAGAGGTTCTGACTGTCTGGAGAGAACCCACTCCCTGTACGTTTTTAATGAATGTAAATAAAGACAGAGTTTATTTTTGGAACCACGCCTCTGGTTTTCTGTGACCACGAACCTGTGTTACCTGGTTGGGCCTTAGGTAACAAATTATAGTCCAAGTGATTGAATATTCTAAGGGGCAGGACCTCAGATGGCGTAGTCGACATCTCACAATAGAGAGCTAACCTACCACATGCCACAATACCATGCACCGTAATTAGGTTCCTAAGGCCTTTGGGAATAAAAACAGCCCCATAATAGCACAGCCCCTTCACCATAACTCTCATTAGGTATGGGGTTCTTTTCAGTATAATCGTACTTCTATGTTCACCAAACACACCTAGGGCTCTATTTTGCACTCTAGCGCAATAGACTTTGTATACTCGCGCTTTTGTCTTTCCTATTTTGCAGTCAGCGCATATTGGAATTTTCCCTCCACAGGTACATGTGCCGCAGGCGTTTCAAAAGAGGTGTTCCGTATAAAATGGTCCCGGTTGATTTTTGCAGTTTCAGAAAACAATTCCGCCACAGACCAGGAAGATCCTGGTCTAAAGTCAGTGGCGCAAATTCAGATGCTATTTTAAGGGCGCATGCATGGCCACAGGCCTGCAGGAATGAATGCTATGCACACGATGTACAGACACCCTGTGCACAGATGGAAACATTCAAAGCCTTGATAATATTTGTCAGTTTCCCGGGTTTGTTCATGCATTGGTCAACTAAAAATTTAGTAGCCTATATAGTACATCTACATGCAATATCTTTACAACAACAACACCTAATTACGACCTATTAATTTGGACAACTTTATGCAGCCCTATAAAGGCTAAAGTTACCTTTAGTTTTGTTCCAATTTACCGTTGTGTATGGCTTTAAACATCGTGTCCGCTTTAACATCAGCCTATAAGCATTATTCCAGGTTTTGACAAGCACCACAATTTTGCCTACCTTGTTGTAGCCCATCTGAAATAACTCCAAGCTTTGCTATGTTCCCTCCATCCTTTCGTTGTTTTCAAAAAACTTTTATATCCATGAAGGCCTTGAAGTCTTGAGTTTGTGAATTCGCTTAAATAAGTTTATTATGTGCTGTTAACCAGCAACCATACAGTAAAAGAAAGCAGCAAGTAGCCTTGGCTACAATTTCTGTAGTTGCTGCGTCCATTCATTGTTATTCTCTCTCTCCTGCTCAAACAAAAGTTGGGCGTGCATTAAGTTGATGATAACGTGTTTACAAACTCTACATAAAATATTGTAAATAGCCTATTGTCATGCAGTTAATGGGATACTGTGCAGAGTTGGAAAGTTAGGTCAACTTGGAAACTCTTTCTGTTGCCTGATGGTAAGGTACAGCCGTAGCTTTACACCTGCAGGAGCGCTTGCTTGGGCATCTGTGTTGCGCAATGCACTTTGCTCCTCTCATCTATACGACGCAGTTCCCATTTCTCCAAACATACATAATTACGAGGACAAATACTGCTACACGAGGGAAATCAGTGTGGTGTCCGATGTGAAAAAATAGGTATAAATCTAGCGTACACATTTCCACGAATCACGGACGTGTTGATGACATAAATTAGGAAATATTAGAGGACTTAATGAGACGTGATGTTGAACTGCATGCCAATGCCATTTAACCCAAATGCCCCAGCAGCAGCACGGGAGAGGAGAGCTTAACTGACAGATCTGCATTGTCTATACTCTGTAGTTAGGTAGATTACATTGCAAAAATATTACCATGCATTCATAACCTCGTGATTCAGTAAGAGTGATCCCAAAACATCGGAAAGTGACATTTCTGTATTACATTTTGTCAAGAGGAAAAATCAATAGCAAACTGTTCCCAACTGACTATAGCGCTGTGAACCGTTCCTGGCTGTGCCTGGCAATTCCGCCATCATAATAGCAATCCGCTACGGAACAAGCGTGCCTGTTGTTAAAGGGAATGTGAGATGACGCTCTTATTGGTTTATTGCACGTTACGCCCAAACCACACCCATGATTAATGTAGCTACTTCAGACCACCCCATTTTAGATTTGCGTCGGGCGCAACAGTCATTAACCCGCTGGTAAAATAGAAACAGCGCCCAAGATCCGCCCACAAAGCAATTTGCGCAAAGTCAATTGCGTTAAAGTGCACGATAGAGCCCCTAAAGTGTTTCTAGCTAAAGAGGGCAATTTTCATTTCATCTGACAATAGACCACACTTCCAGATGAAAGTCACTGTACAATTCAGTAACTCCAGCCGTTTACATTGGTAATTAAATGACTGGAAAGGCCTTTTGCCTGGCATGCCCTCTAAATAATCTATTGCAGTGAGGTCACTTTTGAAGATTTTTTGGGGGACTTGGTGACCCCAAGATGATACCTTTTTCTGTAACTTTCAAACAGTGGTTCTTATGGAATTTTTGCCTGTCTTATCCTCCATAATGTGCATGGGGGCAAGATAACCTTGGGTCTTTGTCCAAGCATGTTTTGTCACATTTCCAGTTGATTACAACCTGTTAATAATTGTTTTAACTGAATATAGGTATTTTCAACAAAGTACCTAGTTTTTATAGACATCCCATTTTCTCAGATTAAATCTGCTTTCCTTCAAGGGTGGATTTATCCTCATTGTTTTCATTGTGAGATTACAATAAATCACGACCAGATTATTTTTTATACCTGTTTTTAGTTAACTTTACCAAAGGTGCCAATAATTCTTGAGGGTACTGTATATCTTGCCAAAGACCAAAGAATGTTAAAACTTTTCTTCAGGAAAGACATATCAAGTCAATGACATGGCCAGCAAACAGTCTGGCTATCAATTCCATTGAAAATGTATGGTGCAAACAGAAGAAAAGGCACCATCCTGTAAAGCTTATCTGTTAACTGCAGTTTGACAAAGTTGAAACCTGATTGATGGAGAATACTGTTCTACATAAGTGAAGTCTATGCCTCAGGAATTCAATCGGTAATAAAAGCCAGCAGAAGTGCAACAAAGTACTAATTATGATGTTTTAGGTTTGTGCTTCCATCATTTTTTCCTCAGGGTTGAGTGATTCCATATTTTTTTCTCTATATACATGTGTTAAATTACTGAAATTACTAAAAACAGAATGTTGATCTGTTACAGAAAAATATTGTTGAGGCATATCTGTGATTTGTCTTTAAAAAACAGCTGAATGAACATCCTCCAAGAGTGGTGATTCCATCATTTTTGCCAGGGTTGTAATTGTAATCATTTGCCTAAGCCAGAAATCACAATAGGCCTGTCCTCCATGGTACAGCAGCAACAATCTAAATAGTTGCAACAATCAAAATAACACAGTAGGCTATCTTGTTATGAAAATGGTGTGACTCCTTTAAGTGGTAGCTATACAGTGAGGTCAACAGCTAAACTGGAAGAGGGAAGCTGGCAACTAAAGTAGATAAAAGTTTATACTTTGTTGGTCATTGAATAAAGCTGCAATTGTATCTTGTATCTCACAACCTGCATCGAAAGTAAAGCAGACCAGTGCACTTCCTGTCTGATAACCAGAGGTGGACAAAATACACAATTCCTTAACTTACTCAAACTATAGAGATACACCTTGTCAAATATTTCTCCAATAAAAGTAAAAGTTGTTAAGGGTTTTTAAAAGTTAATTTAAAGGTTTTAAGGATATTTGTTTGGTATCTGTCTGTGCTTGACTTTTCATAGTAATTATTATTATTATTACCCTCAAGTTAAGTCAAATGTTTTTACTTGAGTTGAAGTACAGTACTTTCTGTTTAAAAAAAAACATTTATTAAATTGTAATCTAATGCTTATTTAGTCAATTCCACCTTTAAACTTATAATAAGCCTGATAGTTCATAGTAATTATTATTATTATTATTATTATTATTATTACCAAGTCAAGTTAAGTCAAATGTTTTACTTGAGTTGAAGTACAGTACTTTCTGTTTAAAAAAACATTTATTGTATTGTAATCTAATGTTTATTTAGTCAATTCCACCTTTAAACTTATAATAAGCCTGTTCAGTCTGTTAGCATCCCTCACTCATGCCACATCCCCCACTGTATACAAAATGTCAGTCGATACAAGTGATTCTGAAGCGTTAAGGGCATTTTACTTACAGTAAACTATTATCATTCATTGGTTCATTGAAAAAGTTTTCAAAACTATTTATGCGTAAATATCATTCACCAATTCACTCAGATGAGGATCCATTTTCATACTCATGTCATTTTCAGATTCATTGAGCTATTTGTTTCTGTTTAAAGTTGTGTAAAAAGCATGCACGATTATTTTAATTGGTTATTTTCATCACATTTAATTGGCTAAATATGTCACCTGTTATGGTTATTGGATCTTTTTAGCTCCCACATTGGATTTCAATCCAACATGTTTTGGTTACCTTAAAATAACAGCTTCAAACTAATAGTGTCATTGTAGTTTTCTGGTAGAAGTGATCCAAATGTGTCACCATTTTGTAGATTTTATTTTGAAGCCAGAGACTACTAGCAGTCTGTTCTGTAAATAAAACTGCTCACTGCAACTTCTGCTAAAAGGGGAACTATTACATTTTCAGGGGCTTGAACTGTGGAGCCACTACAACAGTTAGCATAACCATACTCTATATTTTAAAGTTAAATCAAGTTCAATCTAAAACATACATTGTGCTTCCGATTGTATCTAGCTGGTATTTTTGTATATAATGAAGTGAACAGTGAAGAATGAACAACTGCAACTAAACCTTTACCACCACCATGATTTTTACAATCCAGATTTGAGGTGAAGCTCAGGGACACATTTGTATCTGCTGATCCCCTATGCTACTCATTTTAAACAAAAAGTACTACAGCTTTTTATTATTATTATTATTATTATTATTTTTATTATTAGCATTTGATCGTTTTATTATTATTATTAGGATTGTATCATTATTATTCAATATATTAAATATTTAGCAAAACATATGATGTAACTACAATTTGCTACAAAATCATGTAATTATCTGGGGACCTACCTTTTGCCTCAACAACTTATGTGAAGATGAAGAAGGACTCACCAAAAGACTAGAATGTGTGTGAAAAGATTAACCTACCTTTGCCTTTAAAGTCACTGTCCACTGTCTCTACTCAGTAACAGAATTAACCTCTTCTTGCCCTACCAGTGGTATTTCCAAATATTCTGTAATGTGCCATACTTCAAGGATATCTAATTTAAAGGTTTTAAGGGTATTTGTTTGGTATCTGTCTGTGCTTGACTTTTCATAGTAATTATTATTATTATTATTATTATTATTACTACTACTACGACATGACACTGCACTGTTTCTCAAAACAGCTTCCTATCTTTACCACTGCTGCATAAAAAGAGGGATGACATCTTGGACAGATATACAGACATCAGAGAAGTAAGTGCTAAATTAGTTTAGCAGGATGCATTCAAATATTTTTAAACTTAGTTACCAAACATAGGCTATGTCCTGAACTGTTGCTACAAAAACATTAGAATTGTTTAGAATGTGGTTGGACTTGTACTTCATTTGTCTTCATTATTCTGTGTAGCTTAATCCCGGGAACTCTGACCAGCTGGATGGTGTCCAAGAGATTTCCCAGAGTGCAACTGCCACCAGACTCTTTGGAGAGAGGATAGTTGACAGGCCAGCTTGAACTTTGGATTTGTAGGCTTTGCCAGTTAGTATGACATTTGCAAGACCCATTGGTTTAGCATTTTTAGTTAAGATGGTAATGACTGTTAAGTTGTTTTATGTAATCATGGGCATTGATATTATTTGTGACCAGAACTGTTTTTGCAGTTTCAGTAACTTTATAAATTGTTGTGAAAGGAAGGTGCTCATGATTAAGCACTCATTGTTCATTCCCAACATTCTAATTTCTTAAAAATACAAGAGGTGTTTTTTTGACATTATTATATTGCAGGTTAGGCTTAAGTCACAAAGTGTCAAAGATAGCTTATTTTACTGATAAAATATGAACTATTGTCAATAGGTTCGACATCTTTCTGTGTGTATCCTAAATACTAGCTTTGTTATTCATTGAAGCTAATCAATGATTCATCAGAGGAAAAAAAGAATTGGCTAGATGTTATGGCATAAACATTAACATTGAGCCATGACATTGAGGCAGGAGGGAGATGACACTTAATGTTTAAGAGAGACAAAAATGTGCACACATGCCGATTCTTTCTTTCATGGGATATATCTTTAGCCTGGTTTCACCACTTTGTGAAGAGAGTATTGGTACTCTCCACTGGGACATGTTTACAACCCTATAGCATCGTAATCGATGTAGACTTTGCATTAACTTTGAAGTCAGTGGTCCAGCCTAACCAATCACATTGATTCCTAACGTTACTCCATACTTCAACTTTACAATCTGAAAACGAACAGCATCAGTCAGACAACAATGTATCAACTGCAATACAGCGTTATGACATTATAAAGATACAGCTGTGCCCCGGTTTACGCAAGTCATCATCATAACTGCCCTTGGAAATTTTTCAGCCGGTTAGATGCAACCAATTGGACTAATTTAACAGGGAATTTTCTTTTTCTAAATTTCTTATTATTTATTTATTTTATTAATTGTTCATTTTGTTTGTTGTCTGTCTTGTATGTCTTGGTGTCACGGGGACGCTGTTGATTACCCCCCGTCCGTCCGTCCGGCATCTTCTGTCTTGTGTCAATGTCTTGTGTGTGGAGCACTTTGGGGCTTACACAAATGCACTAAATAAAAGTTACTTACTTACTTATTGTAACACTTCCATTTATTACCCATTTCGTCCGAAATAATACTTCAAAATAACATTTGATAAATGATTTTTCAGTAGCCATAGGTGTGTAGATTTCAACAAAATCTGGTTTGGTTCTTACCGGGGCTTTTACTGCCTGAAATATCCGATTTTGTTCACTGCGCTCGGAGGTTAGGGCTGGCCTGGTGGGTCGTCTACTTCCACCCTTTCAACGGCACATGAACGGTTAGACTGAGAATTCTCGTTGCTACCTCAAAACTCCACTGGAGCTCCAAGCGGATTTGGACATGCAGCCTTGGAAGACTGTTTATAGCTCTTCTACTCACCGTAAAATGTAATTTTTGGTACATAGCTAATTTAGATACACTTATGGGTTGGGTGCTTGCGTTTCTTTAGGAATCCGCCATCTTGGTTTGTATAGAAAAGAATAGTAAGTGACACATACACGTAAGAGGACGGAAACACAGGGCTGGTGGTAATAGGGGGCGATCCGATAATCACCACAGCTTCACACTTAATTGACGTCAGTGAACATAACATTCTAACATAACATTCTAAGGATATCACACCCCACATTACAGTATAACTGTCAAGCATTACATCGGATAGAATGTAAGTATTTCACAGCTTGTAAACATTTTCACAAAACATTTCTTTTCAATACAACATTTCCACTTCCAGTTATCATTAAGGGGCAAGCAGTTGAATTTGTGTCTGATTTTAAATATCTGGGGACTTTTATAGATAGCAAATTGACATTTAGGGAAAACACTGAGTTTATTTTTAAAAAGTGCTCCCAGCGCCTTTACATAATTCGGAGGCTTAATAACTTTGGTGTCAATAAGGACTGAAAGTAATTATGGTGAATAATTACTTAATATTAATCTTAGACTGGCAAACTTCAGGAAAACTCAGGAATCAGGTTTATTCTGTTACAAGCAGAGAGGGTAAAAAATGGTCTATGTAGGCTAGGCCATGGCACAGAGGCCATGGCCTCTGTTGGATCAACCTCTCCCTCTCTTCTTCAGTTCTCCATCTAGTTCTTACAATGCAAGTTAATCACTTTTGTATGGGTTAAACAAAGGAAGAATTTGGTGGCAAAACAATCCCACTTGGTTGGTTCTCCACTTGGCATCAGACACACCTACTCACACCTACTTCACACCTACCCATTCTTATCTGAAGAGCATGAGGAGAGATATCTTATAAATCAGAAATATCACTTATAGAATATTCCAAACATTCTCACAATCAAATCATTACAATCCTTGTACTGAGACTATTACAATGATACAAAACATGAATATATTTACATTTCATGACACATGGATACATTATAGCAAGGTAACATCCTTTGTCTTGTGGATCTGATAGCCCTTGGAACCAGTACATTAGCATTCATTGGGGGAGGGGAGGATGTCTTTGTTTAATGCCAAGAGGGGCCACATGGCAACTAGTCTTGAAATTAAATTATTATTAATTGTAACCATAAAATTATTGCTATCAGGACATCCTCCAAATAGTGTATAAAAACCTAGTTGAGAGCATTTTGTCCTTTAATATGATTATGTGGTATGATAACCTAAATGCCAATTGGAGAAGCAAGCTTCAGAAAATAGTGAACATGGCCTCAAAGATTATAGGGAAGCCACAAAAGCAACTGAGCATTATCTACGAAGAGAACACTTTAAGTAAAGTCAGAAAGATCATCAGTGACCCCTCCCATCCATTATACAGTGAATTTGAGCTTCTCCCCTCAGGCAGGCGCTATAGGGTGCCTAACGCCAGTAAGAATATTTTTTAGAAATTCTTTTGTCCCCAATGGTATCAGGGCAATCAAATGATTTAAATCATTTATTTATTATATTTATTAGCTAGCTTAGCATGCATGGGTTGCCTAGGCCTACTTATTTATTGACTGGTATTTATTGACTGGCCAGGCTTGTCTGTATTTTATATGATATGCAGTGCTTATGAAACTGAATGTGTGGTGCTTGTCTGTCCTGTGTGCTGTATGGTGAAACTAAAGACGAATTTCCATTTTGTGGATAATAAAGTTTTTCGTATTCGTATAGGCCTAGGTAGGAATTAGGAAAGTATGTGAGAAGTGAGATCAAATGTACTTTTTTTTATTCTTTCCACCATTTAAGCAAAAAAATAATTGCTTCTTCGGTATGGAAAACGTGCCATTTTAATTGGTTGTCAATTCACTGTGACTCCTGTGTATCGTACCAATGACAGCAAGACTGTGCTGTTGTGAATCCAGTGGGAAATAGATGTCGCTATCGTTTATTTTTATGTGTGTATGTCTATGTGATAGAATTATTATTTGATGCAAATAGTTCTAACTGGCTCAGCCAAAGTTTATCAGATGACGGCTTAATTTGGCTTACAAAATTATTGGCTGGCTGCGGCATATACATTTTAGAGCAACTCATATTTTACTTTGCACTGATGCATCATCTGGTGCAGGAAATCCTTCCTTGGGCTCAGGTTCAGCTGTTGTTACTATGCGCCTCACACCTGCCCAGTGTTATGAATTATGGCACAGACCTCTTATCAAGAGGCGGCCTGTCCGCCACAGAGTGGAGAATTCACCCACAGGTGATTCAGCAGACCATATGGGAAAGATTGGGGTGTCCCGGGTAGATCTATTTGTGTCAAGAGAGAGTCTCATTGTCAGCTGTGGTTCTCGATAATGACGGGTGACCCTCAGCTAGGGGCAGACGATACGGCCAGTGACTCATGGCCCCAGTGACTGTCCTCCAGTCTGTGCTGAACAGGATTCGGACGGAGAAGCACTCAGTAATCCTGGTAGACCCCTGGTGACCAACACAACTGTGGCTTGTAAACTTGATTTTTCTGTTACACGGGGAACCGTGGACTCTCCCCCCGTGCAAGGACTTGCTTTCGCAGGCGAAAGGGACAGTGTGGCACCCGTGCACTGGCAGCTGGTGAATTATAGGGAACATCTCTTGACTCAAGGCCGGTCTCAGTCATAGAAACTAGATAGAGTTCCAGATTGCCCTCCTCTAGGTCTCTCTATACTCTAAAATTATTTGTTTATACACTAATGAACGCACAGACTGATGCTAATTTAATGACTGGCCAAACACATTTCTCTAATTTAATGCCACACCATGCTACATGCAAACACTGGTAGCTCAATGCATACACAAGGAACTTCTCAGTACATGAATTCCTTAAAGTCACACCATTTCCACGTTGCACTGCTCAGGCAAGTCAAAGAAATAGGATTCAAGGTCAAGTAGACAACTACATTGCCACTGGGTCAATTGTTGCAGAGGAACAGCTGGAAGTGAGGAAGGAGGAGGAAGAGAGGGACACTCAGAGGGAATCCTGAGAAACCAACCCAGTAGAAGCCTTAAGACCCCAGCACGAAGAAGCAAGATCAAGTGGCCGAAGTCCAATGAAACGGAGAACTCGACAGCGACCAGCACCCCCAGCGACCAGCTGCACACCTTAATCTTTTGCTCATTTCTCCTCTCCTTCCTACCTAATGGCTTTGACCCTCTTTGTTTATTTGGCACACGAATCAAATTACCTATCCCTCAACACTATCAACCAATTGCAAAGACGAAAATAATTTATTTTGTTGCGCAGATTCGTTTTGTATTTTTTTAAAAAAAATTTTTTACACAATCCAGAAATATAACATGTAGCCTATGTAAAATTACAGCCCTGTATACACAATGTTATGAATAAAATGTGACTGACTTTGGGCCCTATCATGACATTCTAAAGTGCATCGTCACTCGTCAAAAGTCTATTCAAATTTAGTAGGATGTCCAGTTCACATTGGCGAGGGGTTTCGTTATCAAACGTGGAGCGCATGGCGCAACAAGGTGTTCCTAGGTTTTTTAATCAGTCATATGGGTGTGTTTGGGGCGTAACATCATTTTAAACCAATCAGAATGACATCTGTCAATCCCTTGTCATTGTCATTCGCAATGCGCGATATGTCAAATAAATGCATCGGTATTTTGGCATTCAACGGCGCATTTGAAAACCTAGCATAGCCATCACGCATTTGCACTCGTCTATTATTTGAACTCATTGGCAAAGTGAAACTAACTTCACCAAGGAGTCAGTCAACGACAAGACAGTTATAAGCAGTTACTTTCACTATTGACTGACAATGGGTTACCACCGAAAACATAGGCTGGAAAAAGCAACACTTACCCTAATGTTGCTCAAATGACTGAATAAAACAACATTTATCCTGCAGAGGAGTTGCTTATATCTCGTGACAGTGCGTCTTCAGCTGTGCTCCATACGTGTCTCTCGCCTCTCCCCTAATCACTTTTAACCGTCATTACCAATTTGCAAATGATGGTGAATAACTACTCATCATGAGATGTACATACAGTA
Organism: Alosa alosa; assembly: GCF_017589495.1. Taxonomy (NCBI): domain Eukaryota; kingdom Metazoa; phylum Chordata; class Actinopteri; order Clupeiformes; family Clupeidae; genus Alosa; species Alosa alosa. Next base: position 510,875 of record NC_063194.1, on the reverse strand, counting down.
TTTCGTAATATATTTATTCTAATTATGTTTCCCATTGTAATCGTGCAATTTGTAATGCTGTAATGCAATTTGCATGGACGTGCGCTGGTGTGCGTTCATGAATGATAGAAGGATGGTGCGTGCACCTGCCAATATGACTGTTGACATGCGCTCTTAAAATAGCATATGAACAACTCGCCATTGACTTCTGACCAGGTTTAGGTGGTGTATGATAGTGATTTTTAGACAACGCGCCAGGCCCCTCCCTAGGTTGTTAATTGCCACACCCCTGGGCGCGATGTTTAAAAAATAAAGGTGCAAAATACCGAGTTCAACTTTGCGCGGGTGAAAAACGAACTTTACGCCATGCGCAGGTGCCCAAAATACAGCCCATTAGCCTACTAATTGCATTAGTTGTGAGCTATTCCCTGCTCCGCACATAACATCTGACAAATACTCTTTTCTCAAATACATAAAAAGATTTCTGTGAGCGCTTGTGATGCCCTCGACAAGATGCCACCTTGTAAGGTCACCTTGTAAGCTGCTGAACCGAGGGTCGGAGTGGAGAATGGTGGTGGGTCTGCACAGGTGACTCCATATGCATCTTCAAATTAGAGTAGCGGCCAAGTTGCACAAGGAGTTACAGAGTGTACCTGTTTGCTTTATGACTTGTGGCAGTGCCCAAGATCAGATGATAATACATGATTTGGATAACGTAGGCTAAAATATAAATATAGATAAAGGTAGACCTAAAGCAAACAATAAAGAATAATATTAAGCCTGGCCACTGGACTTTCTTAAAAGAAACAATCGCAAAGATATAATACCTTGAATCACAACGTGCAGAATGAATGAAGAATGACAGCAAAAACATAGCCTATCCTAAAAGAAACGTTAGGCCTACATCATGACATATCACGCTTATAATTTAGTCCGCTGTAGGCTACATCAGCATGATATGACCTTGGCTCATATTGGAAACGTACTTTACCATAACACAGCCTAAAAAGATTATGATGTAGAGGTCTTTCCTTCATAAGGTAGCCTACTATTTTCTACTACCAAAGTAAACCTACTAAATTTACCAGATTACCTACTACATTACTGCAAGCAGAAAGAATGAAAGCAAGCAGAGGACCATGGACATGGATGCATACAATCTCTTTCCAGAAAGCGCTGCTTAAAAAAACATTAGTTAAGCTATTCGAACTGACAGGGCAAAAACATAGGCTAGTTATCAGATGGCACAGACTAGGCCTATACAATATATATTTTTAGATACAGCTAAGTTAGGCCATTGATTGCATTAAAGCATATGCTAATGATAATAATGAGGGGGTGTTTACAAGGTGGAGACCTAAAACCATCCGGCTGCGTACAAGTTGACGTTCATTTGTGATTTATAATTGGCACATATGGAAGAGTGGTGTATGAACGTTTTTTGTGCGTACATTCGTTTTCTCTGAATCACATGTATGATCATTTCAGAAATTATCTAAGATCAAATGAAGGAGGGTTTCTACGCAACATTTTTATAAATGAGGCCCCTGGGGCTGCATGGAGCCAGACTATACAAAGCAACCAGAGAGCTATCAGAGGAGGTGCAATCTTCTGGCTGAGAAGGCGAAACAAGGAGTAGGGAGCAAACACTAACTGAAGGTTAGCTGCAAGGGGTGATGGCCCTGTTCACTGTCCCACCAAAGAGGGTATCGGCAGAGGTGCGGCAGACCGAGTGCAGAGGAGGAGAACATATACCTGTATAACAAATTTGCTAAAATACAAATGTGTTTGTCAACTTAATGATTCCCATCAGCATGCTGTTCAAACCCTAGGTTTAGTACTGTACGATACCAGATGTACCAAGAAAACAGTATACAAACATATAAATTAACAATATATACATTAAATGAAATACAATTCCTATATCATGCATGATTTGAAGATGTATTTACAATATGTATCTCTACAATAACAAATTGTGAGCAACGTGCTTTTGTTAGAAATATTTATTTCTTTATGAGATTTTCCTTTTACTCAAAATAAATTCGCTTCCCTTCAAGGTTGGATTTTTCCTATAATTTTTCATTGTGAGATTACAATAAATCACCAACAGATTATTTTTTATACTGGTTTTTAGTCAACTTTAGCAGAGGTGCCAATAATTCTGGAGGGTACTGTATATGATCACATATGTTGGGTATTTCATTTTGCGTTTATCGAGGTCACCAAGTACTGTTGGTAAAAAAAAGAGGTGCTACCTTGCTCGGGTTCCTGAAGCTTAGAGCTATCTTTTAAAAACTCTGTGTCTATTTTTCAAAACTCACACACAAAACCCACAATTGCTCACTCAAAATGCAAAATGCCTCAAATTTCCAGCAAAATGACACACAACATTCAAAATGTCGCAAACACATCTTTAAACCAAACATTCGCCACTTTTTCATAATATGACATTTTGGATACATCATGTACACACTGATGCTCAAAACCTAAAGCTCTTCTGTCTTAGGCTATTTCCATACAAGACTGAAAGTTACGGTATCTACAAAGAGAAGTTGAAATACACAGTAAAAATGCAAGTAATATTGAAACCAAAAATAGTAATTTTTCCCAAATAATTTGATGTAGCGAAACAGTATTTTACAGCTAACAAGAAAAAAAGCAAAGCAAAATACAATGACCACCAGATGTACATGGAGTTTTGAAAACACTGATTTTGCCTAAGACGGAAATGACTTACTACTATCAAATGGCTTTGCTTTTTACAAAGACAAGTGTGTGTGTGTGTGTGTGTGTGCGTGCGTGTGGGGGTCATGTACAGTGTGTATTCATAGGCCTATATACCCTTTCAACTGCAGAAACAAAGAATCCTAAGCGTTCCTAAGGCATTTCTGGAGGCACAGGTAAATGTATTGAGCTAATGGTAACATGGGGACAAACAAGTAAAAAGACAAGTTTTACATAAAATAAACTTTTTGTAGAACATTACTGTAAGCTAAAGTCCAATTACTGTAATTTTCCTTTAAAAGTATCTGCATTGGTTCTGAATATTTCAACCGGAAATCCTCTAGGAGCAGATTGGAAGGGCCTATACCTATATAGAGGGTATATTCATAGGCTAAGGCAATGATTGGATGATGTTCAGTAAAGTAAAGAGTGTTTACACATGTGAAGAGAGAGAGTGAAGCACTGGTGATTTAGTGTGGCATTTTGATGGGTTGTGTTTGAAAAACCAAATCAAGTTACTTCCTGTTAAATTTTTATGTTAGGTAGAAAATTGTATGTGGTGTTTTGCAAAATGTGTTTTAGTAAATTGAAAACTGAGTCAATCACTGCTGGAGTCACACTAAGTGTATGGTTTTCCAGATTTGGTGTGGGGTTATGATGTTTGGAAGACACGTTTAGAAAATTGTGTGACAAGCAAAGATTTAGTGTGTAAGCAGTTGAAAAAAACTGACTGTAAATATAGGCATTTTCAACAAAGTACCTAGTTGTCATAGACATTCTCTGACTTACAAATGTCAAAATACTTTCTTTTTATTTAAATTTAGTGTATTCTCTTCTCTTTCCAATGTTGAAAACTGACAAGAGGGTTTAGCCTGTGTGACTTTATTTTCATACCATAGTGAAAAAGAAAGTCATGAAATACTTCTGAAAGTTCACAGGCACTCACTTAACTTTAATAAATTGAAATTAACACTTCTCACTTAACTTAAATAAATTGAAATTAGATAGGAAAATGCTTCTGTTAGGTCTTGTATATAAGATTTTTCAGGGGCCAATAATTGTGAGCAACGTGTTTTAGTTAAAAATATTTATTTCTTTATGATAAATATATATACATATATATATATATATATATATATATATATATATATATATATATTTCCAGCCCTTACCTGCCATATACCATAAAAGATCATTGTTCCGAATTATATGGTACACAATGCTAGTGTAATGGTAGCCAGCTGGTATGCCTAAAGACACGAGCAGAAACATACCTATGTTCCCAGGGTCCATGATCCCCAGTTACAATTTCTGCTAAGACACAGGGGCTGAATCTCAATAACTTTGTGAGGGCTTAGGGTGGTCCCATTGTGAAGTGCATGAGGGCTCACTCGCACCCTTTCTGTGCCTTTTCCATAATTTGGAATTTATGCAGACTTTACTGCAGGGAATTGCCAACAATTCGCCTTATTCACCCGGTGGCCAGAACGAGGCTAAAGGGTACACTTGACATTACACCTCAGTGCGGCAGATGGTGGTAATGCACTCCGCTTGCAAACTGCCCAAAAAAAGCTCACGGAAAAAGAAGAAGGGTTCACTGGCCTCTTATTCTTCTTCTTCAGTGAGTTTTTTTTGGCAGTTTGCAAACAGAGTGCATTACCTCCACCATCTGCTGGACTAAAATTTGTCTTATGCAGACTGATAGGAAGGATCTTATTATTAGGGATTTGATATGAAAACACAGTCAAAGAAACACAAAGAAGATAGGCCTGGGAACATAGGACCCCTTTTCATGTTCCCATTATCTACCATGTTAATCTGGGAAACATAAGACCCTGGGAGCATAGGACCTTGGGAACACAGGACCCTGGAAACATAGGGATGACCCCTGAGAGAGCTAGCAACCTGGGATTTTAGCTTGAATGCTAGGTGCTGCAGTTTGCGGCCTCAAGTCTGGGTGAGTGCAGGGCAATGCAATACAGGTTACATTGGTGCAGTGACCCAGATTGTGAGTGAGGTTTAGGGTGGTGAATCTAACATTAGCCAACTGGTATAACTCAGAGACGTGCTAGTGAGAGAGCTAGCAGCCTGGGCAGTTTGCAGGTACGAGCCCAGTTGAGTGCAGGGCTAAGCGGCACACTAAACACAATGCAGGTTACACTAAGTATACAGCAATAAAAATGCTAACTATGTCTTTGCCATGAATCTCATATAAAGAAAAAGCAAAAACAGTGTTCAGCGTATTAATATGCTCAAGCAAAAATAGCCTCAAGCCATACAAAATGCAGGTTATTTGTTACAAATCATTTCCTAACTAAGTAAACCAACTACTTGGAGGCTACCTGGGTCTTTTCTGTGCTGTATATGTATGTATTTTTTAATAATTAGTTTCATTATACAGTGATATGAGCCCGTAAATCTGCAATCACAATTTAACACCAGCCTATGTCTAACTGATGAATAAGCACAGTCGTTGCAGGTTAGCAGGAATTTCCATAGTATACTCTAAGCAAAAAATAATAATAATACAAAATAGTCTCTTTATTAGCTTACATATGAACATGTAGGGCCCAAATTTTGTCACTAGTCAGAATAACTGGCAATGTCCAAATATATCATGTTATGTTAACCATTATATCACATGACAGCTCTAATGGGAGGCTACAACATTTCACATACTAACGTAGTAACATCATTACAAAGGCTGCCATGACTACATCAAATATCTTACTCATATCACTGGAAATAACTTAAGACCTAAAACTTTGCCATCTGTTATACAGTAACATGTTATTGTTTATACATTATAACATTATACTGATTTATAAACAAAGGGATAAAGGAATGTGCCAACATTTTGATAGCTAAAAACAGTAAGTCTGACATTTGCATTTGATCATTTTGACTACTATGTGCAGCACTATTGAAATACTATGCCTTAAATTGCAGAAAAATGTTCAGTCATTTCACCTAATATAATTTAAAACAAAAAAGAGTATCCTTGAAATTCATGTAATATTTGTATAATTGCAAACAAAACAGAAAATGTTATTACACACAAAAAGTGTTGAGTCATACTGTAGCATTCCAATACATTGAGTAGTGTATAAGTACAATAGTATGTTTTGCATTGTAACATACCTCTTTTGAGATTACTAATGTGTAGAAAGACACCAACACTCATACATACATTCGTCATTTTCCCCTTGGATGGACATAAAAGTGCAATGGTGAATGGTGGTCTTGTCAAGTTGGGAACTGCTTTTAGAAATGGAAGCCTGTGGGAATGTGCTAGTGTTCTGTGGGCATATAAATGTTAAGTTTAAAGGTGTGCCTACATATTAATAAGTGACATTTAAGTGACACAAGGTACCATGTCTGATGACAGGGACCAAATTCTATGTTGGGGGTCATCACTCATTTTGATGATAGCATCAGACAGTGTAAACAAAGTATCTACTGAAATCTGCAGGAACTTACAAGGTTATTCACAAGCAAAAACAGTGCTGGTTATTGAATCGGTAACCTTGGTAGCTTATTACACTTGAGCTGAACTGACTTGAACGGAAGGTTACATGTGTGCCATGTGTCATAACAAAAGCACATCCCCCCATGTACAAATAAATATATATACCAAAATGAAATGTTGCATTTTAGGGCTATTAACCATCTAACCCAGAGTAACACATTACTTTACTGCTTCATCCTCATATTACTAACATTTGGACTACTAATTTCTTTGGGACAAGTTGAATTACCCCCCATTACTGCTAGGAGTAATGTATGGTGTAGCAAGTGTCAAAATGGGAGTGAAAATGAGTGAGAGAATGAGAGCTACCAAATCTATCCAGCACATCATTGTACTGAAGAAGTCTAGTCAAAATAGGCACATGCTTCAAGAACAAAGATTGAAAAATATTTTAAATGTAAATGTAGCCTATTCACTCACACATTGAATGTTCTGTTATAATGGACAAAGATGTTTTTTTTTCTGAAATGCTTGTTATAACAACTCAATTTCATATTCCTTTGCATCTACATCTAAACTCAGATATTCTGATGGAATGTGAAGCTCACAAAACTTTCTATGTATCGAATGAATGGGGAAGTGTAAAAAACCAAACTCTTCTACTTCATTCTCTGTAAATGAAAATACGTGTAACCTCATCACATCTTTAACACAAATTTTTATTGTATCGTAAATAGGTATTTTCTGAAATGCATGTACTGTAATAATGATACACATGCATATTCCTTTGCATCTACATTAGACTAAGACATTCCGACAGATTGACATTTTTTTTCATGATTAATGTGAAGTTACAATAACATTCATAGGCTTCTGTGTATGTGTGCAAAGTGTGGTCTTAATTTGAAGGGCCATTCAGCCCTAACACTTCATCCTACTCCTCTGTCCAAAATGCATTGGGACACCTCTACCTCGTAAAACAGAGGAACCCTGTGATTTTAGTTGAAGTGGTAGGGTAAAAGGGAAAAATAGGATTGGGCCATAATGATGAAATTAATATTCAGTATATGTATGTGTATGTATTTATGCATTGCATTTATATGTATTTATGCATTTCTCCCCTTTTTTTGTACATTGACACAGGATCAACCCAATGGGACCTTTTTACCACAGAATTCCATTTTCTTGTTCACAATCCAGGCTTAGATCGATTCTTTTGCAACCACTTTCTGAGCTTGAAGATGTGCTGTTCAAGCTTTCCAGTGACAGGACACTACAAGCTTCTTTCACCACAAGAACACCGTATGAGTTCTGGTTATCAGTTGCAAAGGATTACATAAGGTTGTTTAAGGTTCTCATGGAAATTCTTGTGTACTTTATATATACCTATATCAAAACACATTTTCTTAATTGGCCTGTAAAACCCACCGATGTCAGCTAAAAGGAAACTTCGGTCTAACAACAACCTAGCTAAACAACCTAAATTTTTGTTTGGGACCAAAACGACATCAATCGGTGCAGTGTTGAGTATAATATGCATTTACAACTGAATACCACATACATAGCATAGCCTTTAAGGGCATCTTCACTATGTCAAAGTAAATTGCTCTCTTCATTAACTAGACTCAACACTCATTACACGTCTATGCTACTATGGAGAGGGTCTCTGCAGACAAACTGAAGTATCTTTATCTTTGTAAGAGTAAAGTTACCAGTACCTGTAAGCTTACAGGTAATAAACTTGGAGCATGTGGGAATCAACAACAAAAAAGCACTAAAGGGAGGGGTGTATTTGACTATTTTGACACTTTCAACCTTGCAATGTCAAGAAGAACAGTGATGAAGGAACAGTGAAGTAGGCTAAATGGTCAGAAATTCTCATATTTGTAAGCCTGTTATTGTTATAAAATGTGTTCTGCAGCCATGTAAGGTTTTCCAATGTAATTGGCATAATTGAATGTACTCATTCTGAAATACAAGCATTAAACCTGTATCAAATCAATACCTAAATTATTACTGTAGCACAACTGGATTACTGATTATTACTTTGCCGTGTATGGAACAAAAAGCAAAATAGAGAACTATGAGATCTCAGTAAGAATATATTGTCAATATACTGTATACATTTTCCCTTTGCTTTATTTTTTTTACATATTTGTTCTAATTTAACTTTAAACACAATATGTGACACACATGGTAGGATGTGCACAAAGGGAATTTTGAAGTTCATCGTAGGCACGCTTTCTGTGGGGACGTTTACCAAGAACATACACATGCCAATTTTTACGTTGATTTGGCCCCTTGAGTAATTAAATTAGGGTCTGAAAGCAGAACTACAATTGAGACTTGCTTTTATAGAGTGTGCTGTAATTTGATTTCGACCTATTACACCTTTTCATAGCCAATGATCCGTTTCAATGGTAGGAAAGGCGCTTGCTACATAATAACACAAACACACATGTATATCAACACAATATCTCAGGCACATAAAAATTAGCTGCATTAGAAAAAACTGGCATTTAAACATCATTGAGGTGTCAAGAGTGTAGGCTGTACAGAGGATTGCATGCTGGAACAAGGCTTTCTAGAGGATTACTTCCTTTCAAGAGGCTTTTTTCCACTATAAGTCTGATCAGTGGTCTCTGTGGCGGAAGACATTGACTTACTAACTGGCAAAAGAGAGCGTTTAACTGGGGTGGTGATTTTGGAGGACACTTTCTGTTTAGTAGCAATTTTACTTGGATTGCTTTCCAGAGAGGTCACTAGGGAGGGTCCTGAAGATACTTTATCAGCATCCATACTACATCCTTTAGTTTGGATATTGGACCTGGCTGTCCTTTCAGAGGTCTTCTTTGTAAGCAAGGTAGTTTTGCCTAAATCAGCAGATCGTCGGATCTCTCTTTGGCGAAGTGCACTTTTCAGGAATGACAGTCCTTTGTCCTCTGATTTGCTGCTGTGGTTCAGGTCTCTGGATGAAAGACTGGCAGAACGCAGACTAGTAACTGAAGAGCTGCTGCTGGAACTCTTCACTGGCTTCTGCTCCATTCGTTCCCTATCAGCACCCTGGGGCTGAAAGCTGCGCTGAATCCCACTACCTCTAGGTTTATCTAAAGGAGAGTTCAACTGGGTTGCATCTCTGTTAAAAGTCCTCTCACTAAGATTCTTTTTGCTGTTAACAGATATCCTCTCAGATATAAAAGAGCTTTTCTTGGCAGTTACAGTATGAGACACAGAGGGCTGTGGTGTGGAGGAAGGGTGCACCTTACATTGCGTCCCCTGAGCTGCTGTCTTTTGGTCACAGGAAGATTCAAGCCGCCGGGAGGGCACCCCCTTCACAATCTTCATAGAATCTTTGTTGGTGTTGGTGACTTTGGCACTCTTAAGTGGAGAGCTGGAAGACACTTGAGAAGGGGACTTTGTTGTTAAAGATGAACTATGAAGTTTTTTAGAAGCCTTCTCCAAATCAGTCTTATTAGAATTCTTTTTGGTTCCATTACCAGCACACCTATGTTTTTCACCAGAGCTTCCTTTACGTTTGTGTTCTTTAACTGGGGTTATGTTTTTGCCTTGATCGTGAACGGTGACTTGACTATTGTTGTCAACATGTTCACCTTTGGAACTCCTACAATAGGCGTCTTCCAGAGTTCTCTGGCCATTTCCTCCCTCACTACCATAGGCCTCCACGGTAGCAAGAGGTGCCTTGCTGTTGACGTGTCGATCTTGACGGCTGTAGCTGCCAAAGCAAGAAGTAGACACTTTGTCATCACAAGCTTCCCCAATTCTCTCCAATGGAGGGGAGGCGCGAGAGTCAAGGGAGAAGCGGGATGGAGAGTTAGACCTCATTTGTAGTTTGGCTGAAAGAGACCAGGAGGTCTTCATACCATTCTCATTGAAGGCGAGAGGGCTCGTGACTGAGGATCGAGAAGATAAGGTCTGCCGTTGAATACTCCTCACGAAAGGTCGAGTTGAAAAGCCTCCTTAAGAAAAACACAGTGTTTAAACTACTGCATTGACCAGAAATGACAAACATACAAACTGACCTAAAATATAATTGGTGACAGTGATGTGCTCATTTTTTGTTATAAAGAAAATACAGAATATGATGTAGGCTATAGCAGACCTTTTATTCCATTACGGCGAAATTATGTGAGTGTGAAAAGGATGCATAGGCATGTATTGAACTTTAAAATGCAAACAAGCTGCTAACCGTCATCCTCACTGCGATCTCCAGGGAACTCCATTGATTCCGCAAGTGAGGCCAAGGACGTGCGTCGAGAAGAAGCCCCTGATGCCAGACTAGGAGGTTTACTGCCTGGAAGTCTGTTTACCCAATGTTCACATAATGATGAACTTGTTGAACCTAAAGAATACATGTTGTATTGTTTGATAACACAGTTGTAATGTATTTAAAATACGTGAGAAAGTGTGCAATGCCCCAATATTTTTATTTGAAAAAAGTCTAACACCAGACTTTTTTCATTTCGGTTTGTTCTGAGCAAAAACATAATTTTTCCATTCCTGTTCAAGTGTTCCAAGTCCTCTCCTCTAAATGGTAACCAGTTGGAATGTTTTAGAAGAACAGTTAACAACGTTTGCTTAAAAATGACATTGCCTTTACAAATCGATTTGTGGTAAGTGGCACAATAGCCTAAGCCTTTTCTGCACAATAGCCTTAAAGCTTAAATCAAAGCACATATCAAGGGTAACTCTTAAAAGCACTGTGCCTAAGTTATGGTTATGGTTGTGGGATTCGGCAGACGCTTTTGTCCAAAGCGACATACAAATACATAACAATATAATACTTAAATTTAATTTAAATTTAACAGGGAACAATTTAAAATGTTGGTCAGACTACATTAAGGAGGACAGCAATAATAACAACAATGCCAATTCAATCAATAACAACAATAACAATAGCATGGTAAGACTACATTAAGGAGAATATCAATAATAAACAACAACAATGTCAAACTAGAAAATTCCGAGGAATTACCAGTGCATGAAAATGCAAGTCATAGTTGACAACTGACAGTTGGAATGGCTGAACAGGTAAGAAGTTGGATAGTTTAAATTGTTAAATTATTTAATAGGGAATTATTGTAGTGAGAACTTTTATTTTGGGCAGAGGAAACAGTTGTGGGCAGAGGAAACAGTTGAAAAGGATCTGTAGTCTTAAGAGAGCCGATTGTATGATTAAAGCCTGAGACAGAGTAGATAGTTTAAAAGTTTAATCTAGATAGTGTAATGGATGTTGATAGACAGAAAATTTAATAGATGTTGATAGACAGATAGTTTAATGGATTACACAGAGAGAGTTGGCCTAGTTGAGCAGAAAGCAGTTGATACAGGTGCAATCAGTTTAATTGGCTCTGTAAGGGGGCCTAGTTGAGCAGCTGTCAGTTGATAAAGGTGCAAATCAGTTTGATTGGCCCATTGTGATGTCATAGTGCCAATGCCAAGTCTATGGGGAAAAATAAGCTTGATTTATGTTAATATCTCAAAAAGGAGGAAGTTTTCGTACAAAAAACGAAAAATACATTCCTCAAGTGTCCTTTTCAAGACCTACATTAAAAAAGTTTGAACAAAGTTTCTACGTTAAACGGTTGAAGCTGAATTAGACGCAGAAATCTGGTGGGAAGAATAATAACTAAAAAATTTAATTCCAGGGAATTACCAGTGCATTCAAATGCAAAAGTTGTGATGTAAAATATCATGTATAGTTAAAATAGATAATGGTGGTTGCATAGCTTAATAAAAGTTGATAGTTTAAAAGTAGACAGTTTAAAAGTTGTTGATAGACTGATATGCATGTTGATTGGCAGATAGTTTAATGAATGTTGATAGACAAATAGTAGGTAAACAGTTGAAGATAACTGACAGTTGGAATGGCTCTAATGTTTGCTAGCAGTTATGCTAACTATGCTAACCATGTTACTTAGCTAACTTAGCTAATGTTTTCTAGCAGTTATGCCAACAATGCTAACTATGTTAACTATGCTAACTATGCTAACCATGTTACTTAGCTAGGTTGCTAGGCTGTTGCTAGGGTATTTTAGATGGTTGCTAGGCTATTGCTATGCTACTTGAGGTGGTTGCTAGGCTGTTCCTAGGGTAGTTGTGCTGGTTGCTATACTGGTTACTAGGTTAATGTCATTGGTTGCTATATTGGTTGCTAGATTGTAACTGTGGAAGTGGTTGCTAGGCTGTTGCTAGGGTACTTGAGGTGGTTGCTAGGCTGTGGCTAGGTTAGTTGTGCTGGTTGCTATACTGGTTACTAGGTTAATGTCATTGGTTGCTATATTGGTTGCTAGATTGTAACTGTGGAAGTGGTTGCTAGGCTGTTGCTAGGGTACATTTAAAGTGGTTGCTAGGCTGTTGCTAGGGTAGTTGTGGTGGTTGCTATGCTGGTTGATATGTTAATCTCATAGGTTGCTATGGTTTAACTGTGAAAGTGGTTGCTAGGCTGTTGCTAGGGTACTTGAGGTGGTTGCTAGGCTGTTGCTAAGGTAGTTATGGTGGTTGCTATGCTGGTTGCTAGGGTAATCATGTTGGTTGCTATGTTGGTTGCTAGGTTGTCATCGTGGACGTGGTGGTTGCTATGCTGATTGCTAGGGTAATCATGTTGGTTGCTATGTTGGTTGCTAGTACCATACATTTGGTTGTAGTCTTTTCGCTCAAATGTGACTGTCCCGCGAGACCTTTTTTTACTGTCTATGCGCTAGACACCGAGTTCCATACAGCTTCCTTGTACGGCAAAGTGGTTATCGGCATCAAGTGGTCGGGAGTGTGCTGACGCTTTAGACTCAAATATCGAGCGGAAGTTTATACGCGGTTGTGAGCTATCTGAAAAATTAGCAAATAACACGGATTGAAATCATAAATTGTGCCGATATATTTGTTTTTAGTTATCAACGAACACCACTAACCACTCGGTGAGTTGCACAGTTTTGAAAACGAACGTTAAGGGTTGTTTTAAGGACATGCCTGTAGCCAGCCACTCTGAAGCAGTCAAAGGTGATTCTAAACAAGTCAAAAGTCAAGACAGGACCCATCGTCAACATTTCTGTGTCCACCACTCTAGTTCATCCACAACAAACCAGAAAAGGGACTTAAAGTGCTAAATACCGGAATTATCCTTTAACATAATTTGTAAATCATAGCATTCTGATTTTGTTCACATTTAACACAGCATCCCAACTTCTTTGGAACTGAGGTTGTAGTTCCAAGTTATGACCTTCAAAAAGTGTTACTAGTTGCACTGTGATAGTTCAGGAAGAAAGCATACCTGCAACAGAACTGTTGGCTGACCACGATGGAATGATGGTCCTTCTTTGGTAAAACAAAATGTAGGCTGTTTGTTGACAGACGTCCTCATCAGCAATTGGTTGTACCTCAGTGTCATCAAAGCAGTACCACTGACCATCAATAGAGTTTTTACAGTATGCTGGTGGTAAATGGAATTGTAAACAGAAAAGAAAGAATTCATTAGAGAACACAAAAACATTTCATGCCTTTTATAGTTTTGCATTTTCAGTGATTCACATTGGGTTGACCAGTTCCTCCCAAAGTAACTAGGTGAATGGGCAATTTATTCCATATTAGACAACTGGCTATTTCCATTCCAGATATGATCAAACCTTAGTATGTTTTGGGTTGTTGTTTCATAGAAAAGTGAAACTGTGACAAACAACTAGATAATTAGACTGAATAGCTTGCTGCTAAAATACATACTGGTATGCATGCTTGTCCAATATTCCAAGATGCAGGCCAGGAGTAGCCTGACGAGCCAGACCCACATCAAGATGTTGGGTCTGGGAACTCACCATTGGCAAGGCTCAATCCGAGGGGTGGGATAAACGGTTGTCTTTCAAATTCCCTCTGCACGCAATATGATAGCAGTATAGCTATGACTTCAGTGCCATTCTTTGTTCTTTTCAATTAAGAGGTTAACTCCAATTCTATAAGAGTCGCAGACAAAGCCGCTTCGAAAGACCGCTCTTTGTCAGCAGCGGCAGTCATCTCCTTTGTTTTCAAGTAGCAGGGAATACCGTATTTTCCGGACTATAAGTCGCTCCGGAGTATAAGTCGCATCAGTCAAAAAATGCGTCATGAACAGCAAAAAAAAACATAGCCTATATAAGTCGCACCGGACTATAAGTCGCATTTATTTAAAAATGTATTTCACAAAATCCAAAACCAAACACAGAGACTATGTAACTGGACTATTGAGGCCAAAAAAAATAATGTTAATGAAGACAAAGGAGTGAAGGCAGTCAAGAGGAGGGCCAGAAGGTAATTGTAAAGCAAAAGATTCACTGAAAGAAAATGCCATGTAGTACACCAAAATTTAGCTAAAATGTGGAGAATACAATGCAATCAAGCATTTTGGGCGATGTGGAGTCACAAGCTGGAAGCAGATTAAATGCTCGAGAGAGAGAAAAAGATGTGGTTTTAAAAGGACGTGACCATAGCAACCCAGGCATATGCCTATAGGCCCGACAGTAATTGTAAAGCAATTTACAAAAGATTCACTGAACAAAAATGCTGATATGGTACATGAAAGTTTAGCTGAAAATGTGGAGAATGCAATGCAATCAAGCATTTTGGGCGATGTGGAGTCACAAGCTGGCAGCAGATTAAATGCTCACGAGAGAGAGAAAAAGATGCAGTTTTAAAAGGACGTGACCGAAGCTGAGGCAAGCCAGGCGATAGGCCTATAGGCCCGACTGTAATTGAAAAGCAATTTACAAAAGATTCACTTAACAAAAATGCTGATGTGGTACATGAAAATTTAGCTAAATGCAAAGCAATCAAGCATTTTGGAGTTTGGAATGTTACAATCGATTGCGGGCGTAAACAGACAGCTACAGACACGGAGCGAGTAGGCCTACTTTCACTTTCTAGTGTGTGCATTCATGGGCATTCATTAGGTGAAAGATAATTAGTAGCAAAACAGCGATCAAATATTACATGGCAGTAAGTTTATGGCTGGGGTCTTTTATTTAGGCTGCACAAAGCACAGCACCTTTATTTGGGGCAGGCTTGTAGAGGCAGCTAGGCCTTTATTTCTTATGTGGTGCGTTTTATTGTAAGACATAGGTCTACTTTTCGTTTGGAGTAGCATACCGGTAGGCTATCAAAAGCAAATGATTTAATTTACGTTTGAACTGTTTGATTATATTGCTAAATATCGGGACTGATGACCACTGAAATCTGTGGGGTATTTGATGGTTCAATATTAAGTTTCATGTAGCCTAGTTGAAAGAGTGTCGGGATTTCCATCCGCTTATTGCGAGATAAGGCATCCGCTTTCATTCATTCATGGTGCGTGTGCTGTGCTGTAATGGAAACCTTATTCTGTATAGCCGATAGCCTAAATTTAGTTATTTTTTTAATTATGTATGCTTTACTTTTTTTATATAAAATTTGTAGGCTGATGCCTGGCAGCAACAATTGTGTTTAAATGTAGGTTACTGCTTCAGCCTCTGGTAAGCTCAGAAGGGGGCGGCAAGCGACTGGTAGCTTGAGAGCGAGGTGTTGGAGACTCATGGTGTAGAACAATGACTTTTCATTGGCAACAATATTAAACCAACCAACAATACAAATTAGACTGCATTTCCAGCGGGAACTGCAAAAGTGTGCTTGCCCTGGTCCGGTCAGCAACGTGAGCAGACAGTGGCATACGCTATGCTGAACCTGGCTTGATCCAAGCATTCTAACAGTGCCTTTCAGTGTTGGAGCAGTGGCAATATCTCAAAAGCTCTAGGAGAGGGCTATTCAACTATTGGCTTGTGGGGTGAATGCGGTTCGTTGGATTTTACCTGTGGCCTGCCTTCGAATTTAGCTTCTATGACTAAGATCAAATCAATAAAATAAAATGACAGCAGTGATTGGCTGCAAAAATAAATAATGTCACGCGTCTTGCGCCTACCAAACTGGGCTATCAGGTAACCTACAGAGGAATTGAAATTATGAAATATGACCAAGGCATTAAAAAGCTGCTTGTTTGTCAGGATACTTTTTCACTGATTTATTTAAAAAAATATGAGCTATGAGTGTGAATGTTATATATTCCATCCCACAAATTATGTTTTACTGGTTTTTTTGACAAATAATCTATATCGATTTGCTCTATAAAGACCTTATGTCTGTTTCGGATTGTTTTGTGAGCCTGGGGTTGTTTTGAGAGCCTATTGATGTAGCCTATCTCAGATGTATCTCAGACTGTAACATTCTATGCTTTACTGAGAAATGGCTAACTGAACTTGTACCGGACTGTGCCATCACTCCGGTGGAGTTTTTCTCTGCTGCTCGCTCTGACAGGACTGAGGAATCTGGAAAATCGAAAGGTGGCGGTGTTTGCATCATGACGAACAGCAAGTGGTGTGATCCTAGAAATGTCACCGTTCTCTCAAAGTCCTGCTCGCCTCATCTAGAACATCTAGCGATCGTCTGTCAACCCTTCTACCTGCCCCGTGAGTTTACTTCGGTAATATTCAACGCTGTCTACATTCCTCCACAAGCCAACACAGATGCTGCGGTTTCAGAATTGCAATAAGTGTTAAATAGACAACAACACACGCACCCTGAAGCTGCGCTTATTGTGGCCGGTGATTTCAATCAAGTACATCTGAACCGGTCCATGCCTGAATTTATTCAACACATTCACTTCCCTACAAGTGGTGACAACACACTGGATCACTGCTACACACAGTTCAAGAAAAGTTACAAAGCTAAGTCTCTACCAGCTTTCGGAAAATCAGATCATGCCGCTGTTTTCCTACTGCCTATGTACAAACAGAGAAGTCAGACGGACCCCTCAGTGACGAAGGAGGTCAAGCGCTGGACTGACCAATCGGAAGCCAGGCTACAGGACGCCCTTAGCAACATTGACTGGGAGATGTTCAAGACAAACTCTGCTGACATCAATGAGTTTACGGAAGTATCATTAAGTTACATCAATATGCTAACTGATTCCATCATCCCAACTGTAAAGATCCGAAGCTTCCCTAACCATAACCAGAAGCCATAGGTGGATAGAGAAGTGAGAACGGCATTAAAGACACGCACCATGACTTATAATGCTGGGCTTATTTCAGGGGATATGACGGATTACAAAGCAGCATCTTATAGTTTACGTAGAGCTATTAAAGATGCTAAGCAGCGCTATAGAGACAGAGTTGAAGCTGATTTCTTGGAGGGTGATCCAGCACGAGTGTGGAAAGGACTCCGAACCATCACTGGCTTTGAAAGAAAGTCCCCTCCTATGATGAATGTGAGTAAAGCCCTCCCTGATGAACTTAATGCTTTTGATGCTCACATGAAATTGACATGAAAAACACAGACTATCTTGCACAAGCTGCAGCATGTGAAGCAAATGAGGATGCACCTTTTTGTGTCTCTGAGGTCGATGTGAGCAATGCCTTTAGGAGTGTTAATTGTAGAAAAGCTGCTGGACCGGATGGAATTTCTAACAGGGTTTTGAAATCCTGCGCTGCTCAGTTAGCTCCTGTGTTCACTTACAGTGGGCAGTGCTTCGACTTGGCCAGCTTGGGATCACGCGGTATCACGCGACTTTAATTTGTATTTTTCCAGTGAGACGCTGCAACAACCCAAACAACCGGTAGATAGCTCAAGTGAGCAGGGTGTCTCGTAAAAAGAAATGGAGCCTGGAAAACCCTACACAGACTTCACTACAGACTTTAGCAGACTGGTTTAGAAATAATTGAATAGACAGAAATATGCCTTCCCTGCCCTAATAAAGAACATTTGGTTGACTGCGAGTGAATCCCGTTTGCAGCCGTAGAAGAAACGCAGGACAAATTAAACATTCTAGTTTTCTCCGAGTGCAACGATGATAGACAGACATCATTTGGACAAAATATAGAGCATATTAACCTCCGTTGCTCAGCCAAATGCCTTCCTGTTACGTCCTGTTATCATGGAGTTACAGGCGATAAACGATTTTTGATGGTCACAAGTTTACTTCATTAGCGGTTTATTTATTTATTTATTATTATTATTAGAGTGTTTTTCATTTAAAGGTTTGACTTCGTGCTTATTCAGTAGAGCATTTAGTGCTCTCCCCAATCCCAGACGTTCACATTGCATGTTTGTTTGTAATGGATGCAACCGCGAGATAGGCTATGCGTTTGACGGCAATGAGTTGTTAACAGACATGAACCAAGACATATAGCCCAGCAGCAATCTAGGGACTGTTCGTTATTTATTGAAGGGGCCACCGGAGGAATTTTGAGTGCTTCAGTTGCAAGTTGCATGACCCTCTCTTGCCTGCTAGAAATTGTTCAATGACCCTCCGACAGAATTGTTAAAAAAGACATGACCCTCCCCTGCCAATTGTCGCTGTCTTCCGCCCGCGCCACAGCCACACTTTGTGATAACGTTCTTAAATCAATCTTTCCCGTGAGCTTGCATGCTACCAGTCCTTCCTTTTCAAATGTGTTACGCCAGTTTGCACAATTTCACAAATAATCATATGTGATTAATAATATGACAAATAATCCCTGTGCACTGGGACCGAAACAATGCATGCCAACTTTTTCCGGGTTTTTATCACGTATTTTAACTTTCCCCCGCTGTCTTGCCGTTTTAATGTTTTCCCGTAGAATATCCCATATTTTAATACTCTCATAACAGCCCTGCCATCGGGCCTGTCTCTGTGTTGCCCTGTTGCTACCCCTTGCCCTTCCAACGAAATGTCTTCAAATCATCGTTTTCCTTGCTTGAAGGCGAACTTAGAGTGATGTTAGCCTAATTAAGTTTAACGGCGTGATTGTCGTGAGAGCACGATTCATTGGCGCTTGCATGTTCGGCCTTATGTCTACGTGCGCACCTGAGGCTTCTCAGCTACAAGAGAAAGAATTTCCCCTGTTTGTATGTTCACTGCAAGTTGGCCTACCATAACTTACCAACTCTGCACTGTAGACCCTAACTGGCTATTTATATTTTTCTGTGAAATAAGCAAATGTATTTGTTCAACTTTATGAAGCAGAATTACACGATAGGCTACTTGGAACATAATACATTTGACAAAGGACAGATGTATGTTGCTAGTGACAAAATATTAACTTTCAGTGTTTTACAATGTCTTTGTCATGGGAAAGTGTTTTTCCCCATGCATTTATTCTAGGTTACTGTCAGTAACTGCCCGGAGAGAAGCGGGTTCTGTGTTTCGTTCATGTCAGTGACTGGCCTTAAAGAGAAGCGGGTCTGTGTTGCGTTATGTTAATTTATTTTCATTGGGCATACCGTGCCGTGCCGTCCACAGCTCTTCAGTTCTGACAAAGCCAAAATTACTCCTTTTGAAACAATGAGTGCAGGAAGCGCGTTTGTATGGTTATATTGCTTGACGGGGGGGATCCCAAGCAGCTTTCAACCATAAGGCTACTTTGAGAACATTTCAATTCACCCGACACTAATATTCAAAATGTTGAAAACTATTTCGACATAGCCTATAAAGCAGTTTAATTAAACGGAATGTTAGTTGTAAACAAACGAGCTACTTGGTGAGGCTTGGCCTCACAGATGCGCTCGTGCCTTAAACGTTCCACATACTCGACGCACCCGACCTGTAGCGCGACAATGTGACGTCACAGAAGCGCCGTAACCATTTATACTCGCGCGTCGTGGTCACGACACTAGTTGCAATATTCTCCTGAACAGAGGTGTCGCTGTTGTGAAAAGATTAATGCTAACTACGTTACACAGCAGAAGAAGCTGCATTAAGAAACACTAGTAGCAGAGAATGTAAACGGGCTCTGCTATTAGCTAGCCTCTGTGATGGTAGGCTACTTCAGACTTTGGTTGCTACTATTCACAACTACCACTAGTCCGGCAGCCATGGGGTCAGACCTGGTTTTGTCGGTTAAAGTTTTTTTTTTTGCAGAATCTTGTAGACCAGGGGTATCTCTTTAAGATTTAGGAGGGTGCCCAGTGATATCCCTTGGGCAATTTTGTACATTAACCCTTTCTTGTTCAATGTATTGAATACAAGGTAAGACACTACAGGTGAATAGGGTAAAAAAATAACTAGCAGATATCACTATGAAACTTCCCCAGTTGATTACTTACATTAATATGGAAAAAAATGTATTACAAGTTATCTGAAATTTAATGTTTGAATATGCAAATTAGGCACAATCTAATTAAATATGTGCTGATTTGCATAAAGTTTTAAAGAAAAAAATCTGAACATTAGATGAAGCCGGGTTCAAAATTACTTTTTCATTGTGTTTACATATTAGATGAAAAGTCTTTTACACAGAAAATTTGTATTACAAGGTTTCTGTAATTTAATGTTTAAATATGAAAAAGCCCAATGTGCCAAAATCATGAAATAGGATATACCTCTAATTTCAAGATGAGTAGGCATACTCATATTAAATGCAAATCAACTCAATTAAAATGTACTAAAATACAATGTTTTGTGTGATAGTTTTCAGTTTTCAGTTTCAGATAGTCAGACAGTAAATTCAAATTTGGACAATTTAACCCTTTACTAAGTTAATTAATGAATTTCTATGTTTCAGATAATGCCAGTCAGGGAGCCATGGGGTCAGACCTGTTTTTGTGGGTTATTTATTTATTAATTTTTGCTTAGACTTGTTGACTTGGGGTGGCTCTTTAATATTTAGGAGGGTGCCCAGTGTGATATCCCTTGGGCAATGTCCTACATTAACCATTAAAGCCATATGTGCCGAAATCATGAAGAAAAAAAAAAATAGGAAAAGCAAATAATCAACTCAAATAGAATGTACTAAAATACAGTTTGCAGTGTGATCGTTATTCAGACAATACTTCATGCATTCAAATTGGGAAAATGTAACCCTTTTCTATGTCAAATAATACATTTATAATTTCAGATATTGCCTGTAACAATTCTGAATATGTACACTTTTCCTGGTATTAGTTCTGATAATTGTCCAGTTCTGGCTCATCCTACCCTAAAACATGCAGAGAATATTGTGCAAGGCACCATTAACCTGGCAACTGCATCTGTTAGAGCTACAAGGATTTTCACTCTTGCAGCCACATCTGATCATCTCCAAAATGTAGTTTGGTGCAAGTTTGACATTTTCTGGTAGACTGGTTGGGCTTAGTAACGAATCAATGAATCTTTCTTCAAATGGCAGTTGAATTTCCAACTGAAGTATTCCTTCGCTTTAGGCTCCATATACTTCAATAGCCTACTTAAAAATGAATATTCTCTTTTTGAATGACGAGTTTAGGCTCTGAGCATAGACTACTACTGCAATAAAGAATAAAAATAAATGTATATTTTATACATATTAGAACAGTAGAAAAGACACCCTGTAGAAATCAGCTAAAAGAGCGCAGTTTAGGCTAACAGTAATCATTTACATAGCATACATGCAGTAAGTCCTTCCACTCAGCAGCCATATTGTAGCACTTTTTGGGCACTTATCGGGCATCTATTTCAAGGCAAGTATGCAAGACTTCACAACACCAACCTTGCTCCAACAGTGAGATCACAACACATGAAAGGGGTCGGATATGTGTAGACAACTGCCATATTGGCGTTACAAACTAACCCCATGCATTTCTATGGAGGATTTTTTGAGTGTTGTGACTCCTCATTAGAAAGTCTCTGGTAAACCTCCATCCACACCTAAGAGACGTGCTATTGAGAGATGCTAGCACGTGAAGCACCCGTGGATTAGTTTCCTCTCCCACTCTGAGAATGAAATCGCACTTCAGAAGCACCTACATACAACAAACTTTCTTATACCTAACTATATTTAGAATGCTTCTACAGAGGGGTTTGTTGATATGTTATTCCTAGCCTTTTTTATATTACATTTTATTCCTAAAAACATGGCTAAAATGTATTTTTTTAAAGGCTATTGGCAGTATTTTCTGATTCTACGGAATAAATAAAAGAGATATCTAAAATTCCCTGTGTAAAAGACTTTTCATCTAATATGTCAACACAATGAAAAAGTAATTTTGAACCTGGCATCATCCAATGTTCCGATTTAGTTTTTTTTAGTTTATGCAAATCAGCACATATTTAATTAGATTATGCTTAATTTGCATATTTAAACTTTATTTTACAGATAACTTGTAATACATTTCTTTTCCATATTAATGTAAGTAATCAACTGGGAAAGTTTCATAGTGATATCTGCTAGTTAATTTTTTTACCCTATTCACCTGTGGTGCCTCGCCTTATATTCCGCTTTGTCGCGCTCGTCTGAAAAAAAATGAGTGGTGCGCTACCTCGCGCTACCTGGCTAAAATCCTGGCGCGCCAGCAAGATCTACGTCATTTTGACGTCACGGTGTCGCGCTACCGGTCGGGTGCGTCGAGTATGTAGAACGCCGTAGATGGCAACGATTCACGTTGGCTGGGGGGAAGGGGGGCCATCAGACATTTCTGCCCAGTTTATCCGGCCCTGCCCCCAACAAATCACACCTTCCCACCTCTTACAGCTTAAAAGAAGTCAAGAGGACTCCTTACACACAGACCTATTCACAAACCTGCGGCATTTTGCCGTGTTTTGAAATCCTACGCAGCTACAGGAGCTTCCAATCGTGAGGAAGCAATTTTGCATTGTAGGCATAACTAACATGCAATAACGCCGCCAACAACAACCAAAACTACGCTAATCATTGTCAAGATGTAAATTAAATGTAACATTATTGTGAATCAAATTAAAATGTTCTCTTTTGCAAACGTAGGCATAGTAACATAATAATTTAATAATGTTACAAAGATACTACATCAATCTGTATGTTTCATTAGGCTACTAGGCTATTTGTTTTGCCTTGATTCATTTAGCCTAGGCCTTTTTATTCAGGGGCCGTATTCACAAAGAATTTTAAGGCTAAAAGTAGCTCCAAACAGGCGAATTTAGGAGCAACTCCTAAAAATAATGGGCGTGTCACTCCTAACTTTAGGACTCCTAGTTTTTTCACAAAAAGTAATTCACAAAGCATTTTAGACCTAAAAGTAGCACCTAAGTCTGGGACAGCTTAAGTCGAGAGGACTCCTAACTCACTAAGACCTATTCATAAACAGCTTTTTTGTGGCATTTTACGTTGCGATGTTTTGAAATGCGCCTATGCGCAACAGGAGCTTCCAATCGCGAACAATTTTTAATTTTTTTATTTTATTTTGGGCAAGCCTGCATTTATTCATTCATTCATTCATTCATTCATTCATTCAACCTTTATTTATTCTCGGAGGGTCATTGAGGAAAGCCCTCATTTTCAATGAAGCCGAGATTACAGAAGCGAAGCAAA
Source organism: Alosa alosa (assembly GCF_017589495.1). Lineage (NCBI taxonomy): Eukaryota > Metazoa > Chordata > Actinopteri > Clupeiformes > Clupeidae > Alosa > Alosa alosa. The sequence continues at coordinate 487,415 of NC_063194.1, read as the reverse complement.
GCGCTCCACAAACAAGACAACATTCAAGGCCTTCTGTTGAAGAATTTTATATAAAGCCTGTGCTAACAGTAATCCTCCTGCCCTTGATAGGCCTACCACAGCTGTGGATAGTGTGGAATGTTCAAGTAATAACACAATCCAATGTGTGTCTCAATTGTCCCCCGCTGACCACCTCACACATTTCTCTAGATTTTGCAACGAACTTACATGACACAATGCCATAAAATATGCCTGTTTTAGGACACAGAATAATGTTTGTAATGATACCAGGTAGGCCTACGTTTAACAGTAACAAGTGTAATGAGCTATTCATTGTCGAAGGTGCATGGTGAAGTGAAATTCTTACTTTAGAAACCAAACATTTGCCGACATCATCGCCGATCATCAGAATATTGCAACAGATTCTGTGTTCTGGACTGCAGGTAACTTGTTAAGCCAGTGGTTCTCAAACTTTTATTTCATTCCCCACTTTGATCAAGGGGCATGACTGATGGTAGTGGAGATAACGTGTTATCCCGAGGCTTTTGCAAGTCAGCATCTTCGACGGTAGTCTATTAAAAATAATACGTTTTCTATGTCCCAAACGGAGAGCCATACTTTATTGTTTTTAACAATCTCTATGCTCCTCACAAAAATGTAGGCATGGGGACATGATGAAGTAGGCTATCCAAATGTGTTAAATTATTGTGATTACGAGCCAGCGGTTTTCAAACATTATGCGTGACTTGGACATCTAACTAAATGCAACAGGCTCATATCGTCCTCGCATTCGCAAAAATGAGGACCAGTGTTTTGTCAAATTTCAAATAGCTATTCGTTTTAACGATTTTTTTATGATAGTATGAAGTGCTTTTTGTATAGGCTACTATCTTAATCTTGGAATATGGGGAGGGAAGTGGCGCGTCTGCAGTCAGCCAAATATGAATGTAATTCTGCGGCATAAAGGCGTAAATGTCAAGCAGTCAATTGACTACATTGCAGTCAGGAAGTAGGGCAAATTAAGACACTGTTTTGATTTGCGTAGTTGCGTTACCCCCAACACTGACAATAACATAGACAGCAAATTAAGATATTTTTTCGTTTTGTGGAGCGGCACCGGTAGGCTATCAAAAGCAGATTTCGATTTTAGCTACCACCGTGTAGTCAAGCCTTAAGCCATACCCAAGTAGCCTTAATCGAGGTTAATTACGATTTATTTTGTTAACAAAACAAAACAATTTAACAATTATGTTTAAAGGTAGCCTAGCCTCCTGCTTTTTCAGAAGGGGCGGCAGTCAGGCTACTGACAGAGCGATGTACAGTGGCAGAGCGACGCACAGTGGCTGAAAGTGGTACTAAAGCTTCACGCAGCTTCACGCCTCGTAATGCGCAACTGAAGTGGCCATTTGAAAGCGATGCCCTGTATATCTTTAACACAGCATTGGCTCAAGAGACAGTTCCTACTTGCCTCAAGCAGTCTGTTATTGTTCCAGCACCGAAAAACAAAAGTCCATCATGTCTGAATGACTACCGCCCAGTAGCCCTGACGTCTACAGTGATGAAGTGTTTTGAGAAGCTAATGAAAAACATTATCTGCTCATCCCTCCCTGCCTCCTTCGACCCCCTCCAATTTGCTTACAGAGCCAACAGGTCTACAGAGGATGCCATCTCAAACCTCATGCACACCACCTTAACTTACCTGGAGGAGGGGAATGGGAATTATGTGAGGATGCTGTTCATTGACTTTAGTTCAGCATTCAACACAATAGTACCTCTCACCTTGGTCACAAAGATGAAGGCCTTAGGACTGAACACCACCCTGTGTCACTGGATATTTGACTTCCTCACCAACCGTTCACAAGTGGTTAGAGTGGGGGGTCTGACATCTGACTCATTAACCATCAGCACTGGTGCTCCCCAAGGCTGTGTTTTGAGTCCACTGCTGTACAACATCTACACACATGACTGCAAAGCCAACAGTAGTCATACCTCCATCATCAGGTTTGCAGATGACACAGTGATCTTGGGCCTGATTAGTAACAACAATGAACAGCTCTACTTGGATCAGGTTGATGAGGTGGCACAGTAGTGTCAATCTAACAGCTTGACACTGAATATCAATAAAACCAAGGAAATGGTAGTGGATTACAGAAGGCAGCAGCAGAACTACAGTTACACCCCACTAATGATCAGCGGGCAACCTGTAGAGAGAGTCACACGTTTTAAATACCTTGGTGTCCACATTACTGAAGACTTAACATGGACTGTTAACACTCAATATGTTCTGAAGAAGTCCAGACAATGACTCTACTTCCTTCGTCAGCTAAGGAAATTCAAAGTTTCTACATCCATCATGAAGGCCTTCTACACTTCAGTGGTTGAGAGTGTTCTAACTGGTAGCATCATCACCTGGTATGGGAACTCCACAGTCCACATTGTAGTACTCTGCAGAGAGTAGTGTGCTCAGCTGAACGTACTATAAGAACTCAACTCCCTGCTCTACAAGATATCTATTCCAGAAGAGTACTCCTAAGAGCCCAAAAGATTCTGAAGGACTCTTCTCATCCTAACAATGGATTATTCCTACCGCTGAAATCAAGAAGACGCCTATGTAGTCACAAAGCCAGAACTGAGAGACTCAGGAGAAGTTTTTATCCCCAGGCCATCCGAACTCTGAACTCACACTATACTGACTTTGCACTCATTCACTCCTCAGCACTCATGACCCCCACACACACACACACACACCTACAAGACTTTTAGCACTTTTACATCCCTCTCCCTATGCTACAGACCTTTTATTTATTTTCTTATTTCATCACACGTCAAAACACACACACACACACATATCTGACTTTCTCCAACTTTTGCACATCTCCATAGAACTTTTTATTTATTATTTTTGATTTCTCCTCCATCTACCCATGTCCTTGATTGCCTAGCCTTTCTTTGCAAGCACACTTAATAAGAAAACTTAAGAAGAACAATAAGTGTGCTGCTTTGCAAGCACACTTAAAAATATTAAGAAGAGCTCTTTTATGAGTTAAATGGAAACAAAATTATTACTGGCCTTTATTTGTCCGAATCTGAGGCCCAGCTATAAATAGAATCCCGGCCATAATTTAAGGATTTAGGTATGCACGTAAGGTTAGCCCTTAAGGGCAAAATCATTTAACTACCTACTTTCCACCCCCATGTTCAGCAGGGAGATAATCTCTGCCCGGTCAGAGCACTCTGCACTCCCCCTCCACAAGACTGAACAACTCTCCCATTGGCTGGTCGAGACCATTACTCTGGCGTACAAAGCCTCAAGTGTAACCCCCCCATTAGGCGGCATGAATAGTCAAACTCAGCTGTACTGATGACTCCAGCCCCTGTATTGTTGACTTAGTCACTGCCAACATGGAAGTTTTTATGTACTCCAAGCAAGTCACTAATAGAACCTGAGCAAAGATATACAGTGAAATTTCAACTTAAACTCAGACAAAAGGAACATGAAAAATGACACAATAGTAAAAAAAAAAAAAAAAAAAATGTAAGTTAAAGAAGAAATCTGGTTCTTTTTTACATAGATCTCCGTTTCTTGAGGTCACTGAGTACTGCTGATACGAAAAAAAGGAAAACAACCGATTTACCTAGATTGAGTTGTTAGTAGCTATTAGCTAAAGCAGCCAGGCAGCTACAGCGCTACACTCTGGGGGCATGAGCGCTACACTCTGAGTCAAGCGCTGTAACTGCTTGGCTGCAGGCAATTCATGGGTTTCATCAGGTCCCTTTCCACAGGTGTATAGAATCAAGCACCTTGATTATCAATGCAGGCTGCATGGTGCTTGATTAATACACCTGTGGAAAGGAACCTGATGAAACCCATGAATAACAAAATCAAAAGTCAAAAGCAATAGCAACAGTCGGGAAGAATGCCAGTTCATTTCTTTCGTGTTCGATATTGTCACCCCACATTGTTAACAATAAAGGACCACTATTATAAAACAATCAAGTCTGTTGACTGATTGACTGACTGAGTTTAGTGTTAGTCATAGTGTTGTGATGCCTAGTTGAAAGAAGAAGAATATTTTGAGAACATTGACTTATGGAAGGCTTGCAAAAATTCCCCTAAAGAGGTGATTGGAGGTTGGTTCAAATCGATGACGTCATCGGACATGGACTTCCTATTGGTTAACGTCTTATGTTCTCCATCAGAAAACCAAGGTTATACAAAACCGTTTGAGGATGTGGCCCATACTACACAAATTTCTGCTGAACATTTGCCACAAATATGAAAATTTCATCCATAGTTTCATCCATTTTATCCATAATTGTACACATATAATTTATATATAAGGAACTGAAATAGAAATTTGGCATGTTTATTGTTAGTCTCATTTGCTCACATTTCCTGTAGTGCCAATTTTGTTACTGTTGAACTAATTAACCATGTTAAAAAGGGTTAGTTCAATCTGATCGTTCTGTGTAGCATACCTGTGTAGTGGCCCCCATGCATATTGCCATGGTGGTTGCACACAGCATAGAGGTCATACAAGTAGTCATCTGGGTTGTGGCCATATGGTCGTCTCCATGGTGACCAATGAGAGGGAAGACTCCAGCTGCTCTGACTCCTCTTTACCATATGGGGTGCCATGTCCATGCCAAGGAGAGGGAACCTCACCATATTCTGCATTTTCACTCTGCGGTCTGCCTCCTGGAGAATAAAAGATCCAATGTAACAATTCAACAGTCAAACACTCAACCAGTAGTGAGTCCTAAACCTTGGCACCATGGGTATAGGTTGCAATGACTGTTGGAGGGTTAGCTTCAGCCAATTAGCATGGCAGTTGGCCGCCAACATTTTTTAAAATATGGCGTTCCATGGTCCGAGTCCATCCTTGAAGCATTTCTGGAAGAAGCTACAGATTCTTTGTGTATTATCACATAAATGAACATCACATTATAGGACTTCAATACACGGGGCAAACTTCTGCACCACCATCCCCAAAATGTTATCCCAATAGCGAACCAATGAAATAAAGTTGCGCCTATGTTAGATGATGCACGTTCCTGAACAACTTCTTTTCCTCTCAGAGAATATCCAATCTGCAACAACGATACAACTGTACTTTCGTTGTCTTCATCTGTACTGTGGAACCTAATTGGTTTCTAGCTGGTACTGGAAATAAGCTCCATGAAACACCATTTTGATATAAAGATGGCTGCGGTTTTTTGGCTGAAGTAGCTTGCCTAGCATGGCCCATTAAAATGGATGGGAGCGGGACTTCCTCACTCTCTCCAGTTACATAATACCTCCATGATTGTTGCAATGAAAAAAAGAGAATGAAAATAAATAAAGTTGCCTAATTATAGCTTATAGCATACAACTGCTTTGGAGAAAAGGAGAATATATCCATAATTAAACAAAAATACGAAAATTCTTAGAAACCCTTCACTGCTCTGAATTTGCAGTGAAGGGAAGTTGCATTGGCAGACCTTACCTGTCTGAATCTCTTGAGATGTAGGATAAGGACATCAGGTAGAGTCCACAAACTTAGCTTGATTCGGCCTTGCTGCAGCTGTTTGCAGTGTGGGCAGCGCCAGGCATCATCTGGAGCCAGCTAAAAATATAAATGTAATTAACGCATTATACAGCTCTATATGGAAGGGTGTCCTTAACAATGTTGAGACCAAACCTACGCCCTTGCAAAGTAACCTAATTGAATAGCCTACTGGTTGGACTGTCAAGTTTCCCCACATGTGTATCTGTTTACTTGTTTTTCTCAGGACAAGCCCTTTTTTGAGCAAATATTCAAGTGTCACAGGCGATTCCAGTTTGCCATGGGTGTAGACTTTTGTAGACCTTGAATCTTCCAGTTTTCAAATATATAATTCAAAAGTATAAGTCTAAAGCTCTGTAAGGAAAAGCCCTCCTCCGAGATAGCTTAGTTTCCGGAGGTAAGTTTCCCAGAAAATCCAAAAAAAGACAAAGATACAAGACTGTGTACATATTTCCATTTCCGAGCGAAGGAACTCATCCTATAAACCACCGCTCCTCACTCAAGAATATATATAGTCCAAGGCACAAATGCGAAAAGCCATTTGAACAACTTCTAATCTGACAACAGCCACGTGCACCTTTTCCTCCAAACAGTGATTTTTATATAGTGAATGTGCCGTTAATAGCAGTTCTTTCAGTGGTAATCGTATAAATGATAGTGTTTTGTATAGGTATTGTGTATTGAATTTTATATTTATCATTGTGTATTTTATATCATGTGTGTGCGAAAGCGGTTAACATTAACGTTAGCAACATGGTGCAGTGCTTCGAACGACTGCCATCACCGCTCAGTCTGTCGGTCTGATGCATGGACCGGTGCATGGTCTGCTCTTGGACCACCATCATATTGGAGCATTACCAACCTCCCTGCAAAACTCACAACAACTTTGTAGCATCTAGGTCTTGTCTCTCATGCTGGCCTTTACAAAACCTACAAGCTGACTCTCGGACACACTACACTCAATAATGTGACCCGATTTAAAGTGGTTTTCACCCCTTTGGACACTCTTGTTCTCGTCCTTGAAACAGCGAAATGTTGCCTCGGGGGCATGGACGGCATAACCGCTAACCATTTGACTGCAGTGGCGGTAGTGGCAAAACGAGCTAATTGGGCTATCAGCTAGTTCAAAAGTTTAAGTACTTAATGAAGATATACAGGGGTCTTTATTAGTGCTGTCAGTTAAATGGGTTATTAACGGCCAAACCCATTTTAACGGCGTACATTTTTTATCACGAGATTAACGTTCTTTTTGGCCTAGGAAATTTTGTAGTTTTTTTACATGCTGTTGCAACAACTAGTAACGTTAGAAAAACTACAACACCACTCCGGATCTAGCTAGACCGGAAACAAAACAACAGTCATGCCGCACACACTTGTTTGGGCTTGCGAGCCGGCCAAAGAGTAGTAGGCTAACACATCAATCGTGTGCCGCCAAAGATTTTTTATTTTACACCGTCACTTTTCTGTTATCAACAATCCTCTTTGACTGCTACTATTTTGAAACTTTGATGCACCGTTTCTTGTCCTCAAACTGCCACAGACACTTCCTAGCAAAGATTCTACTAAGAACTTTGCTTCCTAGTAGGCTTCTGATAATAGAGATAATAAACACCAACGCAGTTCTAAACTCCCGGTCGGCTGAATGGTGCTTTAAATTGCTTGTTCATCCAGTGTTTGCCAGTTAAAAACTTTGGCGCTGATGTGTGTGGCAAGCACCATAGACTGTATAAAATAGCAGTGTATCACAGAAGCACTTGAAGAGTTCAGATGCAAAACCCTCTAAATCCGTCTGAGCACATTTCTTTTAAATGAGCATTTAAAATCCGGTTCCTATAGGTTTTTGCATAGAAATCGATATTTCAGACCAGGAAGAGAGTGTTATTTGGTGTGTTTTGAAGTTAAATTATTTGATTAACGTATACTATGTGAGGAGAGCATTCACTCACCATCTTTATCTCATTTTTGACGTAGGTGGCATTTAGAGGCTTTTGCATCTGAACCCTTCACTTCAAGTTTAAGCTTTAATCTAGGCTACAAGCCAAACATTGTTTAGCCTACACTCACACTGTTACACGTGAATTGAACATGGAGATATGGACTACTAGGCTATTTCTGTTTGTTATGCACTTCATTGAAATGTGCTGTAGACCTAGTGCTAGGCCTAGGCTATTTTGCACACTTGTGCATATTTCTCAATATGAAAAGTTATTTTATTTCAACTGAACTCAAAGATAATGAATATAGGCTATTTGCCTTATTCACCCAGCGGCGTGACAGGTGTAATGGCAAGTGTACCCTGTAGCCTCGTTCTGGCTGCCGGGTGAAGCAAGGTAAAAAGGTTCTCTAAGGTAATTGCTGAAAACAGTGGAAACTCTAGGGTGTTGTTCTCTACCATTGATAGGCTATTGCATCAAACACCTTTTGATACACTCAGTCAGGCATCCTCTCTAAGATGCGAAGAATTTGCAGACTTCTTCAAAAACAAAGTCATTTCTATAAGGGAGGCTATTGGTAACACAAGTAATATGTTTGATAGTACACCCAAAAACAGCCCCCCAAAATTAAGGTCCTTTAGCACTATTACTCAATCTGAGCTTGGTAAAATTATAACTCAAACCGGCTCCTCAACATGTGTTTTAGATCCAATCCCTACTACATTCCTCAAAAAAGTATATGATGGCTTAGCTCCCTTTTTTCTCAAGGTAATAAATACCTCATTAGAAACAGGTATATTTCCAACTGCTTTTAAAACCGCTGTTGTGAAACCTTTACTTAAAAAAGTCAAATCTTGACCATACCAATCTGAGCAACTACAGGCCTATATCAAATCTATTGTTTTTGAGCAAAGTACTTGAAAAAGTTGTTTGTAATCAGTTAAATACCTTCCTCAACGAAAACAGTATCCTTGAAAAATTCCAATCAGGTTTTAGATCAAATCACAGCACAGAAACGGCTCTAGTAAAAATAGTCAATGATCTCAGACTAGCTACCGACTCAAACAAAGTCTCAATCCTTATTCTTCTGGATTTGAGTGCGGCATTTGACACCATTGATCATAGCATCCTAATTCACCGCCTTGCATGAAGTGGGTGGGTCTCTCTGATAATGCTCTAAACTGGTTTCAAACCTACATTACTGGCAGAGATTTTTATATCAGTCTAGGAGATCATGTATCTGAAAAACATGACTTGCCTTTTGGTGTGGCCCAGGGAGCTGCCTTGGTCCCCTGCTATTTTCTCTATATATGCTTCCATTGGGAAACGTCATAAGTCAGCATAATGTAAACTTCCACAGCTACGCAGATGATACCCAATTGTATCTTTCTGTGGAGCCAACTAACCCAGATGGCCTTTGCTCCCTCACTGCATGCCTAACCTCCATTAATCAGTGGATGAGCAAAAACTTTTTGAAACTAAATGATGACAAAACAGAGGTACTTCTGGTTGGACCAAAACTAAAGCGAGATATTATTCTTAGTAATCTGGGGAACTTGGCACACCAGGTTCTCGACTAGATAGTTACTCGACTAGATAGTTTTAAGTTAATGCAATTGTGCTTACCATCTGTGGCCCAGTTTACTTTCTGACCTACAATTCTAGAGACTGTAATTCTGGTTATCTACTAGGGTGATTTGCTGAGTAATATCATTCAGCAAAACACGAGAGCCTGAAGTTTAACGGGGTAGACAAGGGAAACGTCGGGTGGATCGTAATGCCAATTATGCTGATTGAACAGAAAAGTTGCTGAGAAAGGTGTATTTATGATTAAGTTCAGTTTCACTTGGCGCAGACGCATAGACATTGAATGGCCACGCTACTACCCCCAATTGTAGGCTATGCATCTTTATTTAATCACACACAAATAAGGACTATTTCCTAATCTGGAAAATGTTACGCTTTTTCCGCCACCCGGTTCATTAATAGTCTACCATTCATTTGTGCCGCAAATGATCAGGCGGTGACAGAAGCATGGGCATAGCCTAACTCCGCTGATCCGCGGATAGCAATCTCATCGGAGAGGAGGCCCTAACGCTGCAGATAACAGACAGAGAAAGGCACAGAACACAGTTGCATGTACAGTGTAGCCATGGGTCTGGTGAATATAGCCTACTGAATGCAGATGGCTACAAGCTCACGCTTTGCCTGGTCTAGACTAGAAGCTTATGTTTCTAAGAATGCACGTGAGCTCCAGAATATTTGGTAGCAACCCGGTAAAACAAACGTGTTTGTCAGAGAGAAAAAAAACTGATCATAAAATGTATCGTAAAAGGAACGATGGTGTTGTAGAAATGTAGCGGAGTAAAAGTACAGATAATTGCTGTAAAATGTAACGAAGTAAAAGTCAAAAGTATGCACTATAAATTTTACTTAAGTAAAGTACAAATACGTGGAAAATTTACTTAAGTACAGTAACTAAGTATTTGTACTTCGTTACATTCCACCACTGCTTATACATTTGAGCTTTGAGCGGCTTGTCATGTCACATATCAAAGCCATTCTCCCCCCCACCCTGGACCCCTTCCAGTTTGCATACCAAGCCAAGCGGTCTACAGAGGATGCAATCTGCTCTGCCCTCCACCCAGCCCTCACCCACCTGGAAAAAAGAGACTCATATGTGAGATTGCTGTTTATAGACTTCAGTTCTGCCTTCAACACCATAATACCACAACAACTCATCTGCAAACTTGACAAACTGGGACTCAGTACCTACCTCTGCAACTGGCTACTGGACTTCCTCTGTCAGAGGCCCCAAGTAGTACGTGTTGGCAACAATACCTCAAGCAGCATCACACTGAGCACAGGGGCCCCCCAAGGCTGCGTGCTCAGTCCGCTGCTCTTCACCCTGCTGACGATGACTGCACTGCAACCTACAGCAACAATCACATAGTGAAATTTGCTGGACGACACAACTCTGGTGGGTCTCATCACCAAGGGCGACGAGACTCAATACAGGTTGGAGGTCGACCATCTGACCACGTGGTGCAGGGACAACAACCTCCTGCTGAACGCCAGCAAGACCAAAGAGATTGTTGTTGACTTCGGAGAGGTCACACCCAACACCTGCCACTGACCATCGACGGTGCTGTGGTGGAGAGAGCGAGCAGCACCAAATTCCTGGGGGTGCACATCAGTGAAGACCTCTCCTGGACCACCAACACTGCATCACTGGCGAAGAGAGCTCAGCGCCGCCTGTACTTCCCATGAAACTCAGGCGCAGCAAGTGCTCCACCAGCCATCATGACCACATTCTACCGAGGCACCATCGAGCATCCTCTCCAGCTGTATCGCTGTGTAATGGAAGCTGCACTGAATACAACAGGAAAGCCCTGCAGCGCATAGTGAACACAGCTGGAAGGATTATTGGTGCTTCACTCCCCTCCCTGAAGGACATTTACACCACCCACCTCACCAAGAAGGCGACCAAAATTGTGAGTGATGCAAGTCACCCCGGCTCACAATCTGTTTGATCTACTGCCCTCTGGGAAGAGGTACAGAAGCCTGCGCCCTCAAGACTACCAGACTCACCAACAGCTTCATACACCAAGCCGTAAGGATGCTGAACTCTCTCCCTCCTCCCCCCCTCCACCCTCAGCTACATAACATCCTGGACATTGGACCCAAAATGGCCGCCTGCACTACTCCACTTGCACACTTGCACACTTGTACACTTTACAACTGGTGTTGTTGTCCTGAAACACAACACTTCTGCTGCTCTTACATAACTTGCACCACTATGCCACTTTCTTCTTACTTAGGTTAAACAGAACTACCCAAGCCTTTTATTGGCCTGAATTTGCACTAGTATTTTTATTGACTGTCTATGCACAATTTCAACCACATTTTGCTGCTCTTATTTTTTCATTATTATATGTGCCCTCTTATTTACTTATTTACTTACTTTTTAGTTTACTTGAATGTTATGTTTGTCTGTGGACCTAAATTGGTAAAATATGTCTTGTCTTCACCGTGGGATAGTGAGAAGCGTAATTTCGATCTCTTTGTATGTCTGGAACATGTGAAGAAATTGACAATAAAGCTGACTTTGACTTTGACTTTGACATTTTGTGCATGCACTTCTGCTGTAGCATTTATTTCAATTTATATCAGCTATATTTCTGAAGAATACATTGTGATGCCTCAGGTCTGCTGCACATCTTTTGAAATTTGATTTGAAATAATCAAATAGACCTACGTCTTAAAGTAAAGTTAATAAAGTAACTTGCTTTGTTTTCATTTGAATTTCAATCAAGATGCACTGCTAATAATTGCTTTATATTGATAATATGGACTTCTGGAAAGTTCAATAAATGCAAAATAATAGAATTTTAATCATATAAAAATTGTGATAAAATATGTGATTAATCGCGATTAACTATAAAATTCAGTGATTTATCGCGATTTTAAAAAAAAAATTAATTGCTTGACAGCCCTAGTCTTTATACCTCGACTAAATTGATGTTGCCTATAAACAACAATTCATGTTCATACAGTGGGTACCACTTGGAATTGTCCGGCTTCACGCGTGATTCACGTGTGATTGTTACGTGACCTCACACGTGAATTATGCGTCTTTTATTTATATTTCCCCAGTGAAGCTGCAATGACCCAAACAACCACCAGGTGACACTTGTGAGCAGGGTTAGGAACGCCAGCTGTTGCCGCTTTGAGTAGATCGGGCCCAGAAAATCAAGCCCGACTCTACCCGAGCCCGACTCTACTCGAGCCCGTGTACGTTGTGCCCAAGCCCGACCCGGCCCGACACATTAACTGTAATTATGAACCCAAGCCTGATTAAATCTGACATTTTTTTAATACTTGGGCCATTATAACTCTCAACTACAATTCTGAGTTGTTTGAACTACAGAAATCTGTTTAGAATTATCTTAATGAATAATGCAACAGAGGAAGAAAGAATGTAAACTATGTTTGTTCAGAATGGAATGGATCGCAAATTAATCCGAATGAAGAAACGTAAGCCACTTACAACGTAAAACTATTTCCCTGCAGCAAAACTCAATGCATTTCTCTCTGAGGACTTGCCTTGCTTTCAGGGTTATGCTTGGAGAAGTGACAAAAGGACATTAAAGGCTGACTATAATTATTTTTGCCATGGCAAGCCTGCTTCACGTGTCTGTTCATTGTAAGTCCCCGTTTTTTGCTGTCAGGCGAGCATCGTGCCGCACTTAATGCACGCAACAAAGCCAACACATATTGTCACTGCCCTGACTTGTTTAAAATGGTTCCATACCTCTGACTTTCTTCCAAACTTGATCAAAGTTATTTTTCCTGTTTTTATTTTTTATTTACATCTTCAAGCTCTACATTGCACTTAAGCTACACAATACAGCACAGCAGGCCTGGTGTGATGCATGCGAGTGGAGGAGAAGCTGCGCATGACACGTGTGATGTGTGAGGTGACATTTCAAATGACATTTTGTAACTTTGTAGACTAACTTGTATGACTTTGTACACATTTGTTACTTAGGCCTACTTTGCTAAATAAATATATGCCCTAGCTTTAGCCCCCCACCCAAGTAGGCTAATGATTAAAAAAAAAAAACACACACAAATGCTTGATCAAGGACCTGGCCCAACCCGGCCCGATGATAGTGGTTGGAATAATCGACCCCACCCGGCCCGCGGGCTCGGGCAGAAAATCTAAACTCTAGCTTTGAGTTATGCGCGCCAGTAGGCCTATGCTACAGTATGGACCATATATTTAGCCTAGGCCTACCCAACGTTTTTTCAGTTGTTTCCACAATATTACCCCCTGATGAGCTGATGGCTGATAGGCCTACTACATCTCCTGCAACAGTCCCAACAGTTATAGACGGAGAGCAGCTTCACAGAAGAGAACTTCTGACAGCAAATTTGAGAAAAGGTTGGTAAACCACCCTTCTTACCTAATTTGAGGGTGCTGATTCTGAATATTTTGTTTACCAAGCTCAATTCTGAGTTCTAAGCCACATAATCAGCATTTTAGTGATTTTCTTTGCTTATTTTTCCCTAAATTGGGTTGATTTCAAAAGTAATCACTAAAACCAAATAAAAGTGTTCTCTAAATACACTAAATACATGTTTGAGCATTAAAGAAACCATACTATAGTTTATTAATGTATTTAATGGGAACATGATACAGTTAACATGTAATAAACTCGGAAATTCTAATCAAACCACAACCATATTTTTATTGCTAACATAGTGAGTCACTCATGTGGTGTTTAATGCATTTCATCACAATAACAAGTTGCACAGATAACCTTCAACTTAGAATATATGAACTTAGATAGCGGGAATAAACCTAGTGCAGAACTGCCATCTACCGTCAGCAACATGAAAAAACATTCTACTTCTAGTAACACTGGATTTGGTATGTGTGCTTGCCTCCATACTAGAGCTTGATAATGAGCTCTTCTAATATGCCATTGAACAGCATCACTTGTTGGTGGTAGAGCCTCCGATCTTCAATATCTAGAAAACAGAGTGGCTCTGGCATAGTGTTGTCACGATACCAAAATTATGACTTCGATACAATACCTGCCATAAATATCTTGATACTTGATACTGAAACGATATCCAAATCCTAATATTTAATATCTGGAAAACAAAGGACACAGGCCTCCTCCAAGTGTATTGAGTCATTTGTGTTGAATTTGGTGCACTTTTGGTCAATTCTGGGTTTTAAACTTCTAAACTTCCTACATAATTATTAGGGGTCCGAGCAGAGTAGCTGCAGGACCCCTATTGTTTCTGTACAGTTCATTTTTTGCCAAAATTCTGTAAAAGTCATACTGCAGCCTAAACCGTAACTCCAAAACTCTTGAAATCTTCAGGTATGGTTACCAGTACCCCCCTTTACCCATAACCCAAAATGTGGGGTACTGCACCCAAAGGTGGCGCTGTTGGAAAAAAAAGTTAATTATGCTTATTTCTCCTTACCAGATTGAGCTAGATTCAAATTCTTTCATAATATTAATCTCTTAACTCAGATGTATCTTTGGCCCTGGTCTTATGGTCTAAAAATGTTTGCTTTTGCCACAATTTCATGGAAAAGCCAAACATTATCAAAAAGTTTCACACTCTTCAAAAATAATCAAATCTTCACCAAAATTCTCACAGACAATGTTTAGACCAAGCCTCACAAAAGTTACTAGCCTGGCCTCGGCCTGCCTACGTACTTCCGGTCGATTTCTTCTCCCTACAGTACTCCGTCTGGAATAGGTTGATTCACGCTCGTTTACTTCGGCAGTTGGGCAGCCGACCAACCAGCGAACAGAGGGCGTCCCTGAGAGCGATTACGTACCCAGGCATGGTGTTTCAATTACTACGTCCCCGCCCCTGAAGCAGATCACTTGGAATACAACGCAGGGAGCGAAAAGGGCTTATACTTAAGAAATCTTTGAGCAAATGTGAATAATAGTTTAGCCTATTAACAGGAGTGTCACGAACGAAGTCACAGTGGAGTAGGATGTTATATCGACAGCTAAACTTTAGTCATAGATTTTGTCATTATTTTTCAAACACTAAGAAGGCTCGACATAACTTGAAACTTTGATCGAAGCATCATCAATGTCTCTACATATGAACTCGAGCATTAAGAACATTGTTCGTGTACACATAGTTTACTAAAAAGAAAGATTTTGGACAACTCGCTCCTTGCAAGATGGCAGCAAGCAGAAAAAACAAGTGAGTCGTGAGACTTGTATGAACTGGCGGAGTATTGCGACTTCGGGGCGACGAAAGACGAACAGATACGGGATCGTATTGTCATTGGATTAGTGGACATGGAGATATCACAAAAACTGCAGCTGGAGCCGGACTTGACTTCAACAAAGCCATCAACATTGCTCGACAGTCAGAGCTCATCAAGGCACAAAGCCTCACCACCCGATCACCAGAGAGTGAAGTAAGTGCAATTACACGTAAGCCAAAACAATTCAAAAACACAGAGAGAAAACAAAGTAATGCTAAAGCTTAAAGTGGGCAACTGAAACAAGGAAATGGATGTCAGAGATGTGGCAGAATGCACGAGTTTGGAGCATGTCCAGCAAATGGCAAACAGTGCCGGAAATGCAGTAAAATGGGACACTTTGAAGCTATGTGCAAAACAAAAGCAGTGCGAGCAGTGGCAGCGGCTAACAGTGACAGTGATGAGGGCAGCTCTTGGTTCTTAGGAGCCGTGACTGAGAACAACGAGGACAAGTGGCTCGTAGATCTGCAAATTAAAGGGACCACTGTGCAATTTAGGATTGACACAGGCACAGATATTACCGTGATTTCAGAACAGACATTCCTTAGCCTGCCCCTGAGCCCTCAATGAACACAAATGCCGTTTTCACTAGTCCTGGTGGTAAACTCGACTGCAAAGGCAAATTCTTAGCAGAGACTGAGAAACGTGGTGTGAACCACCAATTCTGGATATATGTGATGAGGGGCCCATTCACCACCAACCTGCTGGGTATGAGAATAGCTTCTGAAATGGGGCTAATTCGCAGAGTGGATGGAATTGAAAGTTTTGAGGATGTCTTTAGAGATATTGGACTTTTGAAGTGTGAGCCTGTGAAAATTGAGCTCCAACCCAATGCCACTCCATATAGCCTCACCACACCCCGCCACATTCCGTTCCCGATCCTGCCTCAGGTGGAAGAGGAGCTGAGGCGCATGCAGTCTTTGGGCATCATAGAAAAGGTGCATGAAGCCACAGACTGGTGCGCCCCCATGGTGCCAGTTATCAAAAAGAACAAAAAGCCCAGAGTATGTGTGGACTTGAAAAACCGTCTCGTGAAATTCCACGCTGACGCAGTGCATGTCCCAGGGAAGCAACTTGTTGTGGCAGACACATTGTCACGCAATCCTCTGCCAGACAGAGACACGTCTGACACGGAGGACAAGGTTAAGGCCTACGTACAAGCTGTGATCGGAACAAGACCAATCACAGGCTACAGACTGGACGCGATTAGGTCAGCCACGGGCCAGGATACTGATCTACAGACTGTCATTCGCTACACCAGGGCCGGCTGGCCAGGTGAGTTAGCACGCATTCCACACACACTACACGGGTTCCATGCTGCCAGGGCACACTTGTCAGAAGCAGAAGGACTTCTCTTGTACGATGACAGAATTGTCATTCCCCGCTCTATGCAAGCAGATGTACTGTCCCAGCTACACGAAGGCCATCAGGGGCTTACAAAGTGTCGCAGAAGGGCCAGCATGTCGGTGTGGTGGCCAGGGATTGGCCATGCCATCACCGAAACAGTGAGAACATGTGGATTCTGCTTTAAGAACAAGCCTACGCAGAGGCGTGAGCCACTGATGACCACGCCCCTGCCCGGTGGTCCGTGGCAAAGAATTGCTGCTGACCTCTGTGAACAAGATGGTAAGCAGTACCTCATTGTTGTGGACTATTACTCACGTGACATAGCACAGCTGACTACCACCACCAGTCAGCAAGTGATTGCTCGCCTGAAAAGCATGTTTGTCAGGTGGGGCATCCCCCTGGAGCTGATATCAGATAATGGTACCCAGTTCAGCAGAGTTTCAAGCATTCAGTGAGCAGTACAACTTCACACACGTTAAGTCTAGTCCCCCATTATCCACAAGCCAATGGAGCAGCAGAGCGGAGCGTTGCCACAGCAAAGCGCATACTGCGGCAGCCAGACCCTCACCTAGCCCTTATGAGCTACAGGGCTACTCCAATCACTGCAACAGGTCAGAGTCCAGCACAACTCGCCATCGGACGACAGATCAGGACAACAGTTCCAGTCCTACCTGCACAGCTGGCTCCGAGTACTGTTGACACCGACGCTGTGAAGAGCAAAGACCAACAAGCCAAAAGTGCCTACCGTTTCTTTTACAACAGACGGCACTCGGCACGTCCCTTACCTGTACTACAGTCAAGTCAACACGTCAACATCAAGTTGGATGGAGAAAAAGGCTGGAAGACTCCAGCAAAAGTCATCGCGCAGGCACCTGAGCCCAGGTCCTACTACGTCCAAACAGACCAAGGGACACTCAACCGTCGGAACCGGAGACACATCCAGGAAGTCCCGGGGTCACTGCATCAGAGACTAGTGACCAGAGCCAGCCCAGTTCCTGTGACCCGGGCTCCCCATCCCTTCCTGCCGTGGGGCCTGTCACTCCTGGTCTCACTGTGTCCCAAAGCCTACCACCTACCACCCCCAAAAGATCTGGGAGAGTTACTAACCCTCCTGCCTGGTTCAAGGACTATGTGCCTAAATAGACCTGAACAAGAATGCCAAATGAAAATATTGTGAAAAAAAGAGAGACACCAGGGCCGGCTGGCCAGGTGAGTTAGCACGCATTCCACACACACTACACGGGTTCCATGCTGCCAGGGCACACTTGTCAGAAGCAGAAGGACTTCTCTTGTACGATGACAGAATTGTCATTCCCCGCTCTATGCAAGCAGATGTACTGTCCCAGCTACACGAAGGCCATCAGGGGCTTACAAAGTGTCGCAGAAGGGCCAGCATGTCGGTGTGGTGGCCATGCAACGGTAATGCAAAATGATTTGAATTTTTATGTTGCAGATTCTTAACAGGTAGTGATAACTTACTTGAGTTAATGAGTTAAAGAGTTCATTAATGAGTTCATTTGTTTAATGGTACCAAAATGAAAGAAGTAAGAATAACAGTAACAAAGAATTGAAGTAACAACCAGCCATTTATGTTATGCTTTATTACAGGTTTATTTTTAAAGTAAATTTGCTGGGAATTTAAGTTATAAACAGGTGACTGATTTAATGTTAATGATTTACTTTACTGAGGGGGGAGATGTGATGCGATGAAATGTTTATCGGTTGTCATACGTATAATATTGGTGACCTCATTACGTGAAACTTGGACTTCTGGGAGTTTGTTATATTCATGAAGATGCTAGGAGCATGAGTTACATATGTGTTATCTGAGTTATTAATAAAAGATCTCAACGTAAGATTCAGCCTGGCATTTTCATGACACATCATAAACAGTTTCACAGGCTTCAAAAATTATCAGATCTTCACCAAAATTCTCACACACAATGTTTAGACAAAGCCTCACAAAAGTTAGCAAAAGAATTTGGATATGTTGTTCCATTTCAGAGATATAGGCCAATAAAGTTTGATCACTCAGCCCATTTCTCCTATATCACCTATATTGCTATGAGTCTTTTTTTTTTCTTGGATAACAACCATACAACCATCATTAGGTGGATACCATTAACAGTGCACATTTTCAGATATGTGCTCTTTTTTATAAAGCCCTTAATTCTATTGTCAAATGTATGCTAGGAATTTTCTTGATGTTGTGTGTTTGCCAACACACATTTTCACCATGTGAATGTGTGTTTATTAGGTTGAGAGTTCGAATCCCCGGTAGAGCTTTAGGCTCGAATATTATTGGTTATTGAAGATTCACACCATTGAGCAGC
The DNA here is from genome assembly GCF_017589495.1 of Alosa alosa. Classification (NCBI taxonomy): domain Eukaryota; kingdom Metazoa; phylum Chordata; class Actinopteri; order Clupeiformes; family Clupeidae; genus Alosa; species Alosa alosa. Next base: position 468,460 of record NC_063194.1, on the reverse strand, counting down.
ACCTGAATGACATCAGGCAATCAACATACACAGTCATTAGTTGCCAAGAATCAGAATGCTGAGACACTCTGACATTTAGGGGAACTTCTTTGTTAACTATTTTTCCTTCATCATTAAATCTATCATATTTATATTTCCTCCATTAGTGTTCTTCTCTACAAATGTCTAATTGCCCCAGAATTTCAAAAAGTTTTCAGGTGTACTCTTTCAGGAAAGCCCTTCATTTTATTGTCAAATGTATGCTTGAAGTTTTTCTTGTGTGTTTACCAACACACATTTTCACCATGTGAATGTGACTGCCCAATGTGTATGATTGTTAGTGGCTCAGTGGGATAATGCCTTGTACTGGTGTTTCATAGGTTGAGTGTTCAAATCCCTGTTAAAGCTTTAAGATGTCATTTAAGATTCACACCATTGAACAGCACCTGAATAACATCAGCCAATCAACATTCACACTCATCAGTTGCCAAGAATCAGAATGCCGGGACTCTATATTACATTTAGGGGAACTTCTTTGTTTACTATTTTTCCTTCATCATTACGTCTATAATATTTATATTTCATCCATTAGTGTTCATCTCTACAAATGTCTAATTGCCCTAAAATTTCAAAAAGTTTTCAGCTGTACTCTTTTAGGAAAGCCCTTTGTCAAAATGTATGCTTGGAATTGTCAAATGTATGCTTGGAATTTGTCCTTGTTGTGTGTTTACCAATACACATTTTCACCATGTGAATGTGACTGGCCAACTTGTAGGATTGATCCTTAGGGTGAGAATTCAAAATCCACTTGAAGCATTAGTGTTCGAATACTGTTGGGTTGTGGAGGTTAGCATAATAGAATAGCCTGCTGTTGGGTTGTGTAGGTTAGCACACTATAACATACTACAGCTACTTGTCAATATGGACTTGTAGTGCAAGGCAAGTATAACTGTATAATTATAGGCTGTTTATCTTATTCACTCCGACCACTCCAGTGTGTCCTGCTTTGTGTGTGTCTTTGAGTTAATGTAAGTCATCACTTTAATGATGTTTATCAGTTTGTAGAGTAGCTCTGCCATCATGTGTAAAGTTATGGTCTTTGTTTGTTGGTTTGGTGTGTTCGAGTCCCATGTGAGAGATGATTAGATGATGTTGGTTGACTTGGGATGTCAAGTATTGTTTAGTTGTACCTTATATGATTACATGATTTCAGTTTATTTTTCAAATGTCAATTGGTTTGTTTGTGAGTTGGGATCTGTACTGATTTACCCCATTTCACTGATTACTCCATTTTCTGTTTGTTTCCTCTTTGATGCAGCACACATACAAGTAAAGAACAAAAGAACAGATGAATTGAGACTAAAATAAAGTTCACTTGTGTTGCACCGAAACCTGCCATCTCCGTGTCATTACTCCATACCATTGAGCCTTCTGACCGAGGCTCTGCCTGCTCGCCACACACTCACTCTACCCCCGACCCACATCGCCTCTACAGTTCCTTCAGTTGGGTTGTGGAGGTTAGCATACTAGAATAGAATACTGTTAGAATACTGTTGGGTTGTGGAGGTTAGCACACTATAATGTTACAGCTACTGTATTTGTCAGGACTTGTTGTGCAAGGCAAGTATAACTGTATAATTGTAGGCTGTTCATCTTATTGACTCCAACACAGAACCCCCTTCACCTACCACCACAAATACAATTCAATTCTGTGGGAAACACTGCCTTCCATTATCAGACCCTTCATCTTATCCACGACAAATGCATAGTCCTGTAGAATAGAGTATTGTTAGAATAATATTGGGTTGTGGAGATTAGCACACTAGAATACAGTACTGTTACAATACTGTTGGGTTGTGGAAGTTATCACACTATAACGTTACAGCACAGGGTAATCCTAATTTTATGGATCAAATGTATTCCAATCCAACTCAAAAGTTTTGAACAACACAAAGTGAAGGTTTTATCCAGATCAAAACCAAGAATAGATTATGTGATCTAACTCAATTTCATGATCCTTGTTTCCCTTTGAACAACCCATTTTCAAGATTTGATCCAATCCAATCCGAAGGGGTGGTTCAGGATTTTGGACATAGGACCTCATTTCCAAGTAAGCAAGTGTGATATTTATCAGTGGAGACCGTTTTCAACACGTTTCATCCAGTCCTTCTAATTGCAGAGTTCGCAGGTGCTAGGCTAGCGCAAGTCAATGGTATGTGCTAGCCTGCCACTAAAGACAGTCTTACCCACTCCAAAGTACACCCGAGGCAAATAAATTATAACGCCAGACTATCGATGTAAATGTCTGTATTGACAGTGTTATTTCTAACGTTATTCTATCCTTGCATTTCAACGATCACATTACATTTTGAGGGACTAGTTTTTCTAAGCAGCGGCGGAATTATACTTGCTCCAGTTAGTAGTAGTAATATCAGTCCGCCGCTGAGTTGCAAAATGACTACTAACAACTTTAGGGACCCAAGTATAACTATTGCAACGCGATGCAAGGGTAGTTGTATTTCTTACACTATTCTATCAACACAGACATTTACATCGATTGTCTGGAATTTGCCTCAGGTGTACTTTGGAGTGGGTAAGACTGTCTTTAGTGGCAGGCTAGCACATACCGTTGACTTTGCGCTTAGCCTAGCACCTGCTAACTCTGCAATTAGAAGGACTGGATGAAACGTGCTGAAAACGGTCTCCACTGATAAATATCACACTTGCTTACTTGGAAATAAGGTCTTATGTCCAAAATCCTGAAACACCCCTTTAATGCGTTGCAGAAGAGCCTAATCTTTAGGCCATCTGATGTAGGCTACCCTTCCTGTGTTTATGGGATTTCTTTGACAGTTGCAAAGGGAAAAAAGTGAAGATTTTTCTTTGCTCCCAGTGTAATTTAATAAGTATGTTTCAACCACTCCGGTCTTAATCAGATAGGCCTACACCATTATCTGTTGCAATATCTGTGTGCATTCCTACATTAGGTCTATTTCTTTGATAGTTAACATCATTTGCTAACACACAACAAATATCAAATAACAATACAAAAGTTTCTTACAACTTTCCTGCATACTTCTTAAATGTGCTGCAGTCAGATGGGTGTTCTAAAGACATAACTAGATCTTGAGCGTCTATTACCAGTGTTGAATGAGCAGTTTTTGCAGTGATCACTACTGGACATTCCACATTGCTAGACAGCACTTGAGTGAGGATAGACTTATCTCCACTTCACAAATAACCATCCCTATCTGCAATAGCTACAGTACATTAATCAGTTCATAGCTAAGGATTTGTCCTAGGGTTCCCTTTCAGCATCATATGAAGTAATGATGCACTGGAGAATGTTTCTTTTTGTTGCACTATAAAGGATATCTTGTCTAAATTATTTTGGTGTTTCCAGCTAAAACAGCTATTCCCCAACAGATTAACATCCAGCTTGACTCAACTTCACTAACCCCAGCTAGATCGGCACGTAACTTGGGCGTGACCGACTTAACTTCTCTGAGCATGTAGCTTCTATTGCAAAATCATGTCAGTGTACAGTTTGCTTTACAACATTAGGAAGATCAGACCTTATCTGACACAAGATTCCACACAACTTCTTGTTTAAACCATGGTCATCTCCAAGCTGGACTATTGTAATTCACTAATAGTTAGCTTACGCGCTTGTGTAATAAGATCATTACAGCTGATTCAGAATGCTGGAGCACGCCTGGTCTTCAATCAGCCAAAGAGGACACATGCAACTCCTCTCCTAGTTACTCTCCATTGGCTCCCTATAGTAGCCAGAATTAAATTTAAATCTCTCACTTTGGCCCATAGGACATTGACTGGATATGCTCCTAGTTATTCTAATTCAATAATCAAGGCATACATCCCCAACCGCCCACTGCGGTCTTCTGATGAGCGTCTGTTATGTCGACCAGTCATAAACACTACTGTAGGTCTAATTCAAGACTCTTTTCCTCAGTGGCTCCATGTTGGTGGAATGAGTTGCCCAGTGGTCTCCGTTCCTGTGGTAGTTTTGGGTTGTTTAAGAGGGGTCTAAAGACATTCCTGTTCAACATGCACTTAGTTCTTTAAGTGCTTCTTATGCGTTATGGTTTGTATAATATTGTTTTATTTCCATTAGGCTGTTGATTAATTAGAGTGCATGAAAATGCACTCTATTGTTATTCGATTTATTACAGTGCATGAAAATGCACTGTACTGTTCTTCCTAGTCATCTTCTTATTACAGTGCATGAAAATGCACTGTACTGTTCTTCCTAGGCAACAACAACAACTTCTTATTATTATTCCGCTTACCACTTTTTCCGTACGCAATTTCTCTTGAACAGTTTAACTTAGAAACTTCATTCAAACTTTGTAACGTAGGTATTCAAACGGACCAAGCTGCTATGTCTTTTCAACTTTGAAACTTTTATACTTTTTAAACTATTAAAGAAAAACTTTTTAAAAATCCCCATAGACTTAACATTGCCGATTATGACATCATAATATGGCCGTTAAGCAATTAGAATCCTATGGCAGGTGTTCAGGCCACCTAGATCAACTGCCAGTCTCAGGCTTTAAGCCAAAGATGGTTGATTACGAAGATACTTCATGAGAGGCCATTTCCTGTCCCTGAAAATTTATGCAAATAGGGTAGCAGTACACGGGCTCTCTTTTTAACATTGAGGTCTATGGCAGAATCCAAGAATTTCCCAGAATTTGTCAAAGCCTTATTTTTCTGAGCAATGGATGCACATTTCGGACACGGTATCATGATCTGCAAACCCTCCTCCCTATTTCAGTAGAATGTCGTGATAGTATGACCCTCCAGTCGGGAGAACACAACATTAATGAAGGTGTACACCAAGTTTATTTTGTACTCCAGCTTGTCTGGCGTGGAACCGAGGCGTTCAAATGTAAGTCATACGTCAGTGACACGCCCCTGTGCAGGCGGGAACTGAACCAGAGCCCGTCTCTGACTGAACTCCACTTTGCCCTCATAGACATGAACTAGGACGACCCATCTTGCTACACATTCATTATCTTTGTTTAAGCATTCAAACTGGCCCTATTTAGACTACACATCCTGTTCAACTGCTTCCTCTGCCAAAAACTGTTTCAAAAGTCCTCACTACAATATTTCACTATTAAACAATTTAACCCTTTAAACTACTGAACTTTTTAACTGTTCAGCCATTGCAACTGTTACTTGTCATCAACTATGACTCCTACCCACTGTAGCTAGTTAGCATGGTTAGCATAGTTAGCATGGCTAATATGGTTAGCATTTTTAACAAAACTGCTAAAAATGATTAGCTAAGTTAGCATGTTAGTTAGCATAGTTAGCATAACTACTAAAAATGATTAGCTAGGTTAGCTAAGTCATATAATTAACATAGTTAACATTGTTAGTATGTTAGTTAGCATAGTTAGCATAACTACTAAAAATGATAAGCTAGGTTAGCTAAGTCACATGGTTAACATAGTTAGCATTGCTAGCATAGTTAGCAAAACTGCTAGAAAATGTTAGTTAAGTAGCATGGTTAGCATGTTAGCATTGCTAACACTGCTATAAAACATTAGCTAAGTAGCATGGTTAGCATAGTTAAAAATCTTAGAATAACTGCTTGCAAACATCAGAGCCATTCCAACTTTCCGTTATCGTCAAATATCTACCTATACACAGCCATTAAACTATTTGAATATCAACATTCATTAAACTTCCAGTCTGTCAACAACTTTTAAACTATTTACCTTCAACTTTTAAACGGTCTACTTTTAAATTATCATTAAACTATCTATTAAACTAGCTGTCTATCAACAACTTTTAAACTATCTACTGTCTATCAACAACTTTTAAACAATCTACGTTCAGCTTTTAAACAGTCTACTTTTAAACTATCAACTTTTATTAAGCTATGCAACCACCATGTCTATCCTAGCATCACCGTAGTAACCATCTCTGTATTATCTGTTTTGATTTTCATGCACTGGTAATTCCTTGGAATTGCATTTCTAGTTATTATTATTATATTCTAACGCAGCTAATGCAGCTTGAACCGTTTAACGTAGAAACTTCATTCAAACTGTTACGTAGGTCTTACTTAGGACATGGGTGCTTTGTACATTTCATCTTTGTAACTTTTATACTTTTTAAACTATTAATTAAAAACTATTGAACATTTCCCCATAGACTTAACATTGGGCCTTTATGACATCACAGCAATTAGAATCGTGTGGCAGGTGGCCAGGCCACCTGCATCAACTGTCAGTTTCTCAGGCTTTAACCCTTAGAACCCTAAGCTGTTTTTAGGGCATTTTCACTACCTTTATTCATAAGGATTTATTCTGGTCATTGTAAGTGCCACACACACATATTATATATATTGTTTTTTTCAGCAGAGTCTAGGCTATCCAGATCTGCCATCATTTCATGTATTAGTACTAGCATTGATTTTATTTAAGAATTAAAATCTAAAAATCATATTATAAAAATTCTTATATTTTGACCTGTATCTCACCACAGCAAGCTCATAGCTCTACATGCATTTCATGTGTGTGTAGGGCTGACTGTCCTGAAACGGGCAATATAATTGCCATGTTGGAGGGATACTCTGGGGCTGAGCAATTTACAGAAATATGTGGTGTGTGATTTACGGAAATAAATGCCATTTTTTATTTAGCGATGAAAAATGACCATTCTGCGCTCCATATATTGTGACACAAACTGATCTGACCTGACTTGACCCAAGTTTGCCTGTTAGCATGTGTGACTATGGTGTATGCACTCATGATGATTCTCAACTTTTTACTGCATTGCCATGAACAAAGTAAAAGCAAAAAAAGGTGTTTCTTTGTTGAACAAATTGGGATGCAATGTGAGCCTTGAATTGGATGCCATGCAGGAATTTGCTAGGATCTCAAAACCGGATTATGAACATGTTTTGCCATAGAGAAACACACGATGATAGCGTTGGATTATAAACATGCTTTGCCACAAAAAACAGACAAAAACGTGGGGTAAGTCCAGCTATATGAAGTTATTATTTTGCTGTCACTTCGTCTGTTTTATAACCCAGAAGAATGTATTTGGTATCAAATGATGGCTCTGTGTCTCCTCTTTCACCTAACATGCGTGGCATATATATCCGATCACGGGTCCGCGAGTAATTACTCCGAGAGTAATGGGTGTGCAGCGTTGGTTTGTGTACATGACGTTAATATTTTGCAGTCACTTCGTCTGTTTTTATAAGCCAGAAAGATCGATATCCATGGTACCAATGGATAGCCCTGTTTCTCCTCTTTCATCTGATATGCTTGCCATATCTATGCGATCACGGGTTCGTGAGTAATTCAAACGAGAGTAATGGGTGCGCAGGTGAACGCAGAGAAGTATAGACTGTAAATATGATGCAATTTGATTTAATTTCATGATTTTTTTTAATTTTCATACTTGATCGCACAGACAAGTGCGTAGTCTCTTTGGAAAGCCCCACTTCTTCTCTGTCATGCAATAAAGGTTTTATCTCGTTGCGATGAACAGTCGCGGAGCAATGTAACAGAGAAGAAAGGGTGTGTTTTTTGACGCACTTTGCGTCAATCGGGTTCTAAGGGTTAAGCATACAGTCTCATTCTATTAAGACTACACATTCTGTTCAACTGTTTCAAAATAAAAGTCCTCGCTACAATAATTCCCTATTAAATAATTTAACCATTTAAACTATCCACCTATTTAACTGTTCAGTCATTCCAACTATATTAAACCTCATCTACCTAGTTCAGTCATTCCAACTGTATTAAACATCATCTACCTAGTTCAGTCATTCCAACTATATTAAACCTCATCTACCTAGCAAATAATTTAACCTTTTAAACTATCCACCTATTTAACTGTTCAGTCATTCCAACTATATTAAACCTCATCTACCTAGTTCAGTCATTCCAACTGTATTAAACATCATCTACCTAGTTCAGTCATTCCAACTATATTAAACCTCATCTACCTAGCAAATAATTTAACCTTTTAAACTATCCACCTATTTAACTGTTCAGTCATTCCAACTATATTAAACCTCATCTACCTAGTTGTCATTCCAACTATATTAAACCCCATCTACCTAGCAAATAATTTAACCTTTTAAACCATCCACCTATTTAACTGTTCAGTCATTCCAACTATATTAAACCTCATCTACCTAGCAAACAACTTAACCTTTTACACTATCAACCTATTTAACTGTTCAGTCATTCCAACTATATTAAACCTCATCTACCTAGTTCAGTCTTTCCAAATATATTAAACCTCATCTACCTAGTTGTCATTTCAAATATATTAAACCTCATCATGTTGGTTGCCAATTAGCACATATCATCTGTTAATTATTAACAATATATTTCACACCATATGTTTTGCATTTTCATGCACTGGTAATTCCCTGGAATTGCGTTTTCTAGTTACAGTGCATGAAAATGCACTGTACTGTTCTTCCTAGGCTTCTTATTACAGTGCATGAAAATGCACTGTACTGTTCTTCCTAGGCTTCTTATTACAGTGCATGAAAATGCACTGTACTGTTCTTCCTAGGCTTCTTCTTATTCTTCTTCTTCTAACGCGTTTAATGCAGCTTCAACCGTTTAACGTAGAAACTTCATTCAAACTATGTTACGTAGGTCTTACTTAGGACATGGGTGCTATGTATTTTTCAGCTTTGTAACTTTTATACTTTTTAAACTATTAATTAAAAACTAATCAAAATTTCCCCATTGACTTAACATTATGATTATGACATCACAATACGGCCGTTAAGCAATTAGAATCCTATGGCAGGTGTTCGGGCCACCTGGATCAACTGCCAGTCTCAGGCTTTAAGCATACAAACTGGCCCTATTAAGACTACACATTCTGTTCAACTGCTTCCTCTGCCAAAAACTGTTTCAAAATAAAAGTCCTCACCACAATATTTCACTGTTAAACAATTTAACCCTTTAAACTACTGAACTTTTTAACTGTTCAGCCATTGTAACTGTTACTTGTCATCAACTATGACTCCTACCCACTGTAGCTAGTTAGCATGGTTAGCATAGTTAGCATGCTAGCGTGTTAGCATGCTAGTTAGCATTTTTAGCAAAACTGCTAAAAATGATTAGCTAAGTTAGCTAAGTAACATGGTTAACATAGTTAGCATGTTAGCATGCTAGTTAGCAAAACTGTTAAAAAGTATTAGCTAAGTAACATAGTTAGCATGCTAGCATAGTTAGCATGCTAATTAACATTTTTAGCAAAAAAACTTGGTCAACATTATTTTCTTTGATAACATAGTAGCATAACTACTAGCAAACATTAGGGCCATTCCAACTGTTAGTTATCGTCAATTATCTACCTAAATAATTTAACTATTTAAATTATCCACCTATTTAACCGTTCAATCATTCCAACTATATTAAACCTTATCTACCAAGCAAATCATTTAACTATATAAACTATCCACCTATTTAACTGTTCAGTCATTCCAACTATATTAAACCTCATCTACCTAGTTCAGTCATTCCAACTATATTAAACCTCATCTACCTAGTTCAGTCATTTGAACTATATTAAACCTCATCATGTTGGTTGCCAATTAGCACATCATCTGTTTTAACAATATATTTCACACCATATGTTTTGCATTTTCATGCACTGGTAATTCCCTGGAATTGCGTTTTCTAGTTATTCTTCTTCTAACGCTTTTTGTGCGTTTAATACAGCTTCAACTGTTTAACGTAGAAACTTCATTCAAACTGCGTTGCGTAGGTCTTACTTATGTGACTTCAGCTATGTATTTTTCAACTTTGTAACTTTTATACTTTTTAAACTATTAATTAAAAACTACTAAAATTTCCCCATTGACTTAACATTAGATTATGACATCACAATAGCAATTAGAATCCTATGCCAGGTGTTCAGGCCACCTGGATCAGCATATATGGCTCTGGCCAGGCCACCTGCATCAACTGTCAGTTTCTCAGGCTTTAAGCATACAGTCTCATTCTATGCTATAAGCCTGAGAAACTGTTCAGTCATTCCATTAAACCTCATCTATCTAGCAAATAGTTTAACCTTTTAAACTATCCACCTATTTAACTGTTCAGTCATTCCAACTATATTAAACCTCATCTACCTAGTTCAGTCATTCCAACTATATTAAACATCATCTACCTAGCAAATAATTTAACCAATTAAACTATCCACCTATTTTAACTGTTCAGTCATTCCAACTATATTAAACCTCATCTACCTAGTTATCATCTACCTAGCAAATAGTTTAACCTTTTAAACTATCCACCTATTTAACTGTTCAGTCATTCCAACTATATTAAACCTCATCTACCTAGTTCAGTCATTCCAACTATATTAAACATCATCTACCTAGCAAATAGTTTAACCTTTTAAACCATCCACCTATTTAACTGTTCAGTCATTCCAACTCTTTTAAACCTCATCTACCTAGTTCAGTCATTCCAACTATGTTAAACCTCATCTACCTAGTAAATAATTTAACCTTTTAAACTATCCAGTTATTTAACTGTTCAGTCATTCCAACTATATTAAACCTCATCTACCTAGTTCAGTCATTCCAACTATATTAAACATTATCTACCTAGCAAATAATTTAACCTTTTAAACCATCCACCTATTTAACTGTTCAGTCATTCCAACTATATTAAACCTCATCTACCTAGTTCAGTCATTCCAACTATATTAAACCTCATCTATCTAGCAAATAATTTAACCTTTTAAAACCTCATCTACCTCATAACTGCTAAAATGATCATCTAAGTTAGCTAAGTCACATGGTTACCATAGTTAGCATGTTAGCATTGTTAAATTTTTTTCCAAAACTGCTAGAAAACATGAGCTAAGTTAAATAAGTAACTTGGTCAGACATTAGAGCCATTCCAACTGTCAGTTATCGTCAACTATCTACCTATATAGAGCCTTTAAACTATTTGTCTATCAACACACATTAAACTATCAGTCTGTCAACAACTTTTAAACTATCTACATATAACTTTTAAACTGTCTACGTCTAAACTATCAACTTTTTATTAAGCTATGCTATGTCTGTCCTAGCTTCATTTTCATGCACTCGTAATTCCCTGGAATTACATTCTCTAGTTCTTATTCTTCTTCTTCTAACGCTTTTTGTGCGTTTAATACAGCTTCAACCGTTTAACTTCGAAACTTCATTCAAACTGCGTTGCGTAGGTCTTACTTATGTGACTTCAGCTATGTATTTCTCAACTTTGTAACTTGTATACTTTTTAAACTATTAATTAAAAACTACTAAAATGTCCCCATTGACTTAACATTCGATTATGACATCACAATAGAGCAACTAGAAAACGCAATTCCAGGGAATTACCAGTGCATGAAAATGCAAAACATATGGTGTGAAATATATTGTTAAAACAGATGATGTGCTAATTGGCAACCAACATGATGAGGTTTAATATAGTTGGAATGACTGAACTAGGTAGATGAGGTTTAATTTAGTTGGAATGACTGAACAGTTAAATAGGTGGATAGTTTAAAAGGTTAAATTATTTGCTAGGCAGACACAATTTAATATAGTTGGAATGACTGGACAGTTAAATAGGTGGATAGTTTAAATGGTTAAATTATTTGCTAGGTAGATGAGGTTTAATATAGTTGGAATGACTGAACTAGGTAGATGAGGTTTAATATAGTTGGAATGACTGAACGGTTAAATAGGTGGATAGTGTAAAAGGTTAAATTATTTGCTAGGTAGATGAGGTTTAATATAGTTGGAATGACTGAACTAGGTAGATGAGGTTTAATATAGTTGGACTGACTGAACAGTCAAATAGGTGGATAGTTTAAAAGGTTAGCCTAAGAAACCCGAGACAGAGTATATAGTTTAAAAGTTCAATGTAGATAGTGTAATGGATGTTGATAGACAGAAAGTTGAATGGATGTTGATAGGCAGATTGTATAATGGATGTTGATGGATAGTTTAATGGGTGGATGAGTGAATGGTTTGAAGAGGATGAATGGATAGAAAGTTGGATGAAATGTGTCTTATATCCTTGTAGAATGGAGAAACACAGAGAGAGTTGGTCTAGTTCAGTAGAAAGCAGTTGATACAGGTGCAATCAGTTGAACTGATTCTTTGATGGGACCTAGATGAGCAGCTGGAAGATGATACAGGTGCAAATCAAGTTAATTAGTCCATTGTGATGTCATCAGCCCATGTTAAGTCTATGGGGAAATTTTGAGTAGTTTTTAATTAATAGTTTCAAAAGTATAAAAGTTACAAAGCTGAAAAATACAAAGCCCACATGTCCTAAGTAAGACCTACGCAACATAGTTTGAATGAAGTTTCTACGTTAAACGGTTGAAGCTGCATTAACTGCGTTAGAAGAAGACGAATAATAATAAGAAGAAGAAGAAGAAGAAGAAGAAGAAGAAGAAGAAGAAGAAGAAGAAGAAGAAGAAGAAGAAGAAGAAGAAGAAGAAGCCTAGGAAGAACAGTACAGTGCATTTTCATGCACTGTAATTAGAATTCTATGCCAGGTGTTCAGGCCAACTGGAGCCACTGTCTCAGGCTTTAAGCATACAATATGGCTGTATTAAGACTGCAGATCCTGTTCAACTGCTTCCTGTGCCCACAACTGTTTCAAAATAAAAGTCCCTTTAAACTATCCAACTTTTTAACTGTTCAACTGTTATCAACTGTTCAACTGTTACTGTAACTGTTTGCCAAATATGACTCCCATCAACTGTATCATCTGCCTTCAACTGTTTCAAAATAAAAGTCCTCACTAGCTTGTTAGCATAGATAACATTTTAGCAGAACTGCTAAAAATGATTAGCTAAGTTAGCTGAGTCACATGGTTAACATGTTAGCATTTTTAGTAAAACTGCTACAAATGGTTAGCATGTTAGCATAGTTAGCATGTTTTCTTAAACTGCTAGAAAACATGAGCTAAGTTAACTAAGTAACTTGGTCAAAATAATTAGCTTTGTTAGCATAACTGCTAGCAAACATTAGAGCCATTCAAACTGTTAGTTATCATCAACTATCTACATTTAACTTTTAAACTTTCAACATTCATTAAACTATGTGTATCAACATCCATTAAACTATCTGTCTATTAAACTTTCTGTCTATTAACTGTTAAACTATCTACATTCAACTTTTAAACTGTCTACTTCTAAACTATCAACTTTTATTAAGCTATGCTATGTCTGTCCTAGCTTCATTTTCATGCACTCGTAATTCCCTGGAATTACATTCTCTAGTTCTTATTCTTATTCTTCCGCTAACGCATTTAATGCAGCTTCAACCGTTTAACGTAGAAACTTCATTCAAACTATGTTACGTAGGTCTTACCTATTACCAATTCCCTGGAATTACATTCTCTATTTTGACATTATTGTTTATTATTGATATTCTCCTTAATATAGTCTTACCATGTCATTGTTTTTTATATTATTGATTGAATGGGCATTATTGTTTATTATTTCTTTTCCCCTCATTTTCATTGCTTATTTTATTAGGCTATTGATTGAATTGACATTGTTGTTTATTATTGCTATCCTCCTTATTATAGTTTGACCAACATTCTAATCTGTTCCCTGTTATATTTTAAATATTATGTTGTTTTTGTATTTGTGTGTGGCTTTGGACAAAGGCGTCTGCAAAATCCCATAACCAGGGATGCAAACAGCGCGCCTTTTGGCGGATGCCGCCTTTTTCACGGCTGTCTGGGGGACTTGTGTGAATCGTGCAGATCTGACAAGTTTTTCTTTGGGGTGGTTGAAGTGTCTGATTATAATTTCATCAAAGTTAATTCTGTATTAAAATGACTACATAAACACATAGCCTACCGTTACAGTCCATGAAACATAGGAAGTGTAAGACAACACTAAATCAAAACGCTGCGCACGTAAAAATCCCATTTGCTGCGCACCATTATCCTACTGCTACGGGGCTGCACTTCACTGCACTCACTGCAAGGATTTAACGTTACATCCATCAGTCCGGGATCCAGTAATTTTGTGTCGCGCCTGGTCTTTTTTGCAAGAAAGGTAAGGTTAACCATATTTGATGTCTTCTAATCACATAATTTCTACCATTTGCATTGTGTAATGTTTAGGTTGTCCTAATGTGTCATTACAGTCTTTACAATAACTATGCCAGGTTAGTGCTAGGTAGCACACTAGCGCTACATTTTACATGACAAAAATACAGCTGGATTTTTTTTTAACCTTGTTTGCTGCGTCAGTCAGTTTAGTTCAGTTCCGGACAGACTAGCAGTATTTTGTCCTGTAATATTTTAGTAGCAGCCTAACGTTATATCCAACTCTACCCCCTTTCCAACGTGTAGCCTAATGGTAACGTACTTGTTTAGGCTAGCAGCTTGTTGACGTCTAGTAGCCTAATGAGCCGCTGGTCTAGGCTTTTTGCAACCCGAAGTGACAAGTGACGAACTGACTTATTTTCAATGACACCTACCACATAAGGGCGAGAAACTGATGTGTGGGCTTATCCTTAACAGACAGACCGCACTACTGTTGATACATTTTAACTACATTTTCGTGCAGAAGAACGTTATTTTGGGGCGCATTGAGAAAGGGGGCAAAGTGAAGTGAACTATTTTGCACTCTGTTATGATACTGTCAGGTCTAGGGTAATACTATGGCTAATATATGCAACTTTTCATTTGCAGAATGAGATAATTTGATGAGAGTGAGGCACTAACAGTTAAGAAAGTGGATGAGGGTTGTAAAACAAATTGGAACTGGTCTTGGTTACAGGTTGAAACGGAGATTGAGGTCAAGACAGCCAAACACAAATTCAAAATGTCAGACTTTTTAAAAAAAATTGAAAAAAAGGGACATGCCAAATGTACTTTCTGCATGAAAGAGATTAATTATGCTAACAAGGGAGTGCATGCTCTGTTGAATCACTGCCAGAGTGCTATACACACAGAGAGAGTGGCTACCATCATATCTACCCAGTGTGGCCCAGCTCCTCTGTCAAGACAAGCCAGCTACCAGCCAAAGTCAGGCCCCAGCAGACAGAATAAGGGAAGGAACTGGGACAGTGTATTTTCATATAAAGAACATTTTTGTGTGAATAGGGTGAGCCCTGGATGGCAGAGGTGGTGGCAAAATGTAATTATATGATATTTCATGTGGGGGTGTGGGCTTCGATAATCTCACTCCTTTTTGACCATACCTCTGTTTGCATCCCTGCATAACCATAACCATACATTTTTTGCAAATAATGCAATCTCCATAGCACTCTTCAGCACTCCTCAAACATGCACACTCTTCCATTTTTCTGCATGGCGTGACAAAGTACTTTCTACAGAAAAATGAGCAGTCACCTACTATTCTATCAATTTATTATCAAGGAATCTATTTTGTTTCTAAACGTCATCCTGAATTTTAGCTATTATTTCAATTTATATTTTAGTTGTAGCTCATTTTCATTTGCTTCTTGAGGGTCATTGGGGTAATTCCTGTCCTGTCCTACAACTTATCTGATACATAAAGAGTATATTAATGCCTTATTTTTTGCAATTCCTATGATATCTGATAGCAAAACCAAAAAGTATGTGAATTATGCTAATTAGCAAGCTTAAAACTCAAAATTTGCCCACAGGACTTTTTCTGAACGTTTGTTAGCTATCTGCTCTCCCTCTAATCCAAAAGTGAATTACCGGTAGGCCTAAATCCCGAAGCAAACGGAAAATCTTCTGTTTTTAATATAGCCTACCGATACGCTGCTCCAAACGACACACAATCTCACGATATAACTTGTTATTGTTTATGAAGGTGTCTTTGTTATTTAATGAAGAGGCCTCTGGCTGTTTTGTTTATGTTTGTTTTACTTTCATTGATGGTTAAGCTCATGGAAGTTACATTTTGACTGCTAAAAACACCATTTTAACACAGTTTTCGAAGGGACAGAAAACCAACAGAGAAAGCAGTGTCCGTCTTCTGTCTGAACATTGCTTACCTGCAATAAGCTATCACTGCTTGACCCTTGGCCCTTAGCAGACTCACCCCCATCCTCCAACAGCTCCATTGTTTGCCAGTTAAGTTACGCATCGCCTACAAGATCCTCCTGCTCACCTACAAATCTCTCCATGGACTCTCACCACAATACCTCACAAATCTTATCCACCCCTACACTCAGTCGCATTCCCTGCGGTCCTCTGACAAGGACCTGCTGGCCACCCCCCCGCACCAGGTTGCGGACTTTTGGGGACAGGGCTTTTAAACGGTCTATTTTTAAACTATCATTAAACTATATCTATTAAACTAGCTGTCTATCAACAACTTTTAAACTATCTACATTCAACTTTTAAACAGTCTACTTGTAAACTATCTATCTATTAAACTAGCTGTCTATCAACAACCTTTGAACTATACGTTTAACTTTTAAACAGTCTACTTTTAAACTATCAAGTTTTATTAAGCTATGCAACCACCATGTCTATCCTAGCATCACCATAGTAACCATCTCTGTGTTATCTATTTTAACTATACATGATATTTTACATCACAACTTTTGCATTTTCATGCAGTGGTAATTCCTTGGAATTGCATTTCTAGTTATCATTATTATCACCAGGCTATTTGCTACGATATTTGCTATAGGCCTACAACAATACATTTCACACGGCTGCATGAATCACGGAAAGCGCGAATGAAGTGGTCACTTCTAAAGTGGGACCCACTGTAGGACCAACAAGGCCACTAAAACATAATATATATCTCATATTGCAACATGTAGCCTAGATGTTAGCTGCCTGGCTAGTTTTACAATGAAATGCAATGTCGGAAATGCTAATGATTGGCTACCTGAAACATTTACAGTGGTCTATTTGATAGTGTATTGGCCCTGACTATGTCGTTGATACAATTACCAATGTTCATCTAGAAAGTTTTTAATCACATTAAGATTTTCGTGTTATAGCCATAGACAGTAAAAGACTCCGCCATCTTGGTCAGTGTTTTCGCTGGGAAACTTTCCAACTTTACCGTATCAGGATTATGGGTAATGAAGTAATGAAGAACTTATCCAAGACATCCCGAAAAAAAAGAGATTAGTGCTGGGCGGTATGACCAAAAATGTATATCACAGTATTTTTCAAAATTCTTACGGTTTCACGGTATATGACGGTATTTTTCCCCCCATGCATAATCAGATTGAAGATAGACAGAAGAGTTGAGAGAGGAATTGCTGCAGTAGCCTACATTGACTAAGGATGGTCTATTTTACGGTCATGATGTAGAATAACTCCACACTAGTGGTAGTGCAGTTTTGCATGGCCCCAGAAAATGATGCTGTTTACAAAGAGCCACTCATAATTCTAATGAAGAATCTAATCAGAATGCAAAAACAATTGCAGTCAAAATACAGAACTTTTACTGTGCAAATTTCACAAACATCTTGTATAAAACCAATACAGAAAGTAGTGCAACTTGCAATAATTATACTTTTTTGAAAATTATACAATTTAAAATAAAACCTCTCTGCTAATACTTACTCTGTCAAATAGGCCTATCAGAAACATGCCTTATTGTTATTGTGTGGTTTACATGATGTTAGTGGTAGGCTAACGTTAACTTCATGTGGATGTGGATGTCTTGTTAGCCTGCCGTGAGCTTCGGTTCGGTTCGCTAGGCAAAACATTAACAAAAAAGTTAGTTTTGGTGCACTGATGACAGTCAGGATCATTTCTAACTAGCCAGCTAGTATTGCTCAGTGCATGTCTATAACCATAGACAACATGCTTTACTTGCTACCTGGATAATTTCAGTGAATATTCTTAAGGTGAGATGAACATTAAACGTCACTGTGTTCGGTGGGTTGCTAACTAACGACATCACCTACTAGCCAGCTAGTTACAGCTGTTTTAGAAGAATTTTCGTGACGGTAATCCTTTTCAATGCAGTATCCCTTTTCCCGTTTTTCCTTAAATAAAGAAACAATTTAAGGTATTCTGTGCAACACCCTTAAAGGTCATACTTCATGGGGAAAACTTATGGTGTTTTGTGTTTACCCTCACTATGCCTCGCAGTGGCACCATGCGTGCATGTGAAAAAAGTCCCGTCTGAAACACTGTCGCGCGGCGCAGCGTTCCAAACGTTGTGTAATCAAATACACCGGTATGGCGGTATATAAAAAAATTCATATCATAACGAAAATATACACCGGTATACGGTGTGAACCAGTATACCGCCCAGCACTAAAAGACATTAATCTCAAAACAAGGTTGGTGCCCCATGAACTTTTGGCGTCTATATGAGCATATACAATCGCTTAGTCCAGCCGTAGCTGGTTTTAAGTCTAGTACGGTTACGTTTCTATGGCTTATACCCCAATTGTCAATGGAGAAATTGTATTGGATTTTTACTTCCGGAATCGGCTGTGGGTGTGACTATCAAGGTCTATATGATAAGGACATGGTAAATCTGCAGTTATTCATAGGATCATTAAGTAGCAAGTACGTTCACAAGTAAAAACAAGTCGTAAGTGGAGCGAAGGGGGATAAAAGAAAGGACAAGACAGAAAAGACTCCGCAAAGAAAACGAAAGTAGCCTATTAAGGTTTTGCACCTACGTCATAATGTCATGTGACCGTTTGTTTACAACTAGAGTGGTAGGCAAGAATGGTAGGCAAGGCACTGCAGAGTGGTAGGCAAGCCTACAACAGTCGGTTGCATAGGCTACACATAGTTACAAATAGCTTCAAAATTGAAATTTTAATATCAAATATTGACGGATGCCGACCACTTGTGTAGGCCCTAACAGTTGGTTTTACAATAAGAAGCAAAAGGCTTAATTTAATCGACCGTTTAGCCTACATATCCTCGTGGTTGTGGAGGATGATCGTTAGCAGCTGTGAAGTCTTTTATTCTCAAGATAGCCTAATGGTGTAGCCTACTGTCTACGAAGACGTAGGCTAAAATCCTACTATCTACAGTCATCCAAAAATGAATTGCCAGAGAAAAAGTGCAGCATTTTAAACATGGCAAGATTATTTTTACCGGAACAGTTTGTTCTAATTTGTGTCGTGAAATTCGTGCTTGTGGACATCAATCACCTATCTTCTGTCCTTCTATTTCAAGTTATCTATCATGAGTGTCATTTGATTATATAATCACAACAAATGCTAATAAATGAAAACAGAATAGGCTTATGTGCTATAGCACAGGCTAACGTTACAGGTCAGGCTAACTCCCGTATGTCAAAATAAACTGATTTGATCCTAATTGTTTAGCGATCACACACAACAACTTAACACAGCAACCTCAAACACCACTGTTGAACCTAGGCTACTGCTTCAGTCATGTAAGAAATAAGCAGTTTATGAATTATCTTTATCCGTTTAACCAAGTCCACATGACCAAAATAACAACATATTTAAAGGCTGAGCTAGCATAACAGCCTAATATAGGCGATGCTGCAATGGATAACTAATAAAAAGTTTCATACAATTAATGAACTTTATTACTCACATTCTGAGTTTTTCTGGGTGGTTATATATCCATGCAGATCGTCTTCGAATAAGCCATCGCTGTTATATGATATAATATGTTACAGGATTCATGACTAACGCCATTAATGTTACATGATGCTGACTGACTCTGGCTATAACAGTAGGCTACCGTTTTAACGTCTGCTGAGTCTACTGCCTACCAAGACCTGTCGCTGTTCAGTTGAAGTTAAATTATCAAATATTGTTTGATTTTGTGTCAGCTTTCAGAAGGAAGACATGTTCCTTTCTGGTCAAATTTCACAGCTTCTAAGAAAGGCTATTGTCTTCGTGTAAACCGAGTTTTGAACAGAGAAAAAAAGTTAGGCTACCATTAGGCTACATGCAGGTTCTCCCATAACGTTATCGATACCAAATCAGGGCGATTTTAGCGAAACAACGTTCCTGTGACAGGCTATCAAATATTGAACAATGGGATAACGTTTCATCATCACCTTTATTGATGCCTGAAATGTTGACATTGCTGAAATACAGAGATGTAGCCTACTGAGAGGCAGCTGCAGACAACGATGTTCAATGGGTTCAACTTGTCCCTTGCCTACCAGCTGGATGTAAACAAAGCTATAGAACCTAGAATACGTCACATGAAAAACGTTAATAGGGGAGATTATGTGAAAAATCGTTATGCGGTGGATAGAAGCATGACATTTGGTAGATATGTTCCTTGGGTGATCCTAAGACATCCTAGAAGGGGTGCCCAAAAATATCTCAAACATGAAGTGAGATTTTGAAGAAATTCAAAATGGCCGCCCATACAAATGACAGCTGATTCAAAAGCCACCTTCACAACCCCCTAAAACCTTGAAATTTGGTATACATGTTCCTTGGATGATCCTAAGACATCCTAGAAGGGTGCCCAAAAATATCTCAAACAGGAAGTGAGTTTTTAAAGAAATTGAAAAATGCTGCACTCCCCGCCACAAAATTGGCAGCTGATTCAATCACCACCTAAACAACCTCTTAAAAGCTTGACGCTTGGTATATATATTCCTTGGGTGACCCTAAGACATCCTAGAAGGGGTGACTAAACATCTCAAACAGGAAGTGATCTTGAAGAAATTCCAAATAGCCACCCATATAATTGAAAGCAGATTCAGAGGCCACCTAAAAAAACTCCTAAAAGCTTGAAATTTGGTATGTCCCTTGGGTTATCCTGGAAGATTATTCCAAGAAATCTCAAATGGGAAGTGAATTTTTAAAGAAATTGAAAAAAGGCTGCACTGCCTATCCACAAAATTGGCAGCTATTTCAAAGGCCACCTAAAAAACCTCCTAAAACAGGGGTCTCAAACTACCGGCCCGCGTCCGGCCCAATTCCGGCCTGCGACCTAACGTCAAAATAATAATGTCATTCGGCCCTTGAGGGTATTTTTAATGGCGACAAACAATGGCACTGATTAAAATAGACGATAGATACTCTCCTCCTCTAGTTGCTAGACTTCCAGAGCTTTGATTTCAAGCCCAAATTCGCTGCACAAAGTTTTCAGGAAACGATGCAGGCCATAAATTTGCACAAATTGAAGCAGAAATATAGGCCTACACCAAATGTTGAAAAAAAGTTCACGTGTGATAAAGTCTTGGGTAGGCTATGTTATTCACTTATTCATTATGATCGATCGTCTATTGACACTGACAATTTGACAGTGATGGTCACTGTGCGTCTGTGAATGGAGGTGTGTCTTTTGCGTATACGACGGTGTCCACTAAGCATACCATGCTTATTACCCTCTACCCAACATAGCTGGAGGTGGCAGTGCTAATCGTGATGATGGTGTCCGTAATGGACGTGGTACAGACAGCAGGGGTAGTAAAAATAGGGCTCTGAAGAACTACAAAGTCACCCGCGATTGGAACTGATTTGACCAGGCTACTTTATTATAGGCCTGTTAATTTATTATGTGGGTAGTAATATGACAAAAAAGAAAGTAAACCTGCTCAAATATGTTCAACATCCAGCATTTACTGAAAGGTGCATAATTTGAGATGCTTACCATCCAGTGGCAGATTAGATGGGTAAATGTACCCCCTCCACAAACTTTTGATTATACTCAAAGATTTTTACATTTACAGTAGAACTATCTCTGACCATTTTCAAGCCATAACCTTTTGAAATTTTGATATAAAAATCCAAAGGTGTTGTTTTCTTAACCCTACCGCCTAAAGGATTAAATAAGTTATGAGAGGAAAATATTTTTGTTTGGTGTGAAACACACACATACCTGTTTTGTTTTTTTTTTTGTTTTTATCATTTGTATTAATATTTATTGTATAATTCTTTTATTTATAAGCTAAGGTTGCTGGCACAGGTGTCTAAAAATAGATAAAAAGACTTGTACTTTCTGTTTGCAGTTTTGTGTTAGTATTTTTTATTTCTTTTTCAGAAATAGCCATTCTTTTTTTTATATATTATTCTGACATGGCCCTCCAATCAGATGACTTTGGCAGAACTGGTCCCCAGCTCATTTAAGTTTGAGACCCCTGTCCTAAAAGCATGAAATTAGGTATAAGTGTCTTATACATATGTCGCTGTTTTAAGCAGACAATACGGCTACACTATGGCTACCTATAAATCCACCAGCTGTCTCAAGGATACTATAAACACAGACACTCAAACACCTCAGGCAGACCAGATATTTGCATCTATTCACATGCTCTGCCACATTGGCTAATACTGTGCAAGGCAACCCAGCATTCTGGCATTGGCACTTTCGAGAGCAGAGAGGCTCACCTTTGCAGCCACATTTAAGAGGTTCTCGTCATACTTTGGCTGCCTCTGGTAAAAGTGTCCATAAAAGTGTCCAAAAATCATCTAATTTGGTCCATCCATATTTTTCAGGAGAAGGCACTGACTGGGTAGCCTACAGACCTTTGGACCAAATGCTAGCTTGGTACACTGCTCTATTTGAATGCTGTATCAGTCCAGCCTGTGTGGGAGGGATGTTTTCCATTGAGAGACATATTTGAGAAAACAAGTCCCTCCTAAGATCATTGACTTTTTCAAGATCTGTTTTCTTATCCTAAAGAACACAAGTGTACTTCTCCAGCAATGCAACCATGTTTGATTCCTGGCTAAGCAGTTGACAAGGATTTGCTGTCATAGCAATGAAGGCATCCATTACTTCTGGAAATGGTTTCCATGCAGCCCACCCTTTAGAAGGAGTCTGCTGTTCCCGAGGTAGCCACCCCCAGCATCACATAGTGTAGTTGTTCAACTACTTCCATCTAAAAGTTCTCCGATTGTGTTCCATAGAGCCATCTCTGTGTGTAACCCACTAACCCATTTTTGTAAATGTATATAGTGGTTGGTCAAATGCCATAACAGGGACCTGGCCGGGATTTAGGTGCTCTGTCAGTTCTTTTACAACATTCATGCCATGTCTGACCATGGCAAAGCTGGCAGCTTTTTCATGAAAGAGAGGAAGGAGTGAGTTTATAGCAGGTGGGTCAGACAGTTCTGGCTGAAGTGAAGCATCAGTTTGATTGCATGCTCAGCCCACTTTTCCTCCTCTGTTATGGGAGTTTTGTTTGGGGCAGCCGTGGCCTACTGGTTAGTGCTTCGGACTTGTAACCGGAGGGTTGCCGGTTCGAACCCTGACCAGTAGGCATGGCTGAAGTGCCCTTGAGCAAGGCACATAACCCCTCACTGCTCCCCGAGCGCCGCTGTTGTTGCAGCCATCTCACTGCGCCGGGATTAGTGTGTGCTTCACCTCACTGTGTGTTCACTGTGTGCTGAGTGTGTTTCACTAATTCACAGATTGGGATAAATGCAGAGACCAAATTTCCCTGACGGGATCAAAAGAGTATATATACTTACTTATACTTATTCTAGCACCTCGAATCGGGAGGCAAGCTAGTAATTGAGCTAAAAAGCCCAGGCTGCTAGTTCTCTCATTAGCATGTCAAGGTATCATGAGGGAGGTTTACTTAATGTACATACTGCACAGCTAAATACTAGCTGGCTACCGTTACTGTAGTACAAATCAAAATTTCGTAGCTTCTAATTTTATTCCCGTAATAACGGTACAATACCCCCCAGGAAGCCCCAACAATTCACAAATATGCACCCCAGGTGATCATGGTGACACAATTAGCCTAGGGATGCCTTTGTTTGCCTAGATTTAGCTTGATAATCGGCACCCAGCTAGTGGTTCTACATTGGCTAATGCTAACGCTAACACTGGCATAACATTTGGTCAATGAGTTGTGTCCCTAATTAGGGCTTGATCTCTGCTCATGTGGACATTTTAGCAATAAACTGTCTTTTGAAAATGATTAAGTGATTCTTCCAAAAGTTTTAAAAAATATTCATGTTATGCATACATACATAATTAACTTCTCAGATGAGGATTCATTTGGGGAGTCATGTCATTCTGACCATTTTAAGCCTGTTTTCCCCCCTTTAAAGCTTTATAAAAGGCATGTAAGATTATTTTCATGGGTTATCTTGCACATATTATTTGTTAACCATCTATATATTTATCAAATGTAAAATAATAAAGTAGCAGAATAAACCATGATGCCCAACTATGTAATGTTTTATTATCCTTGGGTCGTTTTAGGCGGCTATCTTGGATTTTCCCTTAAAAAATGACCTAAATGAACCAGAAATTTTGGGCACCACTTCACAAATGAGGAGACATCATAAAGAGTGTCTTTACCAATTTTGGTGCTTCTATCCACCGCGTAACGATTAGGCCCTTTTTTGTTGATAATCCCCCCTACTAATGATGAGGCATATAGGCCTAGGCTTCACATGGATTGGGAGACAGACTGCCCAAAGCCACAGTGCGTGGTTTGCAGTGAGGTTCTATCTAACCAGTCTAATGTTGTCCTCCACACTGTTTTTTAGCGTGAGAGCTCATAGACCAGTTACACATTTTTATTTTGTTATTTGTTATCATGTAGGATGGCTAATTAAACATGATGCCTAGAATGCGTCAATAGAATGTGTTACTTTTCGGATGGTGGGGGTACGCGAGCCGAGTCAGGATGTAGAAGGTGGTCCGCGGGAAAAAAGTTCTAGAGAGTGAGGAGGTCAACCGTTGGATGAAAATGGCGAAGAATTCAACCACTTTGAGATTCGTCTTGATTGATTCGCCATGGATATTTATGATGAGTAAGTTATGTTTGTTTGACTAGCTCTTGTAATGAATTATACAGATTAGAAATTCTAGGGAGTAAAACACATATCAAGCTCTGTCACTTTGAATAGTCAATTTGAAATCATTGGCCTAGCCTAGCCAGTCACATTGATGAAAGTTACTCCCTACTTCACCTAACCTTAACAACCTGATTTCAGATACACAAAGGAGAGATGTTAAATTCCTAGTGCTATAGGTAGGATTTATCAAAAACAAAATCACTAACAAATCAACCTTTGTAGGCAGAAAACATCACCAACAGCACATTCCTTCATCAGTGTTTCAATGAATTAGGCCCACAACGCCTTCAGATGGCAGTGGAATCTGGCATCCCAGACCCAACGCCCTCCACACTCATGATGGGTTCTTTACCAAAAACACAGACAGATTCTTTGGTGATTCCTCTTCAATGCTGTGGCTGTTTATAATCAGACCAACAAAATAACCAGACAAAACACAAGCCCTTGTTAAAGGCACCAACAAGTACCAGCAAATGCTTTGGTCATTCCTCTCTGTTGCCGTGTTTGCTTATGATCCGATCAGCAAGATACCTAACCGCAAGCCTTTGATGCGGACACCAACAAATATCAAGATATTTATCAACTACCAATCAATACAACAAATTCTTCAGTCATTCCTCTTTGTTGCTGTGTCCGTTTATGATACGATCAGCAAAATACCAACCAATATCACAAATTCTTCAGTCATTCCTCTTCATTGCTAAAAAACTTTGTTGTTAAAAACTACTATATAAGCATTGTTATATATCCACATTTATGGATACAACTTATGCAACTTTTGTTCATATTTTGTAGTTATATTTGTTAACTGGGGTATTATATTATTACAAAAAGCATGATGATTTTTTACACATTATAATTTGGTAACAATCCTACATAAAATCTGCAGAAAATAAAACTGTCCACCTACAATACAATAAAAAATATGATTTGGATAATGGCCACTGAATTTCAACTTGATGGGCTGTATTTTGCTCCCTGGCGCATGGTGTAAAACTCGTTTTCCACCCGGCGCAAAGTTTACTTCCTTATTTTGCACGTTTATTTTTTAAACAATGCGCCCAGGGGTGTGGTAATTAACAACCTAGGGAGTGGCCTGGCGCATTGTCTAAAAATCGCTATTGTACACTTGGTCAGGAGTCTATGGCGAGTTGTTTACAATATGTTATTTTAAGACCACATTGTTAACAGTCAAATTGGCGGGTGCACGCACCATCCTTCTATCATTCATGAACAAACATCAGCGCACGTCCATGCAAAACATTACAAATTGCACGATTACAATGGGAAACATAATTAGAATAAAGATATTACGAAATACTGTACATCTCATGATGAGTAGTTATTCACCATCATTTGCAAATTGGTAATGACAGTTAAAAGTGATTAGGGGAGAGGGGGGAGACACGTATAGAGCACAGCTGAAGATGCGCTGTCATGAGATATAAGCAACTCCTCTGCAGGATAAATGTTGTTTTATTCAGTCATTTAAGCAATATTAGGGTTAGTGTTGCTTTTCCCAGCCTATGTTTTCGATGGTAACCCATTGTCAGTCAATAGTGAAAGTAACTGCATATACCTGTCTTGTCGTTGACTGACACCATGGTGAAGTTAGTTTCACTTTGCCAATGAGTTCAAATAATACAGGAGAGCAAATGCGTGAAGGCTATGCTAGGTTTTAGTGAAACATGGTTAAGTGGAATGACTATTCCATATGGTCTCGCAAGCAGCCTCCTTCAAATGCGCCATTTAATCCCATACAAAAATGTGATATATGGCAATATACGAACATATATGCGATTCAAATTTTTGAAACATATATTCAAAGCTATATGTCCATACATGCATAGAAAATATTTTAATTTCCCATATAAGATGCTATATATCTTCATATACTAGATCCAATTATTTGTTTTCCAAATATATGGAGAAGTTTATGTGTGAATATGTGACAGACTTATATGTAGTCTCCATATATGGTGGCATACATATCCATACACTAGATTCCACTACTTATTTTCTAAATATATGGAGAACTTTATGTGTGAATATGTGGCAGACATATTTGTAGTCTCCATATATGGTGGCATACATATACATACACTAGATTCCATTAGCCTACTTATTTTTCAAATGGAGAACTTAGTGTGAATATATTTGTTTATGTCTTGGCGTCACAGGTATGGTGTCGACTATGCTGCTCGGCATCTTTTGCCTTATGTGTCAATGTTTTGTGTGGAGCGTTTGGGTTGCACCATGTGCATACTAAAATGTGTGAGGCCAAAGCTACTTTAAATATAACGGATGCTTATCGTATCTTGATATGCGCATGCGCACACAACAATACCCATCCCCCACCCTTGACTGACTTTTGAACACCAACCACGGTGACTTCAACCGTCACTTTTGTCCTGTCATGCATCTGACTTTGTAAGCTGTACAAACTCTGCTGTCATCATATCCAAGGTAAGAAGGCCTTTAGTAAACGGGAATTAGTTAGAAAAATATTGTTTTTATAATGTAATGTTAACCAAATCCGTTTGTTAACAGTCTAACCATTATGTTAGAATTAGCTAACGTTAATGTATCAATTAGCTATCGATAACGTTAGCGAGCTAATATTGCTAACGTTAGCAATGTTAGCTATTAATGTTAACTTTTCCATTAACTAACTTTACCATTATGTGGAATATCTAGAATGATAGTTAACATCATATCCAACAACAAGCCTGTCTGAGATGTCGTTATGAATATAAGTTTTAGTTTGAATGAAATATCAGGTGTAAGTAAGTTAGCTAACCTAGCTATAACTTAGGCTACATTTAAAGTGGCTGCTAATAACCATGCCGGCTAACGTGAACGTTAGTAGGCTTAAATGGATCTTTAGTTTGTGAAGGGTAGTGTTAAGCCATCCTTACAACAGAAGACTTTGACAAGATTTGGGGAAGATTCTTGAAAGTCTTTTGAGTAAAGCTTGAATGGGGGGCATTAGTTAAAAGACTCCAATCTTTCAAGAATCTTTCCCAAATCTTGTATGAATCTGATGTATTGATCATTAGGCTACATGTTCTTCATCTCATAGCCCTTATTTAAGCTTACTTGTGCCAAGGCGTGTGTTTATTAAAGATGCATGTGAAGGTAGTAGTGCTTCAGTGATGGTCTTTTCATGTTCTGTGAGTTTTACAGCATTTTAATCTTGTCTGTTCCCTGTTTGCAGGTGGTGATTTGTGAGGACTTCTTGTGAGAACATTGAGTGCATTCTGCCAAATCAATGTGTGCCACTTCCATACAGAGAAAAAAAGTTCCTCACTGTTTGTGTGGAAAAAATAAACTTTAATAAAAGGTTAAACAAATATTTTGTGTGTTTTCTTTGGAACATCAACAATGATATATTTCTGAAATATACATATATTGTGACATTTCTATAAATGTGACATAGCAGAACATTACATATATTTTGCAATATATTTACCTAATATCAGTGCAAATATATGTCCATAGACATATATTTGCAATATATTGGTATCCCTAGTATGCATACAAATACATAACTTATCATATATTAACATATATGCAACTGACATATTTTTGTATATCTGGGAAAATATATGTGACATATATAAAAACGGCCAATTTTGCTATATTTTGAAATATATTTGACATGTATGTGTATATATGTGACCTATATGTGTGAGGCATACATAAACATATACATAATATATGTGATTGATATATATTGCCATATATCACATTTTTGTATGGGATGACAAAATACCGATGCATTTATTGGACATCGCACTTTGCACCGTTAAAGGGAATGACAGATGTCATTCTCATTGGTTTATATGATGTTATAAGCCCCAAACACACCCATGACTGATTAAAAAACCTAGGAACACCTTGTTGCACCATGCGCTCGACGTTTGATAACGAAAACCCTCCCAATGTGGTCTGAACATCCTATTAAAATTGAATAAGCGTGACAAGAGTGACGATGCACTTTTGACTGTCATGATAGGGCCCGATATGTGTTATTGAGTATAAGTATTTGTGCATCCCTGATTTCTATAATGTATGTTACCTGTTCCTCTCTGGTGTAGAGCTGGAAACACTGAGCAAGGGTGCAGGCCTGAGGGTGGTGATGTTGCTCTCTGTGAAGGTATACACTCTCAGCATCAGGAATATACTCTTCCTCCATATGTCCAAACAAACTGTAAATGAAAACACATACATTAACAAACACAAAACACAGCTTTCCAACTACCCTTTTTTCCCACAATGTCAGCTGAAGAAATACATAGATGCTTGACTTATTTATATAAATCTTACTTGGGGGTAGAACATCTTCATTTGTTTTACACATATCAATTCTCATGTATTAAACATTAACGTTTAATTTACTCGCTCTTTCCTTCATTCACTTTTCACCCTTCAAGTATCCTGTAACCCTCCCAAATGTTCCCAGGTTATTTGTGTTCTTACAGGGCCACATAACGGAGCAGTGTTGTCAAACAATTGTTCAACTTACTAGTCCTTTGTTTCCTTGTCCCACTCCACCACAATCTTCACATGTGGAGGTCCACCCTGACCACATGACTTGTATGCTCTGTAACAGTTTGGGAAGAAAATCCAGTGACTGACAATTGCAATAGTTTTCAAACACCAGGAACAAATGTATGGGCCACAATTGTTACTTCATTAACAGGGTGAACTGTTACAACATTATATGACCAATGCACTTCTACCAGCCCTGGTTCTTCAATGTCGTCAGGGGATGCAACGCATCACCACACGCACCTTTTTTTAATGTTTTACCCTTTTACCCTCTATGGCCGAAGCTTGATTTTGTACAATATGTACATAATACATATAATAATTCTCATTAGGTATGGGGTTCTTTTCAGTATAGTCGTTCTGCTATGTACGCTAAACACACCTAAAGTGTTTCTAGCTAAAGAGCGCATTTCATCTGACAAAAGACCACACTTCCAGACCACTGTACCATTCAGTAACTCCTGCCGTTTACATTGGTAATTAAATGACTGGACAGGCCTCTACCTGGCATGCCCTCTAAATAATCTATTAGCAGGGGGACTTGATGACCCCAAGATGATAAATGTTTCCGTAACTTTCAAACAGTGGTTCTTATGGAATATTTTGCCTATCTTACCATAGTCCATAATGTAATGGGGCATGTTTGTCATATTTCCAGTAGATTACAACCTGTTAATCATAATCATGGTATATTTAGTATTTAGTTTTGTCAGTTTTTTTATCTTCTACGGTCTCTATTGTACAGTGGAGTTTTCTGCTGAGTGCTAAGTGCATGTTGTGTGTGATGTCTGTATGCTACTGAGACCTTGAATTTCCCCTTGGGGATCAATAAAGTATCTATCTATCTACCTATCTAATCATTGTTTTAACTGTAAATATAGGCATTTTCAACAAAGTACCTAGTTTTTATAGACATCCCCTGACTTACAAATGTCAACACACTTTGTTTTTATTTAGATTTAGTGTATTCTCTTGTCTTTCCAATGTTGAAAAATGACTAGAGGATTTAGCCTCTGTGTCACTTTATTTTCATACCTTAGTGAAAAAGAAAGTCATAAACTACTTCTGAAAGTTCAAAGACACTCTGATTAACTTAAATAAGTTGAAATTAGATAGGAAAATGCTGCTGTTAGGTTTTGTATATAAGATTTTTCTAGGGGTGCCAATATTTGTGAGCTATGTGTTTTTGTTTAAAATATTTATTTCTTTATGAGATTTTCCTTTTTCTCAGAATAAATTCGCTTCCCTTCAAGGGTGGATTTTTCCTCATTGTTTTCATTGTGAGATTACAGTAAATCACCAACGGATTTATACCTGTTTTTAGTCAACTTTACCAAAGGTGCCAATAATTCCGGAGGGTACTGTATCTCTTGCAGACTTCATAAATTCAATTAATTTTAAATCATTCTATTGACCAAATGGCAAAGGCCTTCGATAGATAACTAAGTGTCCTGCTTGACAGAGTGGCTCCTTTAAAGACTAAAAAAGGCTCTGTATATGAGAGATTTCAGTTAAATCATTTTATGTTGTAGAATACTTTTTCGGATTATTCTACATTCGAAACCATTAAGTCAGGTTCTGCTTAAGGTTTCTTCTGGGAATATGGGAGTTTTTCCTTGCCACTGTTGCCATATAGCGTGGGATTAAGGGTTAAGGCTGCCAGTCTTCCGGTCGTTGTGTTCCTTAACCCTCTGAGGTCACGGTCCCCCCGGGGGACTTTTTGGACTGTTCCAAACACACATCTAAAGCCCTGTGAGTTTTTGTCCTAGAAACATAACACCACTAGAAACCTTGAATCTTCTATATTTCAAATATATAAAATGTATCGATGGCACTTTGTAAAGACAATAAAAAGAAATCTTAGAATTTTCAGTACTTTCGCCAGCAGCAACTTCTTAATGACTCACCCCTCAGCTATTCAAATGGTAAGCACCAGGACAATCAATGGGGTCATTGGCTCATTGTGTAGCAGGACTAGGTGAGAACACGCCCCATTTCACCAGTATAAACAAAGACACAGGGGATGAGATGTTTCGCTTCTTTGGACACACCGGTAAATGTTGAGGAAGGATGTCTAGCGAACGGAAAATGTTGCCCCCAAAGCCTTGCTGCTGATTCAGGATGAGCTCAGTTTTGAGAGTGAGTCAGACGATGCAAGGTTAGATGTATCCAGGGATGACAGAGATGATGAACAATGATGCAAATGCACTTTGAGCTTCGTCTGGATCCCATGGAGGACATTTCCGATGAGTAAGTAGCCTAATATCTATTTTACTAGCTGTTATTGTCATGCTTTTTCTGTTAGCTTATAGGAAGAATGTAGCTATAAGTCGATAGTCGATTGAAACATGCTATTTCTGTCAAGTTTTGAAGACATTTTTCAGTTGCCAGCAGAGGCGATTTCTTTAAGACTGCAAGGGAAGCATGTAAACATTTTGCTGACTAAAAATGCATTAGAACACGTTCATCTCGAAAACGAGTTCATTCAGAATCAGCTACATATAGCAGGTCGACTGACGATCTCATACATTCCCATTTCCCTGTTGAAGCCTGGCGTCCATGAACTTCAATGGGGCTGCTTTGAACAGTTTTTTTCAGTGCTTCGAAACTAGACGGTCATTGGATAAATGCTGCGATTATGTCCCGCCCACAGACGCTCATGGGGTGAATGGAGGAGTGGGCTGGCCTGGAGTCCGGGCTTCTGCGTGATGATTGGAGGGTCTGTCGAAAGACTACATATCCTTTTGATTGACAGCAGTTTTGTACTATAAAAAGTCGCCAAAGCTATTTGCGCTCAGTCCTATTGCGGATTTTGTAAGTGTAGGCAGAAAAACTGCTGCTGCAACCTTTTTCTTGGTGAAATTGCTAGCCAATTTTCATCGTACATTTCACACTTATACACCACATTCCTTGTTTCAGTTTAACCTAATTCCCATATTTCCTCCAAAAAGTTTAATATCATTTTGATAGATCATTCGTCCATTCGCTCATTCATACAATAGGATAGGCTAGTGTTGTAGGGGTGCACTAGCCAGCTAGCAAACTGCACACGATGGCAGACAATGCTAATATTGTCGAGCTGATTTTGGTGAAGTCTTCTTTACAAGGAGAAACTTAGAATTAAACAGCAGGGCAGATCAACACCTAAGATTGATTTAGTGCAAAAGATTGGGAAAAGTAACAGGTGTTTTTCAGCTCTCCTGGTATGACAAAGTTAGATGGCTGACTGGAGGTGCTGTGACAAAGAAAATGTACTGCTGGCCATGCCTCTTGATGAAACCATCTCACAGATGAGTTATTTGGTCAAAGGTGGGGTTTAGAGATCTGTCTAACTTTGACAGGGCATATAAAAGGCATGAAAAGAGCAATGAAGATGTGATTGCAAGATTAAGTTGCATGTTGCACTTGCATTGATGACATGAGACAAGTGTTTCCAGGGGGAGGCCTTCCAAAGTGTCCTGAAAAGGGTCAGTTTCCACACACCGAAATTTCGCTTTGCTCTCATTGAGGTTGAATGGAGACCAAATTCACCCTGGTTGGGCGAAATGAGAGCGAATCGCTGAGGCAAACTAAACAAAGTTGAAGAAAGTTTAGCTTTATTCAAATGAGGACCATTCGAGAACCAATCAGGTAAAATGTCACTGGCCGAAATTTGCGAGATGTTTCGCTGTGTGGAAACCTACCGTTATGACCATTACTTTGATTCAGGGAGACTGAGGTCTGAACTTTAATTCAGCTGTGTGATTACTTACTGTGTGTTCCTTAAAGACATGGAGTTGGACAGTGCAGTGCCTTAGCTTTACAACTGTTCTCATTAGTGGCCACAATTGGAGCAACATCTGCAGGTGTAGAGAGGAGCTTCTCCTGTTTAACCCTTTCCCCCATAAAGACGTCATATGACTACCCCCCACAAATCACCACATGTGTTTTGACGATGACTAGAGCAAGTACAGTGTTTGCCTTTGTAACAAATAATCTGATCGGCAGAGCCGAAACCTAGCAACACCAGGCTAACCAATAGGAGTGAGGGATACATATTCGCGGGGTTTTCCGAAGTTCGACGATCTAAGTTCTAGCCTTTGAGGGGAAAAAAGACGAGCGCGTCAGCTGTCAGAGTGACCTGCGAATGTTGACATTTTGACGATGGCGGCACGAGTGTTCAGGAATCCGGAAGATGCAGCCTTTTATATTGAGAATTTTCTTGATAACGAGTCTGATGGGTCTGATTTTTCTGGGTTTGAAGATGATTTTATACCCTCAGAGGAAAGTGACAGCGAAAGTGATGGTCACGAAAATGTCACTGACGAGATGAGAGAAACGGGAGATGTAGCCTGGAGTCGTGTTATAAGGGACCAAACAATCAATCAATTTACTATGGATTCGGGACCGAAGTTGCCAAGGACATTCAATGTAGGAAACGCTAGACCCTTGGATTACTTTTTTCTTTTTTTCGTCGAGACAATGTTTCAGAAGATTGCTACTGAAACGAACTTGTACGCGGAGCGCTGTGCTCAAGAACACTCGCGAGTTGATAGCCTCTGGTTTCCAACTGACGGCGCCAAGATGAGAGCTTTTTTTGGATTAAATATCCTGATGGGTGTTAATCCGAAACATGAATACAGTGATTACTGGTCCACGGATCCATTCCTGGGTGTCAGCGGGTTTCAACGTGCCATGACTGTGAATAGGTACGAAAAGTTGTGCCAGTATTTACACTGTAATAATGCTGCCGCGCGAGTGACGAGAGCTGATGCTAGCTATCATCCGATAGCTAAAGTTGCGCCGGTGTTTGAGATGGCACGTCAAAATTGCAAGCTGTTTTATCAACACGGTCGTGACATTTCTATTGACGAGGCTATGAAAGGGTTCAAAGGCAGAACAGAGCTTGTAATGTACATGCCTAACAAACCAGAAAAGTTTGGAATCAAGTTCTGGGCCCGGTGTGACAGCAACACATCTTACATGTCAGACTTCAAGCTTTATTCAGGGAAACGGGACCAGGCACCTCTTCAACGGATCCATGGTTTGGGATACAGGGTCGTGCATTATATGACCAGGGATTTGATTGGCCTCAATCACTGCGTTTATTTCGACCGCTTTTTCACAAGCATTTCCCTCTTGCAGAGTCTGCTAGCAGATAACATTTATGCCTGTGGAACGCTAATGTCCAATAGAAAAGGTGCCCCCACAGAAATAAAGCAAAAAAGAAGCCTGAAAAAACTCTACGGAAACGAAGTGACAGTATTTTTTTCCAGAAGGCCGGCATCACTGTCACAGCATGGAATGACAACAATGTGGTTGTCATAGCTCACACCTGTCTCCCACATCCTGGTCAGATGGTGACCTGTCATCGGCAGGTTGAGATGGAAAAGCTAGTCGTGCCACAACCACAAGCTCGATACAATCAGCACATGAACTCGATACAATCAGCACATGAATGGCGTGGATGTGCACGATCAGCTAAGAAAAAAATACGCTGCCTCTCGTCCCAGTAAGAAGTACTGGAAGTATATCTTATGGTTTGTGGTGGACGTCTGCCGAGTGAATGCGTGGATTTTGTACAGGATGGCCTCTACAAGACGAGTGGGGAGGAAGACGCGATACACCCAGAAAGATTTCATCTTGGAGCTTGGTAAGGGTTTGATCAATGGCTTCACCAGTAGGAAGCGATCTACCATCAGAGAAAGGGGGGTTGAAATTGATCCAAAAAGGCACAAGACGGCTCACACCTTCGAGCGACTTCCCGGCAAGCACGCAAAAAATTGTTATAGACTTGAGCGTCGGCATGAGAAGGTGTTTGGCTGTGCCACATGCAACACACACATGTGCAGGGACTGTTTCCTCCAGGTGCACCAACCTGAGGAATGAACTAAAGGTGTTGTTCATCTGATATGTATGTATATATTATGTATGTATCTATATAATATCTGTTTATATTATTGTTATGCCTAATTAGTTGGTAAACTTGTTGTACATCTGATATCTTTATCTATTCATATTATATCTGTTTTTATATTATTGTTACGCCTAATGAGGTGTTAAAGGTGTTCATCTGATATCTTTATCTATTGATATTATATCTGTTTTTATATTATTGCCACACCTAATGACCTAATGTGGTAAAGGTGTTGTTCATGATATATTTATCTTTATCTATTGATATTATATCTGTTTTTATATTATTGCCACACCTAATGAGGTGGTAAATGTGTTGTTCATGATACATATTTATCTTTATCTATTTATGATATCTGTTTATCATATTATCTGATTTTGTTTCAGTAAAAACAGATATTAATTGAAACAACCAAACACTGTCAAATCTGGTTTTATTTCGTATAAGATTGATAACTGATAGACTGAAACTACAACACAAAACCGGTCAAATAGGCTTGAAACTGTTTTGTACCACACTTATCATTACTTACCACTTGGGGAATCTTGACTACAACAGACTACAAGATTGGTAAAACAGGTGTGAAATAGTTCATCGCCATATTTCCCATTACTAACCTGATCATGAGAAGACCCTCGCTGCAATTTCCATGTGTACAGGTACAGGGTCTCAATACCATACTTACCATTACATACTTACATAATTCTTTTCAGATAGTTCCCCCAATTAATTACAAGTTAAAATAGACTAAAACTGTTCTATACCATATAGACATATTGGAATACTTTTACGTGTGTACAAAGTTCATAACATGTATATATTAAATGGGGTTATGTTTTATTTTAAAAAACTAAACACTAGTTTAGAGAATTTGAAATGTTCCAATGGTGAGGACTTGCCTATATACTGTATTATTTAAAAGAAATGGACATTGCCATAATAGATAGCTCAGAACCTCAGGTTTCTATGTTTCAGGTAAGTTGATGGAGTGTATCATTCATTTGTAATCACCTGGCGAGTTTTAATTGTTTTATTCAATAATACTCCATGGGTAGCCTTGGAATGTTCTAAAAGGGTAGTTCTATAAGGCATTCCATGGGGAAAAGAGTTAAAGCGGCTCAGGTCCTACACCCTAAACACAATGGGCCAAGGCCGTTTCAGCAGCCTAGCTCTGCTGGCCATTGAGAGGACACTGGTCAAGTCACTGGAAAAGACGCTTAGTTGGTATGACAGGGTCACAGAGCATTTTCTTGAAAAGTAACATAGGGCAAAATTTACGTATAAATACATTTTACATTTTAAATGACTACAGGCCCTTTACCCTGACATCTGTGGTTATGAAAGGACATAAAAGGACCCCTGCTGGACCTACAGGGCAAACAGGTCGGCGGATGATGCCGTCAATATGGGACTGCAATTCATCCTGCACTTCCTCAACTCCCCAGGGATGTATGCCAGGATCCTGTTTGTGGACTTCAGCTCGGCATTCAACACCATTATGCCTGAACTCCTACATCAGAAGCTCACCCAGTTCTCAGTGCCTGGTACCACCTGTCAGTGGATCATCAGCTTCCTGAATGACAGGCTGGGGAACATCTCATCCAAAACCCGGTCCATCAGTACTGGCGCCCCACAGGTGTATGTCCTCTCCCCGCTGCTCTTCTCCCTCTACACTAATGACTGCACTTCAAAGACCCCGTCTGTAAAACTCCTGAAGTTTGCAGATGACATCACTGTCATTGGTTTGATCCAGGATGGTGATGAGTCTGCTGACAGACAGGAGGTGGAATGATGCAGTCAGAACCACCTGGAGCTTAACCCCAAGAAAACTGTGGAGATGACAGGAGAAGTCTCTAATCTCTGCAGACCCCTTACAACCTGGTCACAAACTGTTCAACCTCCTTCCCTCTGATAGGCGACACAGGGCACTGTTCACCAAAACCAGCCGACACAAAGACAGCTTCTTCCCCCAAGCAGTCACTTTGATGAACGCTCAGTAACAGCCCCCACCCTTACACTGAATAAAGTCAATCAACACTGTTCTGCTCATCTACCTCACGTTGTTATTGGGGGCCAAGCAGCGAAGCTGCGAAGGCACCCATTGTGTTTGTATGATTTCTTATTGGGGGCCAAGCAGCGAAGCTGCGAAGGCACCCATTGTGTTTGTATGATTTCTTATTGGGGGCCAAGCAGCGAAGCTGCGAAGGCACCCATTGTGTTTCTATCTTTTCTTATTGGGGGCCAAGCAGCGAAGTTGCGAAGGCACCCATTGTGTTTCTATTGTCTGCAGGACCCCTATTGTTTCTGTACCGTTAATTTTTGGCCAAAATTCTGTAAAAGTCATACTGCAGCCTAAACCATAACTCCAAAACGCTTCAAATTTTCAGGTATCCCCTCTGCCCATAACCCAAAATGTGGGGTACTGCACCCAAAGGTGGCGCTGTTGGAAAAAAAAGTTAATTATGCTAATTTCTCCTTACCAGATTGACCTAGACTCAAAATTCTTTCATAATATTAATCTCTAAACTCAGATGCATCTTTTTGGCCCTGTTCTTATGGTCTAGAAATGTTTACTTTTGACACAATTTCATGGAAAAGCCAAACATAATAAAAAGTTTCTCACTCTTCAAAAATAATCAAATCTTCACCAAAATTCTCACAGACAATGTTTAGACCAAGCCTCACAAAAGTTATCGGTCAGAACCATTGAACAGCACCTGAATGACATCAGTCAATCAACATTCACACTCATCAGTTACCAAGAATCAGAATGCCGGGACTCTCTATTACATTTAGGGGAACTTCTTTGTTTACTATTTTTCCTTCATCATTCGTCTATCATATTTATATTTTATCATTAGTGTTCTTCGGACTCTCTATTACATTTTAGGGGAACTTCTTTGTTTACTATTTTTCCTTCATCATTACGTCTATCATATTTATATTTTATCCATTAGTGTTCTTCTCTACAAATGTCTAATTGCCCCAGAATTTCAAAAATATTTCAGGTGTATCTTTCAGTACAGCCCTTAATTTTATTGTCAAATGTATGCTTGGAGTTTTTCTTGTGTTATTACCAACACACATTTTCACCATGTGAATGTGACTACCCAATGTGTATGATTGTTAGTGGCTCAGTGGGATAATGCCTTGTACTGGTGTTTCTTAGGTTGAGTGTTCAAATCCCCGTTGGAGCTTTAGGATTTGTCATTTAAGATTCACACCATTGAACAGCACCTGAATGACATCAGTCAATCAACATTCACACTCATCAGTTACCAAGAATCAGAATGCCGGGACTCTCTATTACATTTAGGGGAACTTCTTTGTTTACTATTTTTCCTTCATCATTACGTCTATCATATTTATATTTCATCCATTAGTGTTAATCTCTACAAATGTCTAATTGCCCCAGAATTTCAAAAAGTTTTCAGGTGTACTCTTTTAGGGAAGCCCTTCATTTTATTGTCAAATGTATGCTTGGAGTTTTTCTTGTTGTGTGTTTACCAATACACATTTTCACCATGTGAATGTGACTGGCCAACATGTAGAATTGACAGTGGCTCAGTGGGATAATGCCTTGTACTGGTGATCCTTAGTTCAAATCCCACTTGAAGCATTAGTGTTCGAATGCTGTTGGGTTGTGGAGGTTAGCATACTAGAATAGAATGCTGTTGGGTTGTAAAGGTTAGCACACTATAACATTACAGCTACTTGTCAATATGGACTAGTAGTGCAAGGCAAGTATAACTGTATAATTATAGGCTGTTTATCTTATTGACTCCAACACAGAACCCACCTTCACCTACCACCACAAATACAATTAAATTTTCTGGGAAACACTGCCTTCCATTATCAAACCCTTCATCTTATCCACGACAAATAAATAGTCCTGTAGAATCAAGTATTATTATAGAGATGCACCGATATGGAATTTTAGGGCCGATAACGATAACCGATATTTATTGGTTTGTTGTGGCCGATACCGATACGATAACCGATAATATTACTCTTGAAAAAAATTTGTGAAAAGTGATTTGGGGAAAGCATTTAATAAGCATAATTTTATTGCAGTAATTTTACCTACCACTAAATGATGGACAGAACTCATAATAGTCCTCAATAGTACGGCAGTCAACAACATAACAGTAGCCTAGCCCTACAGTATGTGTGGCTCCTTTAAGTGAACCTGACGTCAGTGAATTGCGAGTGAGTGGCTAGAGAGTTTGAATCGTTTTCATTTAGGACTAAACGCTCATTAACGCTCGCTAAACGCCATGGCCGTCGTGGCCGCGGTGAAATTCCTACCCTGGTTGTACCTTACATAGCCATATGATTTCAGTTTATTGTTGTGAGTTGGGATCTGTACTGATTTACCCCATTTCACTGATTACTCCATTTTCTGTTTGTTTCCTCTTTGATGAAGCACACAGAACAAAAGAACAGATGAATTGAAACTCAAATAAAGTTCACTTGTGTTGCACCGAAACCTGCCATCTCCGTTTCATCACTCCATACCATTGAGCCTTCTGACCGAGGCTCTGCCTGCTCGCCACACACACTCACTCTACCTCAACCCACACGCCCCTACAGTTCCTTCAGTTGGGTTGTGGTGGTTAGCATACTAGAATAGAATACTGTTAGAATACTGTTGGGTTGTGGAGGTTAGCACACTATAACGTTACAGCACAGGGTAATCCTAATTTTATGGATCAAATTTATTCCAATCCAACTCAAAAGTTTTGAACAACACAAAGGTTTTATCAAGATCAAAACCAAGAATAGATTATGTGATCTAATCCAATTTCAGGATCCTTGATTCCCTTTGAACAACCCATTTTCAAGATTTGAAATCCGATAGCTGAAATCTGGTAACTGAAATCCGATAACCAAAATCCAATCACGTTTTTTTGAACAATTGGGCCAAAACAATCGAAGCATATGTAAACTAAAAAGCTATGCTACCTCATGTTCATTTTGCTCGGACCCCGTTAAATCACCACTTGAGGTTATATTTTTTTATTGAAATTACATAACATTTCTGAATGCTCTTCTTACTTTTATGTAGCCAACACCTTTGTTTACAAGGTTCAGACTTCAAAAGTCTTGCCCAGATATATTTATAGTGTGTTTTTTTTAACAAGGTTTGAAGATCTCTGATATAATATTTTTTTGTCAAGTTATGTTTACACTGAATTTTACTGAACTATTTACACTGAACTAATTTAATTATATTCACTTTACTTTCGTATTATTTGTTGAGGTTTTCCAGAATATTGTAACCATATGTGTCACTTTTGCATAGATGTTTTTAGTTAGATGAAATACTTGTCAAGATGTAGCAGACTGCCTTAAAGTGTCTGACAGGCCAGGGACCTCTGAGTGTTAAACGTCTGGATATAAATTCATATAATCACAACAAATACTAAGAACATACTTAGGCTAACCGCTTAGAGTCCACATCAACGGGGCCTAAGAATTTGTTAGCAAAGCCTACATACTACCGCAACAACTTGCTGTGTTAGCCTCAAAAACGTATTATTATTATTATTATTATGATTATTATATTCTTCTCTATTATTGTGTTGTTATTATTATTATTATTATTATTATTTTCTTATCTATTATTGTGTTAAATGTTCCAAATATGAAGCACTATGAGCTGCATTCTGTGTATAAAAGGTGCTATACAAATAAAGTTGCAGCAAGGACAGATATAAGAAAACCTTCTTACCCACAGCAATAGCACTTTACAACGACTCTCCTTTGAGTAGAGAGAGACAACTTATCTTTTAATCTTTTATATCTCATATGGAGGCAATTGTCTTGATTTATGTCTTATTAGGCAGTTACACTTTGGTACTTGGATGTGTATGGTACCTTGACAGTTATCATATGCTATGTCTTGTGGGTGAAAGTAATTTCTTGTTTATGTATGTGGACTATATGTGTGTGTGTGTGTGTGTGTGTGTGTGCTTGCTGTATGTTCTTAAGGCTGCTGAAACAACTGAATTTCCCTGTGGGATAATTAAAGTATATCTATCTATCTATCTATTAATATTATCATTATAAATTAGTATAAATCTCAGTGATGTGCACTCGTTTGCTCTTACTCAGCCAATAGATGTTGATTCTCACTAGACTGAAATACATTCGGTTCTATCTAATTCCATCCATCTAATTCAATTTCCAAATATACCATTCAAATTGGGGTTTTCAATACAATTGCTCAAATTCAATAATTCAAATGAAAATCTTTTGAATGGTCCATAGGTTGGATTGTATGAAATGCAGAGCTGATATCTATACACACCATACGCACATAGTTCCCTCCCCTGTTGTCAAGGTAAGTGCAGTGTGCAGTATGAAGTTGATAGCATCGTCCGTGGATCTATTAGAACGATATGCAATATGCGATATGAGGAGCAAATTTAGCTTAAATATAGTTCTAACCTCTCAAAGCACTTCATTGCTATAGACATCACTGCAACGGGATGGTTGTCATGTTATTGTCAGTGTTATGTCACGGTATTGTTTTTTTTGATTGTACCGCTCTTCTGTGACTTGATGTGCATACTAACAACGTCCCTAGAGTGACAAATTAACTTTCAGGACTTTTCCAAAACTTTCAATAAATTTACTGAATTTCATGATTTTTCCAGGCCTGGAAAATGGTATTTTACTATTCCATGATTTTTTCCAGGTGGGAACCCGGAATGGACAATGGGAGACAACCCGCAAATGTTCACTACTATCACTACTACAACTATTAATACTACTAATGATCTATTTGTATATTATTACATAAAATAATCATAATGTAAAATGTAAACAACAGACCTCTCTACAGTAGGGTGGCACAAAGGCTGCTCCTCCTGCGGTAACAAATAGGTGATGCCCACCACACCTACAACTCGCAAGCTGAAGGGTCCAACCTGACAAAAACAGTTTGTTACTCATTAAAAAATAACAGCAAAATTAAACTAGAAATGCAATTCCAAGGAAGTACCAGGGCATTAAAATGCAAAACATGATGTGTTAAAACAGATAACTTAGCTAATGTTTGCAAGTAGTTATGTTAACTATGCTAACCATGTTACTTAGCTAGCTTAGCTTATGTTTAATAGTAGTTATGCTAACTATAATAATAATAATGTTAACTATGCTAACCATGTTACTCAGCTAACTTAGCTAATGTTTTCTAGCAGTTATGCTAACCATGCTAACAATGCTAACCATGTTACTTACTTAGCTAGGTTGCTAGGCTGTTGCTAGGGTACTTGAGGTGGTTGCTAGGGTAGTTATGGTGGTTGCTAGGCTGTTGCTAGGGTAGTTATGGTGGTTGCTATGCTGGTTGCTAGGGCAATCATGTTGGTTGCTATGTTGGTTTCTAGGTTGTCATTGTGGAAGTGGTTGATAGGTTGTTGCTAGGGTACTTGAGGTGGTTGCTAGGCTGTTACTAGTTTAGTTGAGGTGGTTGCTAGGCTGGTTGCTAGGTTAATCTCATTGGTTGCTGTATTGGTTGCTAGGTTGTAACTGTGGAAATGGTTGCTAGGCTGTTGCTAGGGTATTTGACATGGTTATTAGGCTATTGCTAGAGTACTTGAGGTGGTTGCTATGCTGTTGCTAGGGTAGTTATGGTGGTTGCTATGCTGGTTGCTAGGATAATCGTGTTGGTTGCTATGTTGGTTTCTAGGTTGTCATTGTGGAAGTGGTTGATAGGTTGTTGCTAGGGTACTTGAGGTGGTTGCTAGGCTGTTGCTAGTTTAGTTGTGGTGGTTGCTATGCTGGTTGCTAGGTTAATCTCATTGGTTGCTGTATTGGTTGCTAGGTTGTAACTGTGGAAATGGTTGCTAGGCTGTTGCTAGGGTATTTGACATGGTTATTAGGCTGTTGCTAGAGTACTTGAGGTGGTTGCTATGCTGTTGCTAGGGTAGTTATGGTGGTTGCTATTTTGGTTGCTACGGTAATCATTAGGGCTATTCTGGTTGCTAGGGTAATCTGGTTGCTAGGTTGTCATCATGGAAGTGGTTAATATTTTGTTGCTAGTGTACTTGAGGTAGTTGCTAGGCTGTTGCTAACTTAGTTGTGGTGGTTGCTATGCTGGTTGCAAGGTTAATATCATTGGTTGCTAGGTTGTAACTGTGGAAGTGGTTGCTATGCTGTTGCTAGGGTACTTGAGGTGGTTGCTATGTTGGTTGCTAGGTAGGTGGTGGTTTAGTATAGTTGGAATGGCTGAACAGTTAAATAGGTGGATAGTTTAAATGGTTAAATTATTTAATAGGGAATTATTGTAGTGAGGACTTTTATTTTGAAACAGTTGTGGGCAGAGGAACTGCAACCTGGACCATTTGAAGACCTATGTTATGAAGTTTGAACGAAGTTTCTAAGTTAAATGGTTCAAGTGAAACTGCATACAGAAAAATTGGTAAGCGGAATAATAATAATAAGAAGCCTAGGAAGAACAGTACAGTGCATTTTCATGCACTGTAATAACAGTCACTAATATGTCTGTGTTGCCCATTTGTACCTGGATGTAAACTCCTGGCCTGAGAAGGTGTCGCATCTTTTCCAGGATTTCCCTCTGTAAGACATCCCAGGTCACAGTTCGGTCCATGTACAGCACAAAAGGAAGACCAAACCTGTAAAAAAAAAAAAAAAAACAAAAAAAAAATATATATATATACAAGAGTATATAAGAGTAAATTATATGTCTAAAATATATATATATATAAATATATAAATATATATACTAAAAACACATGTCGAGATCAAAGCAAAAAAGTGACCCTGCAAGGCGAAACCAGTC
Organism: Alosa alosa; assembly: GCF_017589495.1. Lineage (NCBI taxonomy): Eukaryota > Metazoa > Chordata > Actinopteri > Clupeiformes > Clupeidae > Alosa > Alosa alosa. The sequence goes on along the minus strand of NC_063194.1, from coordinate 424,483 downwards.
GCTTTGTGCACGGTGCTATTTTGAGAAAATCCACGATAAACTAACGTACGGGTTAAAATGTCGAATTTCACGTTTTCACATCATTCGACAGTATACAGTCTACACTTATATGCTATGCATATTGTGAACAAATTCCACGGAAAAACATACATTTTGACTGTTAAACCCTGACTTTATTTAAGTGAAGATTCAACACATTAGCAGTCATTCCCTTTGTCCACACCACTTTTATGGTAGAGCTAAAATTTACTCAATGTGTCAGCTCTCTATCGTTCTTGGCAGATGTAACTGAATATGAATGTGAAAGACTTGCCTTTCAGGGCACGAACGGTCAAAAGCACAAACTTTTAGAAATATCCTGGCATCATTTTAGGGACCAGGAGAAGTTTTCCATTGACGTAGCGCATTTTAAAAGCATACACAATCTGTGTACACAGAACTTCCTCTCACCTTACTTCCCCCGAAATACATGAATTATATTCTATAGTGACACCTTATGACTGTCCCAGGTATTAACTGGGGGGCAGAAAAATACACTCACTGCGCAGTTGATGAAACTGCACATAATCCATTTCAAAGTCTACCGTACCGCTACCGTAAGGCTAATAACAACTGTGCACCCAGACTATCGCAAGTGACAATTTACTTAGAAAGGTGATTTTCTCCTCCTGCGTATCGTGACAGGAGAACCATGCCAACTTTGGATGTGGTTATCTTAGCGATACTTTTTGCAATACCCTCAAGCTTCTGCCATTGCCAAAAACTGTGGGGTGAATCAAAGAGGAGCATGCGGAGGACCTAGGAATCTGAATGATGTGGAGAGATTTTTTTTAAAGAGTAATGGTCTCAAATCCCACATAGGAGAGGATTACGAGATGTTTTATTAGGCAAGTTTCCATGGTACAGGAACACCGCACTATTCAGCCCTTTCAGCGGTTGGGTATCCACTGCTTACAGGACCTACAAATATGCAGCCTTTGCTCTGAGATCACAACGCTAAATAAGAACTAAAATGGCATAGCAGCTGCTGCAAATACTCCCCACATAGACCGTTGCTAAATCCTTTATTAGCAATTAAGTGTTCGATTACAGTATCCAGGGGCGGACTGGCCATCTGGCATACCGGGCATTTTCCCGGTGGGCCGACGCACCATTACGGCTATTTATATAATTGAATTATTTTGGCCAATGATCGGCCCAAAGGAAGGACAATCAGCGACATCAGTAACATTTCCATATTGACACTGGGCTGATCCAAGCTCAGATAACGGCTCACGTCAGACCTCACCCCTCCCATTTTGGCTCAGAGCCAGGATCAAAAGTTAATCGAAGTAGCCTACATGAAATTGCGGCGGGTGCCGGTAGTGACAATTGTGCAAAAATAGCACAAATGTAGAAGCTTCAAAAATACAATATTGCAAGTAGGCTAGAATATGTCAGCAACATATTGAAGTTCGTTGAGTTTGAACAAGGAGATGTAAGCAAGCATACAGAGCAGAGGAGCAGGTGGTGGAGAGTGAGGCTAGTTGAGGCTACATGATAAGAACTCAGTGGTGGAGCTGGTACAGTAGGCTATGTGTGACATGCCATGCTGACAATGATGATAATGGTGACTTATTAATTGCGATAATGTAATGATATGGTAATGACAACATAGTTAGGCCGTGCTGTTGTAACAATCAGCTTTTTCAAAAGTGACTATTACTAATAAACACGGGTATTATCCTGATCCTCCTACTGGATTATGTTTAAATAAGTTTGCAGAGTGGAGAAATCTGAAACCATAGCCCGTTTGAGTTCGTTTAGACAGCGAAACCGCACATCCTGCTTGCGTATCGATGATGTCATCGCCACACCTCAGCTGCCCTGGACTTGAACTTATAGTATTGCCTAACAATACTAGTTTTCATACATGACTACGATTACACTCCGTAAGATAAATATCACAACTGGAAAGGGCGCGAGCCGATAGCTTATGACTTGGTGGACTGAACACTGTTTTTTCCCGGTGTTTTTTAATGCATTCTAGCTACTGTCAGTGACGCGAGAGAACTTAAGTTTTTAAGAAAGTGCGGTGTAAGTTTAGGCTACATTAATTTGCGTAGTGCCAGTGTCATTCATTTATTTTACATGTCTTACAACATATATACATGCATTCAGTCGAGTGAAATCAGATATAAGCATACAAAGACGCTTAGAACTCACGTTAAGCCGATGGTGGCACACTGAATGCAAATGCGCGATTTGATGCAGGCAAACGTATTGACTGTTACTAACGAAGGTTTTATAGCAATATTATAAATGTGGCGACAGAATAGCCTAGAACTTGGGTAAGCCTTGCGTTTAGTAGCCTAATTGCGGTGATAGCCAAAACTAATGTGAATCACGGACTATACTACAACCAAAGAAAGTAAAGGTGATTAGTAGGCCTACCTGCGTTAGCCAAATAAAGGACGGGACTGCACCCTTCACAAACCGTAAAATAAAGTTTATTAGTTTTACAGTTGACTACAGTTGACAGTTCACCATCAGTCCACACAAACAATTCTGGTTTCCTTACACTAGTAGCTATTTCGTCATAGCCTATTCTGTCTGTTTGTAAAGCACAAACTTTGGTCAATTTCTGTAAAAAAACAGTGCCACCTATAGGCCTGGGGTATGAAGTAACGTGTTGAGTCGTGTTGAGATGGATCCGTTTGGACGCAAATATTCTTGATGCGGTTTCAGGGAAGACGGAGGAAAAAAAGATCGGTTTCGTATGTGTGGACTAGCCCTTAGACTCCCCGAGCATTTTTCCACCCTCTCTCTCCTCTTCTCGTTCCCCATTTAAAGCCATTCAAAAGTTCCCGCATCCACTGATCCACGTCAGCTGATGCGTTAGACAATCAGCTGACGGGTTTGACAGCCAACTGATAGGTGCGTCAGCTGCATTAGACAATCAGCTGACGGGTTTGACAGCCAGCTGATAAGTGCGTCATCTGACACATTAGACAATCAGTTGACAGGTGTGGCAGCTGGTTTTCCCACCCCATGTAAACCAAAGAAAACATACAGACAGTATTCTGATACAGGCCCACAGGTACATATAAAGAGTGGAAATAGAACAATGTGGAAAACACTTATTACCTGGTTACTAATTATTGCCCAGGTTTATTAGTGAATCCTATATAAATCCTATATAAATGATGTGGCGGTGCTACACTGTGATTATAATAACAAAATAACAATATTTTCTAAATTAATGATTTGCAAACCTGGGCAGCAAAAGAGTGTCAAATCAACGTTAATTGTTATAACGATCAATTTCCGTCAAACGCCCAAAATTCAACATTGATGGTATGAGTGGTGGTTGGTCTCTCAAAGTAGAGCGTCGAAAGGGTTCTATCTTGGAAGGGTTATCATGGGCTAAAAGACTGTAGATTGACGGAAATGTAAGCTACAAAACATCAAGTCATATTCATGCACAAGCCAGCTAAGCTATATAACCTATACCATAGGCTACTGGAAGACATTAAAGATAATTAGTTCATGTAGCTATACTGTTCCAAAATGTACCAGCAATTTAGGTAGGTAGTATAGCCTACAGGAATAAAATATTTACAGCAACAACTCTGTTTATTTTGTGTAGTTGTCTTACAGTGATAACTGGTATAAATTACATTAATGTCTACGGCAATCTAGGTAATTTAGCTTTTTACACAGACTTCAGTATTTTTTTTTTTTTGGTGCTGCTGTAAATTGAGCATTGTATAGCTAAAATGTAGCCTATTGAATAATTTGAAATGTTACTTTGAATTCAAGCAGAAACTCTTCTTTAATAAGTGCCTGTATAGCCTACTTGAATATGGAGATCATGTGCTCCATGGCTACCTCTGATCAGTCAGAGTGAAAGCCAATGAAGCCTACATCACTTTCAGTGCTCCATGACATTTGAAAATATATGCATATTTTATTTACTCCGCCATACCTCAACCAATTTTATCAATGAAAACTTCCTCAAAAACGTCACATCATAGGCTTTCTGGCGATATGATTGGCTAAGGGGTTTGTGCCGCGAATTTCTTTTACTACGTGAAGGAAAAATCGTCGACGATCGTTGACGTCTCCCACTGGAGGAAAAACAGCAGGAAGCAAGGGAGGGAAAGTAATCTCATCGCCACCTAGTGGTTGCGTTCCTAGAGTTTAGCGGAGTGGATGGGATTTTTTTTTAGAAAAAAATTTATCTCGGTGCACATTGGGATCTTATTTTAATGCCTTCCATATGCTAGGCACTGGGGTCACCTCTATTGCTTCAAGTGGTCATACCTTATTTTTAGGATCAGTTGAATTGTTTTGAGTTTTTGTCATAACATGGTGATAACGAACTACAGTTGCATGTGACGTCACAGGTTTGGGCGCTTAATCTCTAACTGATCAATACGGCGATTTGCTTAACTGGCTTTACATATTTTTGTAATAACAGAATGTGATGTAAACCGTGTGATGATTACCTTTATGTCTGGTGCTTCTACTCACATGAAGAGCTGGCAGTAAGTGTTAAGTGTCAATGCTAACCAGGCTAATAAACAAACCATGCTATCGTGAGTAACGTCGAAGGGTAAAGTCACGTGACATCTTTTGTAGTCCGTTTATGAAACAAAAGGAGCAATTTCGATTTTTTTAAATAAGGCAAAATAGGGCCTGACATTTTCACAGTTAGAAGATTATTACTGTATAGACACTGAAAAATATTTTTGGTGGATAACTTCGCTGATTTGGCTTCACAATATTTTTAAAAAAAATAGGTCTACGGGATTTAACATTAGGACTGGGCGATATATCGGTATTACGACTACGACCGATATATTTTTAAAAATGATATGTAGTTGAGACAATACCGTAATACCGGTATTATGTCAAGTAATGGGCCATTTTATCAAAGCCACTTGTTCTTCTGTGTTCAGACCATTCAGACAGCCGCAGCTCTGCTCAACTCCCTTGCAGCTGCACCCCTTGCGTGTGCACGTTCTCCCTCGCAGCACTACAAACTTTCAAACATGACGTACACCGAGTCAGATTTTGTTTACCTTGATCAGAGGTTGGTGCTGATGCCTATTTCCGTTGGCACATCAACGGCTAGACCGAGAATTCTCGTTGTGAAATCAAAATTCCACTGGAGCTCCAACCCACACAGCAAAGGTGTCTGTGGCGGATCCGCCCTCAAGCCGCCAGATCCGCCGGACAGTCAACCTCTGATTTGGCTATGGGCACAGAACACAATCAGACTCCGCCAGCACGCCCTCAAACCGTGGGTCCGCGGCGGACCCGTCGCGAATCGCAAGCAAGATATCGAACGCGCCCCCTCTCAAGTCTGCTAACGGCTCTTTCCTCAGTTTTCTCGCTAATGGAGTGGAATACGGCGGCGTCTGAAGGCTCACTGTAACTATGCTCCTATATGCTTTATTTTTTAAGTTACCTAGTCTAGCCAGTGAAAATGTACTTCCATAACACAAGTTACTTATCTAGCTTTGCTTGCTGATATAATCTAATTAGAAATTTGTTATAACGTAACGTTAATGGCCAGCTTGATGGCTGTAGCTTTTAGTGCTAGCTCATATTAGCTGCCAAGTTACACACAGGGCTAAATCCTGTCTAACTTGAGCTTTGTTAATGTTTCATAACTTAACTCAAAATTGCGTTTAAAATGAGCTAAGCTAACTTCATGTGTTTGCCTGCAAACAACAAAAGTTGGCTTGCGTGAGCTAGCGTTAGCTTGTTGGCTAACGATAATGTTAACCGGAAAACTCGTTTTTTTCTTATTGATCATGGACTCGGGCGCTGTCCTTAAGAAAACCTAGGCTACTTTGGACTTTACATCATTTCGTTCTGGTAAGGGGCTGATTTCACATTGGTTAATGTTACCTGTATTGGATAACTTGAACGTTAGCAGCTGATAAGCTAATTAACGTTATAATGATATTCCCTGCCATAGCCCGATGTGAGTCGTGCATGCTCAGATGTGTTTGTTGGTTCCAAAAATGGACGTTTTGAACTGTTTTTAAGTATTTATACTTAAAACAAACTGCTTCGGGATTAGTGCCCTTATATTTTGTAAAAGTTAGCGAGAAGTCGGCTAACTGGCCTACTATGGGCTCTGCTATGTGGCTGCACAAAATAAGCAGGGAAGGATTTTCGATCAGCCGATATAAAAAGTCAGTTTTTGCAGACGTTTCCTGGTTCCAAAACCGGGCTTTTGCTAACTTTTATCTAATATAAGGCCACAAATCCCGAAGCTATTTGTTTTATGTGGACATACCGCCGTCAACGAGTTCATTGAGTGATGAGGAATGTTTCTTGGAGTAAGATTTATCGAGAAAGGGCAGTATTTGACTTGATGTAAATGCACATTCCTTAATGTGTTTTTGCCTCTTATAACTGCTTTTTCACATCTTTACATGCTTCATTGTGGAGCGGAGGTCTTTCTACCGGTCAAGTATCATTGCCTTGTCACAGGTCAGACAATTTTCAACGGAACTATGAGCTAAAATGATAAGCATCCCACTCTCTGGATCCCGATATAAAGCTCATTTTTTAATGGAGTGTAAGATTGGTAATGTTACATATTTGGCAGTTTCTTTCTGATGATAAAAGTAATGTATGTTTATGTTCTACATCTGTGTTACAGGTCATTCACCAGTGGCTCCAGTCTGGTTTGGGGGTCTACTCTTTCTCATCCTGGCCTGCCAGCCAAGTAAAGTAAGCTATACAGTTTTGCATTTGATTTATTTGACTTTTGGTCCCTACTTAAAAAAAAAAAAAAATAATAATAAAATGACCACATACTTTTGTAACTGCCTTTATCAGTTCAGGATGAATTGAATGTACAGTAAATCTCAACATACAAAAATATGCTTGTCTTCTGTAATAAAATCCACCTACTTCAAAAGCTCTCTAATGAAATGCACATATTTTTGTTTTAGAAGAGAAATAACTACAGACCTCTGCAACTGCTGATACCGGTTCAGGATGAATTGCAGGTAAATCTCAACATATAAAATGCTTTTGTCAGCTTTGATAAATACCTCATTTCTAATACCCCCAAATGCTGGACTGTGTAACTAACAAGTAGTTGTGTCTGGGAACTGCTTTTCTGATGCCTTTTTTGTATTTTAAGGGAACATGTCTTTGCCAAAATGTGGTCAATTCCATAACTCCTCATCACACTTACAGGAAGGCTACACTGCGCACGTAACTGAAGCATTCAGTTTGCAGAGCATCTGTTGCAACAATTGGCTTCCACTGTAGTCAATGGAACTGGTTACACCAGACGTGATGGCGTACAATATGTTTAAAAACATATTGTCTTCAAACACAAGTCTTCTTAAACTATTTTTACGCTCTGCGAACCGAGTGCTTCACTTGCGGACTCGGTGTTGCCCAGGCCTTACAGGTGGTAGATTTTGTCACAGTTAAACAGAGCCGATAGCAGCCTGCTGCCGGCGGTGGCTTTATATTCATGTAGCAGACATTCCGTTTAAAAGTAGGTAGTTATGTATAACAACTCATTTTTAGCTGTGAGAGAGTCAGTGGTTCAACCAGCCAACAAACAGGAAAAGCTCAAGTCGGAGTCTTAACTGTCAGCAACTCTACCCAAAAAAATCAGGCTACTGTTATTGCCCACTAAGAAAAACAGTGGTCTGGTATGAAGGTTATCTGTGTTTTGGAACATGTTCTTAATATTCATTAAATAATAAAAAAAAGTTTGACACTTTATGGTTGCATTTCATTTTACCTCTAATACCTGTTCAATGTATTTAGTGTCTACGATGACCTCTTTCATTGAGCATTGAGGTGCGGTGAGGAGCATTGAGACAAGTTTCCACAATTGGACAGTTAGCAATTGCATAAAGGATTTACAGTTTGTAACTGATGGATAACTTGTAGGCTATTGTAGTGTAGCAGAGCTGAATTGATGTAGCCTACTGCTAGTAAAACCCCTATTTTCATACTTGCTGTTTCACAATGAAGGCATTTGGCTGTAAAATCACAATGTGCTTCACATGATAGATTTTGACTTCATGTCTTAAACTGAATGCATTAAGTCATTTGTATTATATTTGTCATATTGGTTGGTACAATACTTTACATTAAAACCTATTTTTTGTAGTGCAGTCTAGGTGTTGGCCAGATAGGTTAAGCTATATATTTCTGTAGTAGGCCTAGTAGCTAGTTTTTGGCCATAAAATGAACTGCTTCATGAACGGATCCTAAACGTATCCGGGACGGATGATTAACGGGTCCGAAATGATTCCGCGGCGCCTCTCATATGACCGGGTCAAAACGGACCCGAGCGGATCTGTGGCTCATTAGCGGATCCAAAGCTTAAACCGGGCGGATGTATCCATTCATGTGCGGATCCGCAATGGGACGCCAGCGGTGTCTGATCGGATCCGCGAGCGGCATCGCGGGCGGATACGCCAGCGGTGTGCAAGTGGACACAGTTTCGGATCCGATTTCTGGATCCGTTCCGGAGTTCACCGTACCTCCGCGGCGGATGCGTTTCGTAGTCCGTTTGCTGTCTGGGAAGCAGTTTTGTACACGCAGATTTAAGTTAGGCTACAACACTGTTTACAGCTCTTCGACTCACGGTAAAATGTCATTTTTGGTACATAGCCAAGCTAATTTAAATACACTTATGGGTGCTTGCGTTTAGCGATATAGCAGATCTAAAGTCCTCAGGGAGACAGCCTACACTCTGATTTTATTAAGAGGATATGCACGCGGGTACTCGCGAGCAGTTAGAGGCATCATTTTTTATGATTCCCGAAACCCCATTCAATCGTGCATAGGGATTTTTTCTTACGAACCGGAACGTGCAAAAATGGTAATGAACGCATACAAAATGACGGTAGCGTCTATCACACTCTGGGTGAGCGACTCAGTTACGTTGTTTAAGTAGCCTAATTGTTTAAAACTATTTAATTGTTATCGATAACAAGTCACACAGGCATCATAGGCTACATTTTCTGTTATCTAGGCCCTATCCAACCCTTACGATAAAAAACTGCATTGCGTGACAAAATTTATATAGTAGATTTTTAAAGAATTGAAATATAAAAAGCGTATTATAAAAATTCTTATATTTCGACATGTATCTCACCACAGCAAGCTCATAGCTCTACATGTATTTCATGTGTGTGTAGGGCAGACTGTCAGATTGGGCTGAGCAATTTACAGAAATATGTGGTGTGTGATTTATGGAAATAAATGCCATTTTTTATTTAGTGATGAAAAATGACCTTTCTGTGCTCCATATCTGTGACACGACCTGACTTGACCCAAGGTTGCGTGTTAGCCTGCGTGTCTATGCACTCATAATGATTCTCAACTTTTTACTGGATTGCCATGAACAAAGTAAAGGCAAAAAAGGTGTTTCTTTGTTGAACAAATTGGGATGCAATGTGAGCCTTGAATTGGATGCCATGCAGGAATTTGCTAGGATCTCAAAACCGGATTATGAACATGCTTTGACATAGAGAAACTCACGATATTGTTGGATTATAAACATGCTTTGCCACAAGAACAGACAAAAACGTGGGGTAAGTCCAGCTATATGAAGTTATTATTTTGCGGTCACTTCGTCTGTTTTATAACCCAGAACGATGTACTTGGTATCAAATGATAGCTCTGTGTCTCCTCTTTCATCTGATAAGCTTGCCATATCGATGCGATCACGGGTTCGTGAGTAATTTAAACGAGAGTAATGGGTGTGCAGGTGAACGCAGAGAAGTAGGCCCTATAGACTGTAAATATGATGCAATTTGATTTAATTTCATGATTTTTTTTTTCATTTTCATACTTCATCGTACAGACAAGTGTGTAGTCTCTTTGGAAAGCCCACTTCTGCTCTGTCATGCAATAAAGGTTTCATCTCGCTGCGATGAACAGTTCAGGAGCAATGTAGGAGCAACGCAGTAATTCGTTGATCTTGTCAACACAGTGTTTCATTTCCTTCCTGTCCACATCCTGTCCATTTTGGGTAGGCCTAGGAGTTGCATGACCAACTTTTAAACATTTCTCAGGGGAGAAACCCCTGAATCCCCTCTTACATAGAACATTTCATGTCTGGGCTTAAGTCTCCAATGTGTTGAGCTCCTAGCAACGTGCCTGCCTAGTCCTTCCATGCGCAAAAGCTCAATTTAATTGTAAATTCTGTGCAACATATGCATACTTTGCTATTGTTTCAACCAGCCTGTTGTCCATAGCCTGTCAAGAGAGTGGCGCCGGAACGATTTTAAGGTTATTTCGCATAGGCTACTCAATGGTGCTATTTCACACGCATTATAGCGACCCCCACTCACCTAGCCTACAGTGGACTAGGGCTGTCAAAATTGCTCAAAAATTACGTTCGAATTTTCCCTCTAAAATAAACACATGTATTCGAATATATTGGAATATCTAGGCTATAGGCTATTATTTGCGCATTATGTCAGTGACGCGCATCACGTCATCTGTTTTTAACTTTTTGGAAACTTTTGAATGAATTTTTTGTTAGTTTTGGAAGTTTATTTTTACGTAGCCTACAATGGCCAGTTCCGACAAAGCCGAAATTACTCCTTTTGAAACAATGAGTGAGTAGGCCGCGCGTTTGTATGGTTATATTGCTTGACAGGGGGGATCCCAAGCAGCTTTCAGCCATAAGGCTACTTTGAGAACATTTCCTGATTCACCCGACAAAATGTTGAAAACGATTTCGACATAGCCTATAAGCAGTTTAATTAAATGTAATGTTAGTTGTAAACAAACGGGCTACTAGGTGCACTCGTGCCTTAGATGGCAAGAAAAATCTTCACGATATAGGCCTATTAACTGGCCGCCCGATTCACGTTGGCTGGGGGGCAGGGGAGGCCATCAGACATTTGTGCCCAGGGGTCTATGAATTGTTAATCGGGCCCTGCCCCCAACAAATCGCAACTTTCCACCTCTGGGACAGCTTAAAAGAAGTCAGGAGGAGTCCTAACTCACTAAGACCTATTCACAAACCGTTTTTTGTGGCATTTCACGTCGCGATGTTTTGAAATCCTATGCAGCTACAGGAGCTTCCAATCGCGAGGAATCAATTTTGCATTGAAAGAATTAACTAACTAACATGCAATAACGCCACCAACAACAACCAAAACTAGGCTACTCATTGTCAACATGTAAATTAAATGTAACGTTATTGTGAATCAAATTAAAATGTTCTCCTCTTTGCAAACGTAGGCATAGGCATAGTGACAGATTAACTTAATAATGTTGCAAAGATACTGCATCAATCTGTATGTTTCATTAGGCTACTAGGCTATTTGTTTTGCCTTACTCTTTTAGGCTAGGCCTTTTTATTCAGTTATTCATCATCTTCCGTCCTTGTGTAGCGCAGGCATTCTCAGACCTGTCACCTGTCACTCATCATCGTAAGGGAGGTGTTTGGAATCATTCCCGCGTTACAATCATCAGCCAATCAAGGTGGTCACTTCAGTCAAGCTCGTGCATGAGTAATGACGTCATCCATAGCAACGAAGACTCACTCTTAGTTTAGGAGTCATTTTTCCTTACTAAGAGTAGGTCTGAAAGGCTTTGGGAATAACTTAATAAGAGAAACTCCTAGATAAAAATCTTTTATTGCTATTTAGGAGTACTCCTAGTGGTAAGATAAAAGGCTTTGTGAAGGCCCCTGGTGTATAACCCAATGCATAGCCCATTTACACAAAATAATGGTCGAATATTACTCATGATCATTGTTAATTAAGAACATGCAGTGCGCGTTGGGCACCCAAAACTTGCTCGTAAAAAATCATCATACCGCATATTGTGGCGGGTCTGTTATTTAGCCTACTTACTGTAGGCTGCGCAAACCACAGGCCTTTATTTTGGGCAAGCCTGCATTCGAGGCAGGCCTTCTGTTGAAGAATTTTATATAAAGCCTGCGCTAACAGTAATCCTCCTGCCCCCGCTACCACAGTTGTGGATAGTGTGGCATGCTAACGCGTTATGTCTCCTTCTTGCAAACTTGACTAGGCCTATAGCGCAAACATTTACGTCTTCATAAAATAACAACTTGCCAGATATGCCTTCATAGCTTTGGGCTTTATTCAGCATATTTTTCTTCCATTGGAAATGACTCTTCTACATTTGCTGCCTGCTGCATCCTTTCTGTTTTTATTGTTTAGAAAGCGTTTGATGTCTTGAGTTAATGCATTAAACATTGTTTGCTGGTAACCCGCCACAAATAGCCTACAGATTCTTGCGTGCGTACATTCTCTATTCTGTACAAAATGTGCCCGTTCTATAGGCTGGCCAAGTGCGTAATTCTGTGGCATAAAGCAGATGTATTTGTTTATTGTACAGAAAATAAAAATAACCTGTCAAGCAGTCAATTGACTACATTGCAGTCATAGTTTAGACAACTATGACGTGGGTCATAGTTGTCTAAGCCTCTATTGCGTAGCCGCTAGATAGTATTAAATCGCCAACAACATTGTTTTCTGCAGAAGCCTACCCTAGGCTACAGATTAGTTCTGAACAGTTATTTCTCTACTGGCTCAATTATCAAAAAGGTGCTTTCTCTTCGTCCTCCGCAAATTAAACAGGTAGTTCCGTAGAGAGACCTTAGAATAAATTAGCGTTTGCGATTGACAATGTTGTGATAAGTAGGCTATAACACTAACTTTGCAAAGTTAACTTGAATGCATAAATTTTGAACAAAGTTGTGTAGGCTACACCGCGCCAGTTGAAGTCTGCATGAGTAGGCCTACCTTTTTTCTTGTCTCACACCACTTTTGATAGCTACAGTCAAATAACAAAGGATGTAACACCACTGCCTTTACAAACAGCAGTTACACAATACAATTTGTAATTGGTACTAATGAATCATCATCTCAAAAATACACACAATAGATACTATTCACAGGGAAATATGAATATATATTATTAACAAATTAATAATATATTATTACATACTCAAAATATGTACACATCTCATAGGCCTAAGTCTTATATTCTACTTAGTCTATTCATAACAGCACATATTGCAGAGCACACATACTACACACAACCCAAACTGCTTGAGTAGCCTGTGCACAGACAGGGGAGGGGCGTGTTGAGTGCGAGACTTAAAGAAGCAGGGTGGCAAAACCATCGTTTTTTTCTTGATTATAATATTTTTGTGATTGTTTGGAGCCAAAATCGAGATTGAAAGTTAAATTCAATTAATTGCACGGCCCTATGGTAGATGGATAGGTACATTAATCGATCAATAGATTATAGATAGATAGATCTATCTATAATCTAGACAGGCTAGACAAAGAAAGTCGAGCCTTCAGCATTAACCTGATACAATATTGAAGTCATGAAGATTCCACCATTTGTTTGAATGGAAGAGAGAAAAACATATTTTCTGCTAAAAAACAGCTAATTATATAGAAAAGTCACCGTGCATTATGTTACTTCTGTTGGTGTAACAAATCTTGGGTGGTACTGATATCTGGTCTGGCCAATGCAGTAGGGGTGGATGAACACAATCAAGAATCATAAAAGGACAGTAACAACTGCAACTGTACCGTCTTCCTTGGTGGCCTGTACAGGCTCGGTTGCAGATGAGTAGGATCATCTTGTCAGTAGCTGTGTTCTTGTTGGGTGAGGCAGGGTTCGCCACTCCTTGCATAAAGGATGGGCTCCTGACGTTCTCTGGGTTATACGTCAGATTGTTCTGATTCAAATTTGCCAAAAGGCTACCTAAAGAATGATACCGTGTGACATGAAACTTGATTAGGTCAAATTACTAAGGGATTATACCATGTTAATTCAACACAAACATAATGGATTTGACGTCATCATCTCAGATGTTTTTGTCCAAACAGTCCCCCATTATCTATGACTATCATATGCAAATGTCAGCCTGATATCGCAATGCACTGTTATTCTGTGACTTCTTCAAACTTATTAAAATATTCTTTCCAGCCTGCATTGCGAATAATTCAAATGAACCTCTTAACATACAAACTTCCCTCTTCATTCAACACCTAGCACTGGTATCTCTTTCAGGAAATACCTGTCAATCTTTGTTTCTGAGATATGCCTTTTCAGTTATAGATAGACACTGCCTAGAAAGCTGCTGCAAATACTTCAATGAAATAAGATATCAAGCAGACTGTTTGGACAAAAAAAATGATCATGGTGGCAAAGTTTTAAGAAGTTTAAAGAAAATATTTTCACCCATTTCACAACATAACAAGCTTTAATTCTTGTCTCAGTCAAGACTATTACTTCCTGAATAACAGCTGGCAAACCAATCAACATAAATAAATATTTAGAAAAAAAGAAGTTACCATGCAGTCTGCAAATCATAATTAGTGACTGCAAACTTAATTCTTATCATTCATACATTTGATCTGCATGTTGATGCTGCCATTTTATTTTGTAATAACTGTTGTGGAGAACTTTGCTGTAGGATGCATATTGGGGAGGTTATTGTTCTTTTTTGGTTTTATGGGGGGCAAAAAAGTGAAGAAGTGTAGGCACCCATTACAGTGGCAAGAAAAAGTATGTGAACCCATGCTAAAGTTGACTAAAAAGAGGAATAAAAAAAAAAAAAAACATCTTAGCACCACAAGCCATTTCCTAACAATTCTCTCAAATCTTTCCACCTCTGATTGATCTGATGATTTACCGACATTTTCTTCTGAGGAAATCTTCCTCACAGCTGTTACACGCCGGAGATCCAGCACGGTACCGGAATACTTTAAGCCCTGAGCGTATATGGGAAAACAGTAGCCTGTAAGCCAGTCCCAGAGTCTGGAGTCGCTCCATTGAGAAGTCTCTGGGCCTGAACCAGAGGTGTCCAGTAGGCCAATCAAATAATTCAATATAATTATTATTGTCACCTGAGCACACTTCGATTTTTGTTTACAACAAGCTACTTCTTTAGTTTCCACAATGGCATTTAATTGACATTTACAATAACTTACAAAAAAAAAAACGAAATGCATGAAAAACAGAAAACAGAGCTTAAAGCATTTGTCAAGAAGAAGGATGTTTTTGGCTGTTCTCCGTACAGGATTCACATATTTTGTTTCCCTGATTGGTTAGGTATATACGCGCAGAAGCATTTCCCCCCCCCCCGTATCGGTTGAAAGACGCCCCATAATCAAATCCAAATGGATGGACACTACACTCAAATTCATAATAGAATTGAGTCTGGCTAAGTCAGGCGAGGAAAACAGTACACACATGCAGAAAAATGGGTCTCCGCTTAACCGCAATTGTCGTTGGATAAATCGGTCCCAAACAAAAACAGAAGGGAATATAGGCACCTGTGATGTCAACAAAGGGACATTAAAGATAACAAGTCATGCTATAACATGTCTTGCACAGTTTTCCATGACTAATTAAGAGGCCAGGATGCATCAGGCATCATTTTGATATATTTTTTTACAACACATAACAAGGCAGTTCAACCACTATTGCCCCAAGTTCACTTTCAAAATGTACGGAAATAGTCTACTACTACAATTGACTACCTTCTAAAATGTACCTGGACATTTTAACAATACAGTAACTATTACTACTAATCCTTCAGTTTTACCCTCAATCATTAATATGACTTACTTTATCTGAACATATCTGAAATTATTCTGATTCTGATGCTTCCTAACACATTTAACAGTGAATATTTTTAGACAAATAGTCCTAAGCTTCTATGTGAACTGAAATGCCTGATTGCAATACAATTGAAATATAAAAACAAGTTTGAGTATTCATCTGCACATTTCAAATAGCCTACTATTGACATTACGTGCTTTGCTAATATAACATAAACCCAATGAATCGGTAAAGAAGACAAGATACAATTTTGTAGAGATATTTTATCTTTTATTTCTAATAGCATCAGATATCATTGTCATTTTCATAAAAGTAATGCTGGGTGTTGATGTTACTTGCCACTTAAAAATATATAAAACAATTTAGTATGTCTCTAATATCCAACCTCACAGCAGAACATGTCTTGTACAACAGTAACATGAGAGAGAAACTTGATGGAACCCCAGGTTTGAATTCCTGTTAAATCTACTGTATAGTCTATAGCACAACAGCTCTTTCCCATTTCCAAACTGAATGCATCCACTCAATTCATCTTTTTGCTACTCAGTGATAGTAACCAAAGTGGCTTATGCTGTGACATCATCTGCATTCCCTCAGTAACATTATATATTTGAAAGTTGTTGACATGGAAGTTACACATTTACAATCAGACATTTGTTGAGGTTTGGCAGACATTGTTTACAATCACTGCACTTGACTCAGAATAAGAATAGTAGTAGCATGCTAGCTGTTGAAGCCAGTCAGCCTAACAATAGTTAATCTACCACTCAACACTTACATTAAGTAATTTATCTGACACTTTCATTGAAAGCGACTTACAAAAAGGGAACAATCAAGGTACAGTACGACAATGTCATGTCAGTACAGCAATTAGTATTATTCCCATACAATCAAGTGACAGTTATATAAGGAGGATAGTCAAGTGGTACAGTAAGTGCTAGATTTAGCATGTCCACTTGATGGTAGTGCTAGGAGTTGAGCTGGGTCTTCAGGAGTTTTTGAAGGTAGAGGGACGTCCCTGCTCTGGTAGGAACTGGTAGTGCGTTCCACCAACGGGGAACAACAAAAGAAAAGTTTGGATTGCCCTGAGCATACGGGTGGCAGAGGTGTTGTTCACCAATGGCCAGGAGGTAACATATGCCTGTATGAAGCCATTCAAGTAAGTGGGTGCAAAACCAGAGACTACTTTGTAGGCAAGCATTAGCAATTTGAATTTGAATTTGAAATGGGCAGCTAGAGGTAGCCAATGTAGCTTGCTGAGCAGTGGGTGAGCAAAATGTGCCCTTTTGGTTTAACTGAAGATCAGGCACGCCGTCAGAAGGGCATTACAGTAAGTTGTGTGATGATTATGGCCTGTATCAGGAGTTGGGTAGTCAGGTAAGGCCGTAATGTTCATTTATATTGTCTTATGTTATGTTTGTAATATATCGACTACTTGGCTTACGAACATAAATTGAGGAACCAGCAACTTTTCACAATCATTTATTGTCATCTTTTGTAGGCCTTCTCAACAATTGCTTGCCTGCTAACTCCACCTATGAGCCTGTGAGTGGTGAGTTGAATTGAATTGAATTGAAATTGAATGACAGCTGTTTGTTTTGTCTTGCGTCTGACCAGGGGGTTATGCTGTAAAGGTAAGAACACTGAGGCATCAATTCAAAGACCATGAACATATTAAATAAAAACACAAGGTAGCTTAATAGATGGAACTTATCACAAGCTACCAGGTAGGTACTACAGGGACTAACTGTATTTGATTATTTACATTTAGCCATTTAGGTGTGACACTTTTATCCAAAGCAACTTACTACATACTTAAAACATACTACCTGAAGTAGTGTAAAATCCACAGTTTCCATGCCTGAGATGCTGTAAGAGAGGAAGGAAAACCCCAAATAATGTGAACAACTCCAGGAACAGGAACTTGGGAAAGAGAGGAAGAGTATGGAATAATCGCCAATAACACAAAAAATGAAACAAGTACTAATAATCTACTTCTATGACAGAACAAATACAACATAATGATAATGAACGAACATAATGACAACATAATGATAATGAATGAACAAATGTTGAAATGAGATATATTTTTTGACAAATATTTAGCTCATTTTGAATTCAGCAACACATTTAAAAAAGTTGGGATTTTTGATGGTGCAGATCATCAATGCTGTCTGTCATTCAAAGTAGGCTTACATGCATATAAATTCACGGTATGTGCTCCAAGTACATTATACTATTCAATGCAGTATTGTTCTTGCTAGTGTATCTTAGAAGAGTATTGATGGAAAAATAGGCCAGTACGTTACTAAACGGCACAGTGTAAAATAACTTAAACATAGCATGTCATAAACTCCTTTTAGGCAAGTCCTTTCGCTCGGCCATAGGGCTGTAACAATATGTGCTTCGAAACCGAAATCGCAACACTCATATCCACAAACCTGTGTTGCGGTGTGAGAAGGCAGAATCGCTGCGTGAAACACCCTTTCTAGAGTTTCACGCAGCGCTTTGCAGCTTACGCGGCCACATAAGCAACACACACCTCCTGCTTTACTTACCGGTAGCCTACGTTGTCCAAAAATAAATTAAAAAATTATCATTTATATAATTTCTTGTTGCTTTCATTGTATTTATCATTTATATAATTTATCGTTGCTTTCATTGGTTAGCAAGTATTACCTTGAAACTTAAACACACATGAGGAAACTGAAGTCCAACCAGTAGACTAGGAGAAGCTAGCCAACTATGCTACTTTGTTTACAATAAGTAACCAAGTGGATCCCAGTTTCCTTAAGCAGGACAAAGAAATTGAGAAAAACTGTAAAGAGGTACAGTTGTAATGGAAATAGTAGGCCTAGGCTATAGGCTAATCTGCATAAGGTGTGCTGTCATAAATATTAGAAATTCAGTATTCTCCCTTTTTATATCAGGATATAAAATAGTACAGATATATTATATATTATATCATAATCCTCTGGTGTTCTAAGGTAGGCTATTGAAATGTTATTTAATAAAATGCCTAACAGCCTAACAACCCCCCCCCCCCCCCCCACCCCACCACCCCCAAAATCGAGGTTTCTACCACCTCTCACCCAAACAGTAAGGAATGTTGATTCTGCCTCCAGAATTGTGTAGTACAGGCTACAATGAACTACCACACCAGATTCCAGCCTTCTACCACTATTAGAACAGACGTTATGGGCTTCCAAAAATGGCAAAAGATGAAATGTGAAATTCCAATGTGTCAATTACGGCCGTGGCACCCGAAATTCAAATGGACGCCACGGGCAAACCGTTTGAGATATTGACCTGAAACTTCAGATTCCCTCATTTGGTAACATAAGGCATATTTTCACTGCTTTTCAGCAAAATCTGAGAGGTGTCATGTACATAGATGGCTGAGTTGGCGTGGAATGACCCAAGTGCTCTAGTATTTCCAGTTTGTGCATTCTTTCAACATTTGTTTTTGAGGTAGATAATGGAAACATGGCATAGGCTAGATAGAAATTGAATTGAGAACATCTAGAGAACATCCTAAATTCTGCTCCACCCTCCACACACACTGAATGAAAAGTGGTATTTAGCAGTATGCGGCACTGTAGATTGTCGTGGAAGTTCAGGTATATGACTGTACACGGCAATATGCAGGCAACACCGAAAACTGCCGTGAATTGTCAGAAATTGACGTGGGCCTTGCTTGGCAGTCGTCTCCCCATGACCCCCCTCCTCCTAATTCTAGGGGAGGCTTTAACATGTAAATGAAAATGCTGTGAGCGATACAAATGCAAATCAGGGTAGCAGGAGGAGTTTAACTCCAGGTAACATTTCTCTAAAAGGTATTAACTTAATTTTAAAGAAAAGCTCTGGTATAAATAGATCAGGCTCTGTGTAGCCTATAGACTCTTAAAGTTTAGCTTGAATTGATTTATTTAATGAAAGTATGTTAGATTAATTACTGTGTCATTAGCAATGGGCAATGTTATGTAAAAAAAATGCACAAAACTATTTATTTTAACAATTAGTTTTAATCAGGCTTTGCGACAAAGGTAAAAGGAATTTAGACAGAATGCCGCCAGCTACCTACTGCTCTGAGGCGGCAGCCAGGTGCTGTAGGATTTTGGGCTTCTCGTGAGCTTCCCATTTGTTGTGAGGGCAGAACTCGCTTTGTAGTTGTGTGTCTGTGCTAATAAAGCTCTTTCTTTGAATAAACATGTTGGCAAATTTTCCTTTTCTCAATAAATTCATTCATGTCCTTGATGGTAATAATAGTGTAGTAGCCTACATAGGATAATAATGACATGAATATAGGCTACAACATAATAGCATATCATAGGAATATGAATTTATATATGGGGTTTACATTCATAATGACCCAGGGTGACCAATAGTGACAGATCTCCCAACCAATCACGAGTGATTTTTTTTTTCGTTTAAATGTAGTGGTTTCATCCAATAGTAGGAAAGGAAATTCATGTCAGACGCGGTTTTGCAACTATTCATATGCTAATTAGAGCCATTAGTACTTCCGACAATATGTGGCACAGATAAACGAGACGTTCGCAGTCTGTAAATTGTCATTAACTGCCGAAAATTAGGAATATTTCAGGGTGTTTACTAGCCTGGCTAACATCAGACCTCATCTCATTGAGATGGGGTCTGGGAACTACACGTTCATTTTCTTGCATTTGAAACGTGGTTTACGAATGCCAAGAGCCATTTATTGGGCGCTACAAATGTCTATCAAATGCGTCTGCACGTAGCTCATAACCACTTCAGTGTGTCGTCATCATCTTGCTGCCCCCTCCCCCCTCCGTTCTGTGATTGGTTCCTTCATTGACGTGAAAACAAAGTCCCTGGAATCCAGGCTGCCTAGCAGCGTGAATAAAATTGCGCGGAAGGCAGCATGGGAAAACCTAGGCTAGGCGTTTACAGGGACGAAAATCCCACTTTTCATACAGTGACACACACACATTGAGAAGATGGCGAAATGTCATGTTTCTATTTCATATATTTTGGAATTCATATAAAGATCATATATTTTGTTAATGATATATAGTATTTTATGATGTGCGTAATTACTAGTAGGTAAGACTATTTCATAATTTGAATACTTCATGTTCATTTTTAATCTATTACACTTATGCATATCATTAATGTGATGTGTAGGTCTAATTGAGTGCACATTTGTGGTGTCTTGATCTAATTTAGTGCCTGCCACTTTAAGAAATATGTGAAAGTAATTAGTCTTAGGCTTAACAGTTTTAGGGTAGTAAAACATTGTTGTGCATAGTACATAAGGATATGTGGATGCAGTTCATTTGTGTTTTCTGTCATTAGATAAAATAAATGTTCAAAAAAATAACAAGTGTACTCTCGCAATGTTCATTTATGATTTTGGTGAGCACTACTCAAATAACATGACGCGAGCTAGCGAGATAGTTAGCAAGTAACCCCAGATGTAAAAGTTTGCCAATAGGTTGTGTAGCTTAAATTAACTAAATCTCATAGCCTAGGTAGGTTAGTTATACAAACTTGACGGATACAAGTGAGCAAATCAACTTAACATTGGCCTATTATTATTTGTTGCTGGGCAGCCTTAGCATCACTTAAACTAGCAGCTTGAAAGTGTGTGAGGAGGAAAGACTCAGACTACAGTGGGTCCCAGTTAAAAATTGACACTTCATTCACGATCAAGGTGATTCACGCAGCTGGGTGAAATGTAAGTACAACTGCAGCCGCTTGGGGGCAGCATAGTCTGCTGTGGCGTTCCACGGTCGAACCAGACGGCGCATTCGACAGCAAGGGCTGTGATTGGCAGAGTTTTCAGCGTTTCTCTGTGTTTTTAGCAGCCCCTGCAACATGCTAGTCCACTGTAGCCTAAGCTTTGTACATAATGTTTAACATAGTTTTGGATTCAGTGGCAAGATTTCTTGATTGTACAGTGCCTGTCTCTCAGTAATGTTTTAAAATGAGAGCTTAGATCAGCTGGCAGTAGGCTACTTTGTCGGTAGTCATGAGAAGTTAAACTTGCTAACAGAACATATATATGCTGCCCAGAAACCTTGTGAATAGTTCTGATTTTTTTTTTACTACACTAACGAGGTTGAAATATAGCCTTTGCCTACAGCATCTCCTTAACAGTAATGTTAACAAAATGACAGCATTCATATGACAAAGGAAAACGAATTCGGTCACTCAAGACTGTGCCACAGCAACCAGTGTAGGATACATTCCTACCCAATAGGCTACTCGAAGCAGATAGCGATGTCTGGCGGTCGAGTGGGTTAATGCTGCGTATATCCAGAACAGGTCTGCAACTTTCAGGCAGTTCTGAGTTGAATCTAGGCAGGAGCAGAGCCATATAAAGGCCTAGGCCTATTGTTATCATTTTTGCAAGGTGTTGCTCCTGGCAATACTTGTTTATAAGGCGTTTGGTGATTAATTGATAGCTGTTTTGGGACCGTTAAGCGTTCTTTATAATGGCGATCACGGGGAGTAAAAGCGACTGTTACAGCGCCCGTTACAACTGTAGGCTACAATGATTGCAATACAAAAATATGCGCGTGTTAGTTTAGTTAGTTTTGTGATTTTTTGCACTTCTGCGCCTCATGTGTTTTCAGGTTTGAGGGCTTTTTTGGCAAGATTGACCTTGGTAGACTCTGCATGTTATTTCTCCGTATGGATAATAAAGTCAATTTTCGACACAAGTCTGTTATTAGTTCAATAAGAAGTGTTGCTTGTTAAAACATGTGACTAGTGAAACTCAAATGATTTTAGAAATATTTAGCCAAAGCCAAAAAGTGTTAGAGAGAAGGAGAGACGCCGGTGCAGCTCAGATGTCTTCTTAATTTTCTTTATTCTTTAGTAAAAGGTGCAGAACATTATTAAACTTTAAAGACAGAATACGCACGCAGGCACAACAAGGCTACTTGTTGTTTTCTTTTACTCGGCTATCTATATATGGTTATCAGCACACAATGTTGGGCTAATTCACTAGTTATGGATATCACAAGTTTAAACAACGAAAACAGAAAGGATGGAGACAGCAAAGCTAGAGGAGTTATTCCAGATGGGCAAGAACAAGGTAGGCAATTGGTGTGCTTGTCAGAACGTTAGATTACAGCTGTTTAAAGCCAGGCGTCCGCGATGCAGCTAGAACAAAACTAAAGGTAACTTAGCTATAGGGCTGTATCAATTTGTCCAAATTAATAGGTCATCGTAGACGTTGTTGTTGTATTATTGCATGTGGATATTGTTATGCTATGTAGGCTACTTTTTTTGCAATGCAAACGGACAAATATTGTACACGCGTGAATTTGTTTTTGCGGGGGTGGGTGGGTGTACGTACCATAGCTCGCTCTCTCTCTCTCTCTCTCTCTCTCTCTCTCACACACACACACACACACACACACACACACACAGTACCTTTCTTAGCCACAGTTAATTTTAGTGGTGATATGTGTTATGGACATTGTTATGCACATTATTGACTGCAGTTTATTCTCATCAATGTCAGTCCACGAATGCATATTGATCAGTTGTTAACTAATACTGTAGGCCTAGAAGTTGCATTTGAAAATGTTACTGTTGTAGGCTGTTTGTTTTGTATTTCAGCCACACTGTTTTAAAGTGGTTAGGACCATTACACACCAATTTTGAATAAGCCATACTGCAATACCGATTTCATGGTTGCACCATGCACATTTTCGCCGATTATGTGGCCCTCAGTAACCTATAAATTCAATGATGTGGCGCTCTATGAAAATGAGTTTGACACCCCTGCTCTAAAATATCTGTCCTGGCCTGGTTGCACCGGATTGTGGCCAAGCGACAGAAGCGCTGGAGAACCCTCCTTTGTCTACCAAAAGTGTTACTTTGTGCCCCAGCTCCCCACTGCTTGTGAAAGAAGGTGGTGGGGAGGGGGCTTAACGATGAAAAAGCTTAATGTCCCAAAGCGGCAAAGTCATAATGGTAGGCTACAGGAAGTGGGGAGGGTATGTGATGACCAGAGCCGTCTTCGCTGTGCTATAAGCGTCTTATTGTCTTTCCAGGCGCACACAGCTCGTTATAGCCTGAGTGCCTTAGCAGATAGGCTCTGCTCTTGGGTTTGGCCTCACAGCAAACTCAACCCTCTTGTTGCTTGCAGTTTGTTAAATAAAGCGATGCAGATTACATTATTTATTTCTGATTAATTGCGTCTTTTTTGCAACATGTGCTTGTTAGGCTGGGCTACTGTCAATGTCCTGTACAGGTATATGTTCAACAATTGCTGGTGTAGGCCTACAGGCTATAATCAATTACGGACTGTTCGTTATTTATTTAAGGGGGCTACGGAGGAGTTTTGGGGGCGTTAGTCAAAAAAAGGCGTGACCCTCCCTCCGCCAGCAAGACATTTTTCTATGACACTCCAAAGTGATTGAGAAAAAGCGCATGACCCTCCCAGTCCCAACAATTTAGGCTATTGATGCCTTCTGTCTACTGGGTCAATTTGGGAGCTTGCATGCTCACGACTCCTTCCTTGAAATGCCTTGAAAAGGCTGTCGTTTGCACAATTTCACAAATAATCACGGGACCCGAAACAAACCTGTCAACTTTTTCGGGTTTATCGCGTATTTTAACTTTTTCCCTCGCTGTCTTAGGAGGAGCTGCAGGGCCGTCGCAGGGGTGCGAGGCCCTGTCTGAACTTGACAGATGCATGAACTTACGTGCATGAAATCATGCGATAGCTTACTTTACACATAGCCAAGGCTACCGTCGGTGCATTTTAATAGTAGCCTAGTCTAATAAGCTACACCAGCTTGTCTTTAAGAGGGAAATTGTATAGCCTATAACATTAGCTGAGTATTTGGCCATATGGTGTTTATCATAGGCTACATCATGAAACCAAATAGTGTAACAAAGGCGAACACTTTAACAGGGAAATTAATTGGGCATGAATCATTGTGCTGAGCGGTATTTGTCAATGCAGAAACACACGACATTCAAACTGTTGATAAGATGTACAATGTTCAACAATTGCTGTACAGGCTATAATCAATTAGCTAAATCATTTGTCAAGCTGTTTAAATTAGATTGCTACATTCAAAGCGCCAAAAGGTGCTTTGATAGCGTCGGCAAGCAGGCATGCTGCGGTTGCAATGAATGAGGATAATTGGTTTTATCTGCGGTTTTTTTTTTGCATTATTTTGAATATGACTCGCTCCAGTCTCAACAGCACTTTCCACACGCATCTAAGTTCTAACACATATCCCTCTCGCTTTCTCTCTCTCCATCCCTGCACCGCGGTGCTTTCTTAAAGGAGCTGCACCATCTTACAACAATTGCATCTACATTTTCATATTATAATGTTTTGTCAAGTGTAAGTTTAAACTACCGTGATCAATTTAAGTTCCCGTCCAACGAAATCCTGCCCCCTTTGAAAGTCTCATACGCTTTATCGTTACACTATCAAAGTAACCATGACAAATAGGGTATAAGATATATAAACTCACGCTATTGTATTATCATATATGTTTGGTAATGGCTCAGCTTTCTCTGATTGTTCTACTGACTTGGAAATGCATCATGGAAGCAGTAAGTCAAGTCGTATCAAAAATAGTAGTGGCAGAACTCCAAAGTAACACCTTGTGGTTGTTTGTGTCAACTGCAGTTTGTGCCATTTCTGCTGAGAAAATGGGGTGCGTGATTCCTGAAGGAACCCGTCCAAACTTAACGGGGACCCACTGTAAGGGAGGTGAGGCACTAGAAACACACGCCTTGTTACGAACACGCATCTTACTGCAAAACAACAGTCATTCTTAAAAGTATCGATAATAAAATTAGGAATTGTTCAATTTCAGGGTATTGCTGTGCACCGTTTTTTTTTTTTTTTTTTTTTTTTTTTTTTGGGGGCTGATATAAACCATTGTTGACAGTGTCTCGTTCTTGTTCTTCTGCCAAGACAAGCAGCACTTTCTGTTGAGTGCACCAAAGTGTTACTTTGTTTTGGTTCTGTGCGAGTTGCGCTAATCTGGTTATGGTACCGGATGTACGTTTTTATGAGTGTCTACAGAAAGGTGGTGTAGGAGAGCCTTCAAGATTTATTAACCATGACGGTTCACACCGTGGTTAATAGCAAAACCGGTTTACCGTGACATCCCTAATCACAACTCATGATTGATACGATGTATTCACAACACCACATGAATGGCACGATGTATTCACATGTCGACCTTTGGTTGTGGAAGGGGCAGAATGTGTGTAGACAACTGCCATATTGGCCTTACAAACTAATCCCTTGACTTTCTATGGAGGATTTTTTGAGTGCTGTGTCTCCTCATTAGACAGTCTCTGGTCATAAACCTGTCTGATGCCCCACAGAGTCCTCAGGATCATGTTTGAATGATCAGAAATGTTCAGGCACAATATAGCTCTTGGAGTGCTAGTGTTGGACTGAAATCCTCTTTTTAAATGACATGAAAGCTATTTAAATTAGCAAACATAACTTCGCACATTAAGCATTATAGTGTAAAACACGGTACATGAAATAACGAGTTATCTATCTCACTTTACATCATGAATTTTACCTGTAACATAGGCTAATGGGAAAAGGTAGAGGTGACTTGCAACTTCGTGTCTTAAGTAACCTAATAATATCAACGCCGTGCCTTGTTAACTCAGTGGCATGGACCTACCGTGCAGCACATTAAAATGAAGCTTAAAGGCCTCAGCCGTGGCGCAACTGTCTGGGGCACCTGCACCGGGTTCGATTCCCACCCTGTGGTCCTTTCCGGATCCCACCCCGACTCTCTCTCCCACTCACTTTCTGTCACTCTCCACTGTCCTGTCGCATTAAAGGCATAAAAGCCCCAAAAAATATACTTAAAAAAAAAATAAAAATAAGCTCAAAATGTGAAGTTTTGTATTGTTGTATTGTATTGTTTATGGGGCTCACTCACTTTGAACTTGTAGTCGAGTCCGTTTTCTGTTCACTAACCCCGATGCGATTAAAACTCTCTCCAAAATTCTCTAAAAATTTAGCCTTTGAGTGGGTTGCCAACCCTTGTTGGTAGCAATTGTTTTTGTGTACAGATCTCGGAGTCTGAACGGTTAAATAGGTGGATAATTTAAATTGTTAAATTATTTAGGTAGATAATTGACGATAACTGACAGTTGGAATGGCTCTAATGTTTGCTAGCAGTTATGCTAACTATGTTATCAAAGATAATAATGTTAACCAAGTTACTTAACTTAACGAACTTTAAGTTAACTTAACTAATGTTTTCATTTTTAGCAGTTATGCTAACTATGCTAACTAGCATGTTAGCATGCTAACTATGCTAACCATGTTAATTAGAATCATGTATAGTTAGGCAGCCTACAGAGACGTGCTTTTTTGACGGCCTGCTTATGGGACAGACAGCTAACGCATCGTTAGGAAAGATTAGATGAATGTGCTCATTTATGTTTGGGCCTTTTTTGGGCCTGAAATAACTGATAAAACCTTTAAAAGGTTGATAAACGCAATTTAGAGGTGGATAAACTCAATTTAGAGGTGCATAAACGCTATTTTTGAATTTTAGGAGGTGCGCAAACAGTGTTTACATGTGTCTAGCCTCCACTACATCCCTACATATAGGTAAATACGCTAGTTGACTGGGAGGGCAGTCGGTAGAGAGTAGCAAGTGCATGTGTAGTTTTGAATGAGTAGTGCCAGTATTCAGTGCTGCAGCTACGACTAAATGTAAAAAGTTTCCTTTCAGTGTTTAGTTACTAGAAAGGAAATATCTCTACTGGGGAAACGGACTTTACATAGTTTAAACACTGCACACACGATTTACCAGCCAGAGAACATGTGAAGAAAGCCTTTGCGAACTGCTGGGTGGATTTATTCAACAGATATGGTGAGATGGATTGTTTTTTCTCTTTTCATATTTACTTGGTATACCAGTAAGCAAAATAGTGAAATATTGTAGTGAGGACTTTTATTTTGAAACAGTTTTTGGCAGAGGAAGCAGTTGAACAGGATGTGTAGTCTTAATAGGGCCAGTTTGTATGCTTAAAGCCTGAGACTGGCAGTTGATCCAGGTGGCCTGAACACCTGCCATAGGATTCTAATTGCTTAACGGGCCGTATTATGATGTCTGTCGGCAATGTTAAGTCTATGGGGATTTTTAAAAGTTTTTCTTTAATAGTTTAAAAAGTATAAAAGTTTCAAAGTTGAAAAGTCATACCAACCCGATCTGTTAGAAGACCTTACAAACGTTACAAAGTTTGAATGAAGTTTCTAAGTTAAACTGTTCAAAAGAAATTGCGTACGGAAAAAGTGGTAAGCGGAATAAGAAGAAGAAGTAGAAGTTGCCTAGGAAGAACAGTACAGTGCACTGTAATAAATGTACAAATACAACTTGATGAAATGTGTCTTGCAATGTTATTCATTTCAATGATTTTGGTAAGGACTACACATACTATAAGCAAACATCACATGAGCTAACAAGGACATTTTCAGTCAGTAACACTAGCCTTCTATTTATTGACATCAAATCTGTAGAGGAACTTATAAGAACTAGGAACTTAGGAAGTTATGGGGCGGTCTCTGGTGTCTGCAGAAGTGAGTGTGGCATCTGGCTCAATATTCTGCGCTACAGACCATTGGGGGAGGTGAAATTTCATTGGAAAACTACGATGATTGGTTAAATTTGCAGAAAAGTTGCGGTGTTTGGACAAAATTGCAAGGTCGCCCAGAATTTGCAGGGATTGGTTGAATTTGGGTTCATTGTTGTGATCGCATCATCGCAAATTCCTGGAGGCACTCTTCGGTGCAATCTTGCAAAGGACATGATATCTTTCTTTTAGTTTGGAGGACTAAAAAGAAGGAGAAATTGAAATGGTAATTTAATTACTTTGTAGAAATTTGCTTTCAGATTGACATTAAAGAGTATTTTTTTATTTTTTTTGTCAAAAAGCCAAATTAGATTGACCATGATTCCACTGATAAAGGCAATAAAAGGGAGAAATATCCAAGGAATACTTTTTATAAGCACTGCACAACTTAAGATACTGAGTGTTAGTGGGTAAGTACAAATCACTCAAAATAAAGCTGGAATCTTCTTTTGCAGTAACAGGTTAGGCTCACCGTAGCATGTCTTTTATTAAACCCATTGAGGGCCGAAGAAAAGTAATAGCGAGCAACACTGCGATTATATTTTACCTCAAGTCGTCAGGCAGAGATACATTTTAGTTGGGTGTGTGTTTATTAGCCTATTTTCTTTTTTGAACCCATAAGCCATATCACTGCAGCTAATGAAAGAGAGAGAGATTACTATAAAGCCGGCCCTTAAAGACGATTGATAAGTAGGTCTACAAAAATAGCACAAAGAGCGGCCAATCACGCTTCACCAGTCACTCTCATTCATCACATATAGTCCATTTCCAGGAGATTGTAATTTGCATGCTCCAGAGAACTTTCCAGAGAAGTCGTTGGGATGGTAATCGCCTATAGAGGCTGACAATGGCAGAAGTGCTGTTTGTTTTTAGGTTATGTAACATCAAAATGATTTTGGAAACGTTATGATGAAGGTAAAAAAAAAACTCTTGAGGGTGCCTTTAAATGTGTTGCCGTCATCAAATTCAAAATGAACATATACCAACTTATATCAACAAAAACAGTTGCAATATTTTCAATAAAAAGCAGAGTTTACATGATTAGAAAAACGGAAGGCATTTTACATAACATCCCAACATTTTTCTAAATGTGTAATGCAAAAGTCCTTTAAAGAGAACAATTTGGTGTTGGTTGTAATAAGTAAGTAAATTAAACCTAGCATTACCTAACAAGACAAGAATAAAAGACTGAACACTACCAGTGGCTTGCTAGTGATAATTAACTTGCTAGTTAAAACTAATCCATTTGAATAGAGGCACATGTCAACGTGAAAATTGGCATCTCTGCTAAAGCTGACTAAAACCAGGAATAACAAATAATCTGTTAGTGATTTATTCTGAAACAAAGGAAAATCTCATAAAGAAATAAATATTTCTTTAACAAAAACACGTCACTCACAATCATTTGCACCCCAGTTTGTAATACCTACTTAAGGCGAGACACTACAGGTGAATAGGGTAACCTGTTCATCTATCAATTTAATCTATCTAATTAAATATGCACTAATTTGCATACATTTTAAAACACAAAATCTGAGCATTGGAAACAGCCAGGTTCAAAATTATGTTTTCATTGTGTTGATCCTGTTAATCAGAATGTGCTGTCAATAGCCTTAAAAAAAATCGATTTTACCATGTTTTTAGGCATAAAATTTCATAAATCCGGCTAGGAATAATTTATCAACAAACCCCTCTGTAAAAAGCTTCTAAATATAGTTGTGATTGCTGATACAAATGGTGTGTCCATATTTGGATCACATAGCGTCATGCAGGAAAAACAGAGCTTTCCAACGGTACTACACATGATATGTTTTGGTTCACGGACGCTAACTTTTGGTGAATTTAGGAGAAATATACAAGTGCCAGTAAACACAATTTAATGAAATAAACACCTAAATGTGTAAATCAGACTTTTTTGTTGTAGTAATGTGACACAATATATGCTAAGGGCCCAAAATCTCAAAATTGAGCAGTGCATGAAAAAACTATGTTTTCGCCTGTCATGTATCGCCTTAAGCCTCCCTTTGCCAATAAAACAGCTCGTTAACATTCTCTTATAACACCCCATAAAGTTGGAGAATCCATAGCAAGGGATTTTAGACCATTCATCTTTACAAAATCTCCCCAGATTGTCCAGATTCCTAGGTCCGCACTTCCATTCTCCTCTTTGGCTCACCCCACTGTTTTTCTATGGGTAATTTCACAATCAGGATGTGCGCTTTGTTTCAAAAGGGTCAAGAATTAAACCATCTAAAAATGTAATTTTGAGGGGTTTTACACATGCAATATATGTCTGTAGAAGGATAAAAAAGTTGTTTCAAGGCATAAGCGCATACAGTAGATAACAGAAAGAGAATAGAAAAACACTTAAGGGATGATATTGGAAAAAAACGTTATTTACTTTAAAGTATTAGATTGTCTGTCTACATGAGTACATATCCCGTCTGAAGCATTTTAAACCCTACTCATGGGTAGTACACAGTCTATCCTGTAATAAGTATTAGTATTTTTATGTGAATATGGCGTAAAATATGCATAATTATGGTTTTTGTGGCAAATACACCCATTTTTTAAAATATTCTTGTATAATTTGTTTTGCACTGAATAGCCATACCACTTTTAAATGATTACTTGTCTCTCATTTAAAAGCTTCTGATGTTGTTAGACAACTGTAAAAAAAATGGATATATCCTGATTGAGCTGTGTCTGATGGACTGTCAAACATTTGAGTTGGAGTGGACATATTAGTGTTTCTTTGTCTAAACACACATATAATTAATATGTTACTTCTAAAATGGTAAAATGTTGACACTGTTTGTCTCAAACTATTTTTTTTTTTATAAAATGAGGGCATCACTGTGCATGTTTTACAGGCGCATAATTATTATATTTTAATTGCATTTGTAATCACATTTGTAATTTCAATCAACTGTGCTTTAACATCTGCGGTAAAAAGATGGTGAATTGAATCAAATAGGTTTCAGTTTCATCATTAAATGAGCCTTTACATTGACTAAAAACCCTACAAATGTCAGGTTCAACTCAGGGATCGATCAAAACTAAAATCACCTGTGAATTCCATGACAAAATCCCATGGTCAAAGCAGACAGGGCAGTGTATGTGCGGAATCTAAAGAAGAAAAATCCCTCCAAATATGAACAAATGACTAAAAGGGACAGAGATGAGGCAGCACCAACGTAGGGTCTTATGATATTAAAACATGAATGTTTATTCTAATCTTTTGAGGGGTACAGGTATACAGCTTGCCTGGTAAGCCAAACTCATTCATGAGTGAATAATCTGGTCGCTCACGATTGGGAATCCTTTACAATGCTAGCATGGTGACAGGCGTAGAAATATTAACTTTAAAATCATTGGTCAAGCCCATTAATCAGAGTCACCTAAACTTTACAAACTACAAACAGAATAGGCAATCAGGAAACGATGTATGTGAGCTTACTTTTGGTGTAAATACATTTCTGCATTGTTCCAACTACAATTTTTGATGTTTGCAGTTTTGCAGGCATTGGTTCTAGGGCAATTCCACAGAAAATTGACATTTTGTCACATCCATAACACCAGTGAAATGCCTTGGCAATTGTATGATGTGAATGATAACATTAATTTTTTGTGCATTTTTTCTCATGTACATTCTTCAGACAAAAATAGCAAATGCTCAAAATTAATGTAATCATTCACATCCTACCATACCATCACATTTTATTGGTGTTATGAATGTTACAAAAAACGTAATTTTCCATGGAATTGCCCTCTACCATTTACCAGTCAGTTTTGATTTTGTCATCCCCTCTTGATGTTGATTGGCCTGACATAAACTATGGTGTTCCAGCCTAGTATCTCCCTGAAAGGAGAAAGATGGACATAGCCAGGCTAGTATATAGCACCACCTGGTAAAATATGTTTGTTAACTGCATGATAGCATTACACAAGATGACTTCATTCTGAAAATGTATGGTTTACCATAATCCTAAACACTACACTTGAAATGTGTTGGAGTGGACATCAGAAACAAAGGTAATTTATTATTTAAGGCTTATTTTATAGCCTTATTTATAGCCTTATACTCTTACATTACGTCCATCACTCAGTGTTGGCTGCATCTCGCTTGCTATGATTACTTTTCATTGCCACCAGACTCTGTCATGTACCGTGTGGAGCTATGATTGCACTTTATGCTACCAGCCTCTGTCATGTAGGCTACCGTGCGGAGCTTGTGCCTATTGCTAAGACAGCAGCATCGCTGACAAATCTGTCCCTGGGAAAAGTAACGTTGCGCCGATTTGAAAACAGAACTACGTTACGTTACCAAACTTTCAGTAGTAGCGTGTTACACTACTTTTTACCCGAAAAAGTAGTTACGTTACTGTAACGCGTTACACACAACACTGATCATGACCCACTTTTAGTGGCAGAGATTGACAGATTAAAACAGTCCCACAATATAACCATAATTCTCATAAGGCATGGGGTTCTTTTCAGTATAGTCATTCTTTTATGTACGTCAAACCACCCTAAAGTGTTTCTTGCTAAAGAGCACAATTTTCATTTCATCTGACAATAGACCACATTTCCAGACAACGTTACTGTACCATTCAGTAACTCCTGCCATTTACATTTGTAATTAAATGACTGAAAGGCTTTTACCATGCATGCCCTCTTAATAATCTATTAGCAGTGAGTTTACTTTTGAAGATTTTTGGAGGGACTTGGTGACCCCAAGATTATACCGTTTTCTGTTACTCTCCAACAGTGGTTCTTATGAATTTTGCCTCTCTTACCATCCTCCATACTGTGTGGGGGGGCTAGATAACCATGGGTCTTTGTCCAAGCATGTTTGTCACATTTCCAGCTGATTAGAACCTTTTAATTATATTTTTAAATGTAAATATGGGCATTTTCAACAAAGTACCTAGTTTTTTTTATAGCCATTCCCTGACAAATGTCAACACACTTTCTTTTTATTTAAAGTCAGTGAATTCTTTTGTCTTTCTGATGTTAAAAAATGACTAGGGGATTTAGCCTCTGTGTCACTTTATTATCATACCTTAGTGAAAAAGAGTTCACAAACCGAATGTGTTAAACTTAAAGAAGTTTAATGTAAATAGAAAAATGCTTGTTTACATTTTGTATATAAGATTTTCTAGGGGTGCCAATAATTGTGACCAAAATATTTTTGTTCAACATATTTATTTCTTTACAATGTTTTCTTTTTTCTCAGAATAAATTTGCTTCCCTTCAAGGTTGAATTTTTCCTCATTGTTTTCATTGTGAGATTACAAAACATCACCAAAAGATTATTTGTTAAACCTGCTTTTAGTCAACTTTACCAAAGTGCCAATGATTCTGGAGTGTCCTTTACCTATGATTATTTCATTATAGCTTATTTGCAGCTGTATATCTGCTGTCACCATATGCTGCTAGTTAGCCTCAAAGAAGTTAATGAAAGTTGGCTTACAGCAAAGAATTCATGAACTATAAGAAATATGCAGGACAACATAATTCAAATCTCTGTTAGTACTCACCACGCACTCCATGCGAAGTCTTCATCCTCAAAGCTAGTTTGACTGACCATCACAGCACCCTGTGAAACTTTATTTTCTGTTCAACTGAATGAGTTTGTGACAAAGGCCACAGCTTGTTGTGGTTTGTGCACATTTACTCAGGATATCTGTAAAAACAGTTCTCGACTGAGGATAGCTCTGGATATTCACAAACTCTTATATTTCAGATACAATTTTGCTTTGTCTCATGTCATAAAAAGTATCCAGTCAAAATATATCTGAAAACAACTCCCATTTCACCTAGTGGTGACATTTATTTTTCATAGCGAACTGAAATCAGCAGCAAAACCGCCAAACAGATGTGAATTTATATTCTTGGGTTATTCAACATTTCAGAGTGTGCTTACAGCAATGTATATGACATAATGACATAAAGCTGCTATGGCAACTCTGGCCTGCTTGGCCCCATCATAATGCAGTTGTATTTTTTGTATCAGTTTTGTTGATTCTCAGATATAACATAATAAGAATAAAACGTATGCATATTGACAAAGGAAGAGTGCATTTAAAAAAAAGTTTGTTCACCTCGTTTAGAGCGAATGTTTTCTAATCGAAATGCCTCAGGGGTCTCAAAAGCAAAGACTGAGTCACTTTCTTGAATGATGTCAAGATCATCTTCATCATCACAAAATGAGCGGTGGAAACCATCGTAATACATTTCAGTCAAAACAAACTGCACAAAGACAAATAAATAATAGTCAATAAATTATTTAGACACAACAATGACAAACACAACTCAGCCATGACAATACAGCTGTGTTAAAAGGATACATGCTTCACTACTTTTTTGACAATTTCTGTTACTGGTCGATCCATGTTTGGATTGTGTGAAAGTGACAACTCTCTTTTAGTTGTCAATGATACAGTTAAAAGTGCATTAAGTAGTGTAGCGAGAAAATGTTTCAGGAAATTTGATAATGATAGAACACATAACTGATAACATTTTACAGTAAACCTTGTTGAACTCTACACAAATTCTTGTAACCAGAAACACTAACTGCACCTTTAAGGGTAGATACAAATATATGGGAGCAATTTAATGGCTAAACATTTTACAAATACCCCACAATTTGCAAGCAAAAATAATTTGCCATTTGGAATTCAGCATGTGGCTAGGTTAGTGGCACCTAGCCACATTTATTTCAATGCAGTTTGGCCTTTCATTTACACAAGGTTGTATAACTGAAAACAATTATTTCTGAAAACCCCGGCCAAAGTGGAGATGTAGGAAAACTCTGGTTTCACTTTTGCATGTAATCAAGTGAAAACAGCGTTTTTGCATTGTGACATGTTGTTCCCTCGTTTGTTTGAAATCTCTGTTTGACCACCTGTTCGGGGCATCGGGGATCGGGCCGATACAGGGCCCATATACTCGTACTCGTAAAAATTCCCCCATTACCACCAACCTATACTTACAGTTTCCCCTGTACTTACAGTTTCACTGTAGCTGCTACGTTTTCATGAAGCCTACTCATGACGCTTATTTCAGTCTTGCACTTGAAAAACATAATAGTCAAAAACATAGCTAGATTCATGTATGTGCGGTTTTATGTTTTAACTATAGCTCACCTAAACTACGCGTGAGTGTAGCGTGTAGTTGTGTGTCGCTGATGCGTTAGTGTAGCTATTTACTTCGCGCTAGTTGGGGATAAGTAGCCTAGCATTCAAAAAAAACCTCTGTGGGGTTTCCGTTTCAGTAGATAAATGTTATTTGCATAGTGTTTTGTTATCACACATTTTGATCATTTATAGTGAGAAATGTTACCTTCCCTGCCTTTATTTCAGTCCATATTGTCATGTTAGTCGGATCATTATATGCTCCAAGACCAAAGTCAGCGCCAAATTCACTTCTTCTGTAGTCAAAGTCATGAGCAACAAGGAGATGCAAGACATAGTGTGCGAAAAATCACCGCTTTTTCACTGGTGGGCCGCGAAAGCCTAGTAATTTCGTAAATGGAGAAAATAATGTATGACATGAAAACACAATTCAGTATTCTCTATTTCAAAGAAAATGCTGTAATTTCGCGTGAAGTTTTTGCTACCTTAACCTAAACCTAAAATATTAGATTTTTATTTACAGTGCTCATGAGCACACACCATAGGCTACCATTACCAAACTATTTCCGCCCACTCACGGCACGCCAGCGGTTATGTCGGTCTCAACTAGCCTATGATTGTTGTGTGTTGGCAACTTTTTCTGCTAACTGAAGGCAGAGTAGCCTAACTTTAG
This sequence comes from Alosa alosa, assembly GCF_017589495.1. NCBI lineage: Eukaryota > Metazoa > Chordata > Actinopteri > Clupeiformes > Clupeidae > Alosa > Alosa alosa. The sequence goes on along the minus strand of NC_063194.1, from coordinate 388,411 downwards.
CACATTTCACCCAGTTTCGCGGATCAACAACGTGATTTACAGCACACAGACAGTCACTGTACAATGTTATTTTTGGAACGGATATCATTTAGATAGGCTACCCTTATAGGGTGGGTGCTTGCGTTTGTTGAGGAATCCGAAGTCTTGGTTGTTGTTTGGCCTATTCATAGGTGGCACACGTTCGGGCAGAAGTAGGGCACGAGCGGATAAGTAACTTTCCGATACATTGTTTGTGTTTCCAAGCAACTAAATGTCCAGCACCATAAGACACATTAATGTGAATAATGGAGCGGTGGTTGTCAGGTGGAAAAAATGGGCCTAAAGTGAATGTTTCAAGCAAATCAGAAGCTCACAGCGATGAACCTTTGAAGAAAAGGACTCGTAGGAAGTACTCCGATGACAACCTGTCATTAGGATTCACAAGTGTGGGACCTGAACACGATCCTCTGCCTGTCTGTGTACTGTGCTCAGAGGTGCTGTCAAATGAGGCTCTGAAACCATGTAAGTTACGCCGTCATTTGGAAACCAAACATGGACATTATTCTTCATACCCTCGAGTTTTTTTCCAAAACAAACTTAAAGAGTCCCAGAACCGTAAGAGATCAATTGAATCTTCTTGTCTCACTGGTAGTGAAAATGCCAAGGCAGTGGAGGTGTCCTACCGAGTGGCAAAGCTAATTGCTAAGAAAGGAAAACCACACACAATCGACGAGGAATTGATTCTACCTGCTGCCAAAGAGATGGTTGAAGTGATGATTGGGGAGAAAGCAGCTAAAACGCTTAATTTTATTTCTTTGTCCGATAATACAGTAAAGCGACGTATCGATGACATGGCAACAAATGTGTTAAAGCTTGTAAGCAAAATACGAGCAAGTCGTTTTTATGCTCTCCAGATTGACGAGTCCACAGATATTGTTAGCTTTGCCCATTTACTCTTTTTTTTTCATATATGATTTTGAAGAAGAGATCCATGAAGATGTTTTGTTTTGCAAACCTCTACCTGCACGTACTACAGGAGAAATCATTTTTTAAACGCTGAATGAATTCGTGGTTTCCAAAGAAATAGACTGGACCAAGTGTGTGGGAATAAGCACTGAGGGAGCTCAGGCCATGGTGGGGAGACTCAACGGAGTTGTGAGAAGGGTCAAAGCCGTAGCTTCGCAGGCCACTGCTGTCCATTGCTGCCTACACAGAGAGGCATTAGCGACAAAAATGATGCCTGCAGAGTTGAAGACCGTTTTAGATGAAGCCGTTAAAACGTCAATTTCATAAAAAGTCGTCCACTACAGTCACGTCTGTTTTCTATATTATGTGCAGAGATGGGGAGCGAGCACTGACAGCTTCTTCTGCATACTGAAGTCCGGTGGCTTTCGCGTGGCAAGGTGCTTACTCGACTTGTTGAACTACGAGACAAACTCAGGATGTTTTTCGTTGACTCCCGGTTTGAGTTGTCCGACCGATTCTGTGACTTCGAGTGGCTCTGCAATTTGGCATATTTGGCGGACATATTCGGCTACTTAAACGGACTCAATCTATCTCTTTAAGGCAAAGCTGTGACCACATTTCATGTCCACAGTAAGATCGAGGGCACAATCAGAAAGCTCGAACTGTGGGACAGAAGAGTCAGTCAAAACAATTACTAGTCATTTGACAATCTGTGTGAATTCCTCAACAAAAGGAACTGCAGATTCCGAGTTCTGTGACAGATTCCATCAGACAGCATCTGCAATCGCTGAAGACGCAGCTCCGTGGATACTTCCCTGTGCTCAGCGAGCAACATAGCTGGATACAGAATCCATTTGTCTCACATGATGAGGGTGCCCTCGCAGGTCTGAGTTCAAGGGATCAAGACAGCCTTGTGGAGTTATCTTGCGATACTGCTTTAAAACTGGATGTGTACACACTCGGAATACACTGATCTGTCAAACAAGGCATTGATGTTTCTGATGCCTTTTGCCACAACATATCTGTGTGAAATTGGGTTTTCAGTGCTTGTGGCATTAAAAACAAAGTATAGAAATAAACTGAATGTTGAGCCTGATCTCCGCTTAAAGCAGACATACATTCAGCCAGACATCAAGAATTTGACAGGTGCTATGCATCAGTATCACCCTTCTCATTAGGTTAGGTGACTGTTACCTAACATGATTTGCAGTGCATTGAAGTTTTTTTTAAATGTTTCAAGTTATGTATAGTGTCCATTCATACCCGAAAACTACAATATGTGTGTATGTTGAACACCTCTAATAACAAGTTATGGACCTATGTTATGGAGTTATAAAGTTATGGACTTTAAGCATTTTCTGGTCTTTAGGCCTATGTCTGCCTAACAAGCATGTTGCATGTTGTAGGCCTACTGTAGAAATGTCACTTAAATTTCAACCGCAACATGCCTGCTTGCCGACGTTCAAACGACAACGAAAAAGATATCAAAGCAACAAGAGGGTTGAGTCTGAATGACACGGAGTTCAGACTCATATTGCTCTTCATAACCATCTATAAAAAAGTGTTTTTTCTTTTCTTTTTGAGCACGTCCGAATCCCAGGACATAATAACGCACTGGACCTTATAATAGGCTCGAGATATAATTCCAAAGGGGGCAGATAGGGGCCTACTGCACTTAAAACTTATAAAGATTGAACGAAGCTTCCCGAAATTTAAAATTTGCGATTAGTGACTGTCATCGGGTGAAGCTTTTCGAAGTTGAACAGGCTATTAAAAACTATTTGCGCACCTCAATGTCACAGGAGAGACTGGGCTCTGGGCTCTTTTTCAGAGTCAGGATATGGCGAGTCAGTGTCATTTATTTGTCCAATGTTAGCCTACAGACCAGTTTCATAGTGCACATCTTATCAACAGTTTGAATGTCGTGTGCGTTTCTGCTCATTGACAAATACCGTTCAGCACAATGATTCATGCCCAATTAATTTCCTGTTAAAGTGTTCGCCTTTGTTACACTATTTGGTTTCGTGATGTAGCCTATGATAAACACCATATGGCCAAATATGTGACTCAGCTAATGTTAAAGGCTATACAATTTCCCCTCTTAAAGACAAGCTGGTGTAGCTTATTAGACTAGGCTACTAAAATGCACCGACGGTAGCCTTGGCTATGTGTAAAGTAAGCTATCGCATGATTTCATGCACGTAAGTTCATGCATCTGTCAAGTTCGCACAAGGCCTCGCCACGCCCTGCAGCTCCTCCTAAGACAGCGAGGAAAAAGTTAAAATACGCGATAAACCCGGGAAAAGTTGACAGGTTTGTTTCGGTCCCGGTGATTATTTGTGAAATTGTGCAAACGACAGCCTTTTCAAGGCATTTCAAGGAAGGTGTCGTATGCAAGCTCCCAAATTGACCTAGTAGCCTACAGAAGGCATCAATAAATTGTTGGGACTGGGGAGGGTCATGCGTTTTTTCTCAATTACTTTGGAGGGTCATAGAAACCAAAACTCCTCCGGTAGCCCCTTAAATAAATAACGAACAGTCCCTAATTGATCATAGCCTGTAGGCCTACACCAGCAATTGTTGAACATTTACCTGTACAGGACATTGACAGTAGCCCAGCCTAACAAGCAGATGTTGCAAAAGACATCAAAAGACGCAATTAATCAGAAATAAATAATGTAATCGGCATCGCTGCAAGCAACAAGAGGGTTGAGTTCGCTGTGAGGCCAAACCCAAGAGCAGAGCCTATCTGTTAAGGCACTCGATAGGCTATATGGTAACGAGCTGTGAGCGCCTTGCTTTCTAAATATACAGCGAAGACGGCTCTGGTCATCCCATATCCTCCCCCCACTTCCTGTAGCCTACCATTATGACTTGTTGCCGTTTTGGGACATTAAGCTTTTTCACGTTAAGCCCCCTCCCCCACCCCCTTCTTTCACAAGCAGTGGGGGAGCGCGGGGCACAAAGTAACTTTTTAGTAGACAAAAGAGGGTTCTCCGCGCTTCTGTCGTTTGGCGACAATCCGGTGCAACCAGGCCAGGACAGATATTTTAGAGAGAAGGAGAGACGCCGGTGCAGCTCAGATGTCTTCTTAATTTTCTCTATTCTTTAGTAAAAGGTGCAGAACATTAATTCTTACTGTTTCTCTGTACAAGCCAATCAGGTAAAATTGTGTACCTGACAAGTTTCGGCTACCTTGCCTCTGTAGCCTTCATCAGAGGTGTCACGTCGTCTGAGCTGTGTTATATGGAGTTTTCCATCCCACCTGATGTGCAGGTGCTGATGTTCTGGTGCAGAACATTATTAAACTTTGACTTCGATATTTTTGACTAACGAACATCGAAACGTTAGTCAAAGTTTAATAATGTTCTGCACCTTTTACTAAAGAAGAAAGAAAATTAAGAAGACATCTGAGCTGCACCGGCGTCTCTCCTTCTCTCTAACACTTTTTGGCTTTGGCTAAATATTTCTAAAATCATTTGAGTTTCACTAGTCACATGTTTTAACAAGGAACACTTGTTATTGAACTAATAACAGACGTGTGTCGAAAATTTACTTTATTTTCCATGTGGAGAAATAACCAAGGTCAGAGTCTAACCAAGGTCAATCTTGCCAAAAAAGCCCTCAAACCTGAAAACACATGAGGCAAAAGTGCAAAACATCACAAAACTAACACGCACATATTTTTGTATTGCAATCATTGTAGCCTACAGTTGTAACAGCCAGAACAGTCGTTTTACTCCCCGTATGCGCCATTATAAAGAACGCATTAACGCGGTCCCAAAACAGCTATCAACTAATCACCAAACGTCTTATAAACAAGTATTGCCAGGAGCAACACCTTGCAAAAAATGATAACAATAGGCCTAGGCCTTTATATGGCTCTGCTCCTGCCTAGATTTGAACTCAGAACTGCCTGAAAGTTGCAGACCTGTTCTGGAAATCGCTGGCGATTAACCCACTCGACCGTCAGACAACGCTATCTGCTTCGAGTAGGCCTATTGGGTAGGACTGTAGCCTACACTGGTTGCTGTGGCACAGTCTTGAGTGACCGAATTCGTTTTCCTTTGTCATATGAATGCTGTCATTTTGTTAACATTACTGTTAAGGAGATGCTGTAGGCAAAGGCTATATTTAACCTCGTTAGTGTAGTAAAACAAATCAGAACTATTCACGAGGTTTCTGGGCAGCATATTTATGTTCTGTTAGCAAGTTTAACTTCTCATGACTGCCGACAAAGTAGCCTACTGCCAGCTGACGAAGCGCTCATTTTAAAACATTACTGAGAGACAGGCACTGTACAATCAAGACATCTTGCCACTGAATCCAAAACTATGTTTAACATTATGTACAAAGCTTATAGGCTACAGTGGACTAGCATGTTGCAGGGGCTGCTAAAAACACAGAGAAACGCACTGAAAACTCGGCCAATCACAGCCCTTGCTGTCGAATGCTCCGTCCGGTTCGACCGTGGAACGCCACAGCGGACTATGCTGCCCCCAAGCGGCTGCAGTTGTACTTACATTTCACCCAGCTGCGTGAATCACCTTGATGGTGAATGAAGTGTCTTAATGAAGTGTCTTAAATGAAGTCTTAACTGGGACCCACTGTAGCCTACCAAGAGGCAACTGCAGACAATGACGTTCAATAGGTTCAATGTGTCCTTTGCCTACCAGGTGGTGGTAAACAAAGCATTATAGAACCTAATACATCACATGAAAAACCGTAATAGGGCCAGATACACCAGATGCATCATCTATGCTTTAAGCCATCCTCTCATCGGTTGTAAATCTTACGCCTAATCGGTAGCAGGTCAAAATTCAAGCACTTCTCACAGTTTACAGTTCAAACTACACTGCTAACAGTCTCATGTTTGGTTGTTAGCTAGCTAGCACTCGGTTTAGCTACACAGTTGACTATCCCAGCCAGGCAATAATTACTGTACATGCAGGCTTGGAATTTCATAATTTTAGGGGCAAGGCCACTTGGCCTTCAGTTGGGCATATTTGGTGGGGGGCACAAAGGCCACACGTCAGGGCACCAAGGCCAAAGTTAACCTTACAGTAGGCTACATAAAAATGATAAAAGTTATATTTAGCCTATTCACAGCAGTAGACCTGCAATTTTGGTATGTAACTGTACAAAAACACATGACATATTACATAGAACTGTAAATCATAGAACTGATTTTAATATCTACAGATATCTAGGCTATATTTAGTATTTATTTTATATTTGGCCTGTTATGAAATCATCATAACAATTTAAGCACAGTTCAGCTTTAAGAAACTCAAATAGTCTACATGCATGCTTAGCATTTTGAGATCATTAAGGCTACTTTGACAAACTCTTAGTTAGCTGTATATCCTCTGATTTTAATGTATACAGATATCTAGGCACATTGTGAAACCTAAAGCCCAAAGTTGGAGACATGCATTTAGACATTGCTGCAAATTTAAAACCGGATTACTGGAATGGCTGACGGTACATGGGAATGGGTTACACCTTTGTGTTCGGTAAGGTCTGCTGTTTCTTCTGATACATGGTTTGTGATGTGTTGAGGGAAAAGTTTGTGAAGTATTCCACTGAGATGAATGGGTAGGGAGATGGGCGCAGAATGTAATACGATTAAATTAAAGTCATTTCTTTCCTGAACCAATTACCACAACAACTAGCGACTAACATTGTTTAAAAGCTGAGAAAAAGCTCTTTTGTGTGATGTGATACATGCAATGTCTGTGTGACGAGTAGGCTACTTCGCGTAGTTCAGCAGAGAATTAATGAATTTGGACGCACCTTTCTTTCCATGCGCTGTCACTTTCTCCACTGTGTAAAATACTTAAATTAATTTGCGCTGTGAATGCTAAGCTTAATTTGACAGGCCATAGGCTAAAAAAAAAAAAAAAAAAATTTGCTAGTCGGACGCAAAGCAGAATATCAAAAGAAGGGGGCACCAAGGCCACAGTGGCCTGTGAACCTCTGATTTTCAAAGGGGCATCACGGATAAAGCAAAGGGCACGCCATGGCCGTTGTACATGTTATTGTACATTCCTGAAAGGATAATCACACACTTGGAAACGTCAAAGAACATGTATCTATCCCATCCTGTTATACTTTTGTGTGCCTAAAATAAACTGTAAACTAATGTCATGTTTCCTAGACATAATTGCCAATCTGTTACTGCATTCCTAGCATTACCGTGGTTGGTTGATTAACATTATTTATTGGGATTGTATTTCAATCCAATTCCAATGGGGCCTACTGTACAGACATATGTAAACTTTTTCCCATCTTTCTCAACTCCTACTCAAGCGAGTAGGACGCATTTCACACTGCTCCTGCTTCACCTATCCTTTTAGCAATTTCCACTCTTTTTCATTCTTTTATTTCATTAACAAGCTAGTTTAGCAAAGACAGTGAAACCAGTACATTTAAATCTGAAACTTTAGTGGTTAGTTTTTTACTTTAAATGAGCCAGCCAAGTCAACGAAAGCAAAACTGAACGGCAATTCACCTTGAAGTTGGATTAAAACAAAATGCGCCCTCCCGCCAGAGACCCAGGAGATCATGCCGAAAATGTACTGAGCTAGAACAGAGGATTTCTACTTTGAATCAAAGATGCATGCCCTTCCATCAACGACAGATGAACTACGAGAGGCATCTCATGAAGTGAGTACAGCAACTACTGGAAATGCAGAGAATGTAACCCAGCAGTCTAATATCACTGCTAATAGAGCAGATGAATGCATCGACCTCACAAAGGGAAATGTGAGTACAGAGCCTTGGCACAGGCAAGGTGCCAGAACAAAAAACAAAAACGTAATACAAGAACTGTAATTACCTCAACACCAGTAAATTCAGATGTTAACTTCAGGCCTCGTATCAGAAATACAGACAGATCAGCAAACTACTACAGGGCTTGTGGTCCTAAGGGAAGCCCACAGCCCCTAACACTATGGAACAGATTTGAATGCCTCCGGGACGTGAGAGGAATTTCCCAGGGAACAGACCCAAAGCAGGCAGCGATCAAACCACAACAAAAGAAAGATGGGCACAGACAAGAAGCAGCACTCGACCCCTATTCATCCCACAACCCTCGTTCTAGGCGACTTTGCTGTGAGACATATAAATGGGGAAAGGATGATTGTATGTTGTTTCCCAAATGCTTCAGTTTCTGACACAAAAAACAAGCTTGCAGAACTGGTGTCAAAATATGCAACTATCAAGCGCATCATTGTGCATGTTGGAGCAAATGACATCTACAGAGAACAGCTGTATGTCAAAGAAGATTTCAAGGAACTTTTTCTCGGCCCTATATGAGCTTGGAATACAAATTTTCATCAGTGGCCCACTCCCAGCAGAGGGAAGCTTTGTATTTTCCAGACTATTCAGTTTAAACACCTGGCTCGCAAAAAACATGCTTTTCAGTTGGGATGAATTTTATTGACAATTTTAACCTTTTTGGAATCGCAGGGAATACTTCAGACCAAATAGCACAGAGCTGAGTTGGACTGGGGCCAAGATCTTAACCGAATACTATCACCTCTCTCTCTCCTGCACCCAACATTTTTTCTGCCAACCTTGAGCCGAGCCTCTGATAAGCGCTCAGTGGCCATACAGACGGAACAAGCGGATGACATCAACAACTCAGCTAAACCAAAAAACTCTGCACAGGCTGAAACAGAGATATGCCCAACCTCCCCTGCTGTGGGGCCCTCTGATAACCACCCGCTAGCCTCCACTGAAATGCAGACCTTGGAGAAACATAAACAACCAGCTCAACAATGCCAAGCCATGTCCACTGGACAAGATAAGATGGGTGCTGCTAAAATGACTCAAAGTCAATCACTGGCGTCAAACTCCCTGGAATCTCAGCAAACAAATGGATGTGATGAGCATGAGGAGATAGCACCTATCAAAGCTGCTGAGAGGATATCAGAAAGGAAGGGTCATGTTGTAACACCAGTACCAATACCCCTCCCCACCTCCGTCGTCTCCTTGTCACCACAAAGACACAACAACATGGAATACACTACTGGAATACATGCTGAAAGCGGAGCATCTGCAACAAACTTCCCAGAACCTCAGCAGGCAGATGGAGACTCTGGATCAATTTTCAACCCCAACCTCCTTGATTTCCCATCACCACCCACACCCAATCACGTCCCCACCCAATCAAACTCCCCAGGCCACACAAACCCCCCTAATCTCCCATCACCATCCCCACCCCTTCATCCCACCACCCACTCAAACTCCACAGGATCCCCTGAATACCCATCACCATCCCCACCCAAGCACATTATGTTCCCCTGCAAGAATGGAGAGACTGCTACCAGTAGCCATGCAGAGTTTTACTAGCCCAAGATCATTAGCACCAAAGAAGCGAAGGGCACCTCCACCCCCTCGCCCTCCCCCTCCCCGTTTAGAAGGATCTCTTAAGCAGCAGCAACCTCTTAGTTCATTTTCTCAGCCGGCATATAGCATGGAATGTGCAGTGGAAAATACAGATGGCAGCAGCAGGGGACAATTATATGATGACTGTATTGCATGATATTCTCAGGGTCCCTGCAATATAAATGGTACTGACAGTAGTTTTGAGAACATGCGGGACCCAGTAAGCCCATGACATTCTCTATTCCTGTATTGACAAGAAATAGAACACAAATGCATCGAGCTTATAGGGTAAACCAGTCCAATCTCCTACCCGTACCACATCAACCTCAGATTTCCCCCATGGATCATATTTCCCCAACACTTAAACTAACAAAACTAGCACTCCTAAATATCAGATCTCTTTCAAACAAATCATTCTTAATTCATGATCTAATTTGCACACACAACCTTGATTTTTTACTTTTAACTGAGACATGGTTAGATCAAGCAAACAGTGCTGCTACTCTCATCGAATCAGCTCCCCAAACTTCAGTTTTTGAGTGCTACCAGAGCAAATAAAAGAGGTGGGGGGATAGCCACAATTTTCAAGACGTCTTTTCAGTGCAATCAGTCATCATTCGGTGACTTTACTTCATTTGAATATCTGTGTGCATGCATTAAGTCTTCTCCTCAGATTTTATTACTGACAATTTACAGGCCTCCAAAACATTCAGCTAAAGTTTTTCTTGAAGAGCTAGGTGAACTGCTATCAGTAGTTTGCATAGAGTATGACTGTCTTATTATATCAGGGGATCTAAACTTGCATGTGGATAATCCTGAAAACAATTATGCCAAGGAATTCATTGCACTAATCGATACTTTCTCCCTAACACAGCATGTACAGGGGCCAACACACTCTCTCGGCCATACCCTCGACCTTGTTATCACAAAGGGTCTCGATGTCTCTACAGCTGTTAAAGACCTGGCCTTATCTGATCATTTTTTGCGTGTTCTTTGATGTGTCTATGTCCCCACACACTCAAAACACAGCTATGATGGTAAAAGGAGAATCATAAATGATCAGACAAGTGCTCTCTTTGAGCAAGCACTTTCACTAAAGTCAAGTCAACTGTCAGACTCTGAAGACTTATTTGATCACTTTAATGCAAAAATGGCAAACATTATGGATGACATTGCTCCATTACAATTCAAGAAAGTTAAGGACAAACAGAAAGCACCATGGAGGCAAAATCCAGCAGTTAAACTTCTAAAAAGAGAGTGTAGGAAGACTGAAAGAAAATGGCGTAAATACAAACTTCAGATCCACTATGAAATCCATAAAGAGATGCTCCGCACATATAACTCTGAAATATGCAAAGCAAGACAGTCTTTCTTTTCTAACATTATCAATAGAAGTTCAAATAACACTCGTATTCTATTTTCAACTGTTGATAAGTTAACAAATCCCCTCAAAATTAGCCTGAACTTCTCTCAACTAATAAATGCAATGAGTTTTCATCTTTTTTTAAAGGTAAAATTGACAAAATCAGACTCAACATATCTGCTCAATTACAAATTCAACAACCTGAACTTCCAGCAACAAACAGAGGGAAACTCAACTTGATGTCAGAGTTCAGCTTGATAGACTACTTAAACACTTGAAAAACGGTACAGAATCTCAGCCCTTCCACATGTGTCTTAGACACTCTGCCTACCAATTTCTTCAAAACTGTTTTTCACCTCATAGTGGCGGATGTCCTTCAAATTGTAAATGTATCATTGCTGTCTGGCACTTTTCCTAAGTCACTGAAAACAGCTGTTGTAAAGCCACTTCTCAAGAAGAATAACCTGGATGCCTCCATGCTAAACAATTACAGGCCCATATCCAATCTACCTTTTATTGGCAAAATTATTGAAAAAGTAGTCTTTAATCAATTAACCACCTTCCTAACATCAAATGGGTATTTTGATTACTTTCAGTCTGGTTTTCGGGCAAATCACAGCACTGAAACAGCTCTCATTAAAGTTTCCAATGACATACGCCTCAACACAGATTCAGGTAAAACATCAGTCCTAGTGCTACTGGACCTTAGTGCAGCATTTGACACTGTTGATCACAATATTTTACTACACAGACTAGAACACTGGGTTGGATTTACAGGCATAGTTATCAGCTGGCTAAAATCATATCTACAAGAAAGGAGCTTCTTTGTTGCCATCGGAAACTGTACCTCAACACCAACGTCCTTGACCTGTGGTGTTCCCAGGGGTCGATCTTGGGGCTACTATTATTCAACCTCTATATGCTCCCACTTGGACAAATCATTCAAAATAATTTGATTTCATATCATAGCTATGCAGATGACACAAAAAATTTACCTTAGCTCTATCACCAAACAACTATGGTCCTCTTGAATCTATGTGTCAGTGTATAGAACAAATCAACACCTGGATGTCTCAAAATTTTCTTCAGCTGAACAAAGAAAAAACTGAAGTAATTATATTTGGTAAAAATGAGGAAAGACTTAGGGTTGCCACTCTCCTTGACACAAAAGGGTTGAAGGCAAAGGATACTGTTAAAAACCTTGGTGTATTAATTGACAGTGATCTAAATTTCAACAGCCACATGAAAGCGATAACTAAATCAGCTTTTACCACCTCAAAAATATTGTCAAACTCAGAGGGCTGATGTCAAAACATGACTTAGAAAAACTCATTCATGCATTTATCTCCAGCAGGGTTGATTACTGCAATGGACTGTTCACAGGCCTTCCTAAAAAGACTATTAAACAGCTTCAGGTGATACAAAATGCAGCAGCTAGGACTCTAACAAAACTAAAAGAACTGACCACATTACTCCAATTTTTAAGTCCTTGCACTGGCTTCCAGTAAGTCACAGAATTGACTTTAAAGCACTATTGCTTGTTTATAAATCAGTAAATGGAGCAGGACCTAAATACTTGTCAGACATGCTTCAGCAGTACACACCTTCTCGTCCTCTCAGGTCCCAGGTGAAAAACCTGCTAGTAAAACCTACAGTTAGAACTAAACATGGTGAAGCAGCTTTTAGCTGCTATGCTGGCTCAGCTGTGGAACCAACTTTCGGATGACATTAAAAGGCCCCAACTGTAGCCAGTTTTAAATCTAGACTTAAGACCAAACTGTTCTCAGGCGCTTTCTGCTAACTGTGCCGAAGTTACAAATTCTGAATCTGCCTCGATAATTATTCTACTTTGTCTTTTATTACTTTTTTACTACTTTTGCCTTTGTTTTTGCTTACTAATTATTCTTTATTTTTAAATGATTTTACCTTGTGTTTTATGTTTTCTTTTTATTATGATCTTTACCTTTTAACTATTCTTTGACTATATTGCCCTTCTATGCTTTTATTTGTTATTATCGTTTGGTTTTGTTTATGTAAAGCACATTGAATGACCTCTGTGTATGAAATGTGCTATATAAATAAACTTGACTTGACTTGACCAATAACTTTAATACTATGTAACTTAGATTACGTAGCCTCCTACCAGTTATGTTCTGCCATAGCCTAACATACATGTTGTTTACATTGAGGTCTTTGAAAAGATAAAGCTAAACATTTTGTGTTTCGTTTGCTTATTCCATACCAAGACGAGTAAGACATGACACAACTTCTAAGCATTATAACAGCATCTCACACATTTGCCTCTAGTCACTTTTACCACTGTTTCCTCAGAAGGGGGACAGCGACCTTGGTTCTTTGAAAGGCGCTGTGTAACAAATAAAATGTATTATTAATAATAACTAGAAAATGTATTTCTGAGGAATTACCAGTGCATGAAAATGCAAAAAATGTATTAACATAAAATGCAAAAACAAACTTTTATTTGGAAACAGTTGGCGGGAGTCATAGAAGTCATAGTTGATGATAACTGTCAGTTGAAATGGCTGACCAGTTAAATAGTTGAGTAGTTTAAATGGTTAAATTATTTAATAGTGAATTATTGTAGTGAGGACTTTTGTTTTGAAACAGTTGTGGGAAGAGGAAACAGTTGAGCAGGATCTGTAGTCTTAAGAGAGCCAGATTGTATGCTTAAAGCCTGAGACAGAGTAGATAGTTTAAAAGTTAAATGTAGATAGTGTAATGGATGTTGATAGACAGAAAGTGTAATGGATGTTGATAGACAGATTGTTTAATGGATGTTGATAAATAGTTTAATTTATCAACATTTAGAATAGGGTGGATTAGTGAATGGTTTGAAGAAGATGGATGGATAGACAGTTGGATGGAATGTGCCTTATATCCTTGTAGAATGGAGAGACACAGAGAGAGTTGGCCTAGATTGTGCGTTTTCATGAGTTTCAGTTCTATTCATCATAGAGTTCCCAAAATCGCACATTGTCTATTTTTGTAATGTAAAAAAAAATGTAGTTTTTGCCACTCAACGCATTGGAACAAAAAAAGCAATATTGTGTTTTTGGCACTCAAAGTGTTAAGGATACCAATTTTATTTTTATTTTTAAAAGGCCAGTTATTTCATGAAGGCAAGTTTTTTATTTTTAAAGGCAAGTTATTTCATTTTGCATTGAGCATCAAACCAGCTAATAGGCTAACTGAAATACCAATCTCTAGGTATGGAGAAGGGTATGTGATGATGTGGGGCCAAAGGCTAATGGAACTTTATCAGGATAGTATCCTGGATCAATGAAATAACTGGCCTTTAAAAATAAAAATCTGCCTGCCTCTATGGGAATTTAACACAGGGGTGGGAATACTTATGGACCCCTGTAAGGAAGAACATTTATTTATTTACGATACATTATTCATTCACAAAGAAAATTGATGTCCTTAAAGGTTGGATATTTCCTCATTTTTTACTTAAGGCGAGACACGGCAGGTGAAAACATCGTTTTTTCATGCACTGGTGAATTTCGAGATTTTGAGCTAATTTGCTACCTTCGCATGTATTCTTTCACACTACTACAACAACAAAGTCCAATTTACACATTTAGGTGTCTACTCACGCCTGTATATTTCTCCTAAATTCACCAAAAGTTAGCCGTCATGCTCTTCGTAACGTTTCATGCTCTTCCGCGACCGTGATACGAAACATATCATGTGTAGTACCGTTGGAAAGCTCTGTTTTTCCTGCATGACGTTGTGCAATCCAAATATGGACACTTCCTTTGTATCCGCAACCAATCGCGAAAGTTCAAAGACGAGTCTACGCTGAGAACGGAATCTCTTCACTGTGTTCCAAAGCTGTTTTCTCAAACTGAATTTTTCTCATTTTCCAGTAGAAACATCTCAGCGTATGTAGCACCTATGTACACCAAACTTTGTAATTTATTTTTCATCTTGTATGCAAACAAATGTACCTGGCTTTATCATATGTTCTGATCTATCTACCAAAAATATATGCAACATCGCACATATTTAATGAGATAATGCCTAACTTGCATAATTAAACATTCGAATTTCAAAAACTTGTAATACATTTTTTGTTCATACTTAAGTAATCAACTGAGGAAGTTTCATGGTAATGTCTATTATTTAACAATTTTACCCTATTCACCTGTAGTGTCTCACCTTAAAGGAGAATTCCGGTGTGATATTAACCTAAATTGTGTTGAAACATGCAAATAAATCACTGCTTTACACCATTTATGAGGCTCAAAGTAGCTCCATTCCATTCCACTCCATTCTCAATGTTTTGTTTTAAATGTCAAGGCCCTCGGAAGTCTACCAATGAAGTATGGAGCTACTTTGAGCCTCGTAAATGGTGTAAAACAGTGATTTATTTGCATGGCTAGGCCGATGCCCGAGACACCCCCATTGAAAAACTGTTGGTAGCATCGGCTAACTAGCGCCAGATTTCTGAGTGCAGGGGACAAGCCGAGATGAGCTATGAGACATACATTCACTCTTGGTATCATGTTAACACACTTTACAGTGGGTCCCAGTTAAAAATGTACACTTCATTCACGATCATGGTGAATGGTGAAATGTAAGTACAACTGCAGCCGCTTGGGGGCACCATAGTCCGCTGTGGAGTTCCACGGTCGAACCAGACGGCGCATTCAACAGCAAGGGCTGTGATTGGCCGAGTTTTCAGTGTGTTTGTCTGTGTTTTTAGCAGCCCCTGCAACATGCTAGTCCACTGTAGCCTAAGCCTTGTACATAATGTTAAACATAGTTTTGGATTCAGTGGCAAGATTTCTTGATTGTACAGTGTCTGTCTCTCAGTAATGTTTTAAAATGAGAGCTTCATCAGCTGGCAGTAGGCTACTTTGTCGGTAGTCATGAGAAGTTCGCTTGCTAACAGAACATAAATATGCTGCCCAGAAACCTTGTGAATAGTTCTGATTTTTTTTACTACACTAACAAGGTTGAAATATAGACTTTGCCTACAGCATCTCCTTAACAGTAATGTTAACAAAATGACAGCATTCATATGACAAAGAAAAACGAATTCGGTCACTCAAGACTGTGCCACAGCAACCAGTGTAGGCCTACTCGAAGCAGATAGCGTTGTCTGACGGTCGAGTGGGTTAATGCACGTATTTCCAGAACAGGTCTGCAACTTTCAGGTAGTTCTGAGTTCGAATCTAGGCAGGAGCAGAGCCATATAAAGGCCTAGGCCTATTGTTATCATTTTTTGCAAGGTGTTGCTCCTGGCAATACTTGTTTATAAGACGTTTGGTGATTAATTGATAGCTGTTTTTGGGACACGTTAAACGTTCTTTATAATGAGCGCATCCGGGGAGTAAAACGACTGTTATGCGCTGTTACAACTGTAGGCTACAATGATTGCAATACAAAAATATGCGCGTGTTAGTTTAGTTAGTTTTGTGATTTTTTGCACTTTTGCCTCATGTGTTTTCAGGTTTGAGGGCTTTTTGGCAAGATTGACCTTGGTAGATTCTGCATGTTATTTCTCCATTATGGAAAATAAAGTCAATTTTCGACACACGCCTGTTATTAGTTCAATAAGAAGTGTTGCTTGTTAAAACATGTGACTAGTGAAACTCAAATGATTTTAGAAATATTTAGCCAAAGCCAAAAGTGTTAGAGAAGAGAGATGCGGTGCAGCTCAGATGTCTTTTTAATTTTCTTTATTCTTTAGTAAAAGGTGCAGAACATTATTAAACTTTGACTAACGTTTTCGATGTTCGTTAGTCAAAAAAACATCGACACATCGAAATGTTAGTCAAAGTTTAATAATGTTCTGCACCTTTTACTGAAGAATAAAGAAAATTAAGAAGACATCTGAGCTGCACCAGCCTCTCCTCTAAAAATATCTATCCTGGCCTGGTTGCAACGAATTGTGGCCAAACGACAGAAGCGCAGAGAACCCTCCTTTGTCTACCAAAAAGTGTTACTTTGTGCCCCGCGCTCCCCCACTGCTTGTGAAAGAAGGGGATGGGGGAGGGGGGCTTAATGTGAAAAAGCTTAATGTCACAAAACGGCAACAAGTCGTTTTAGGCTACAGGCCTTCATAATGGTAGGCTACAGGAAGTGGGGGGAGGGTATGGGATGACCAGAGCCGTCATCTATCGTCTTTCCAGGCACACAGCTCATTATATAGCCTATCGACTGCCTTAACAGATAGGCTTTGCTCTTGGGTTTGGCCTTACAGCGAACTCAATGCTCTTGTTGCTTGCAGTTTGTTAAATAAAGCGATGCAGATTACATTATTTATTTCTGATTAATTGCGTCTTTTGATGTATTTTGCAACATTTGCTTGTTAGGCTGGGCTACTGTCAATGTCCTGTACAGGTCAATGTTCAACAATTGCTGGTGTAGGCCTAGGCTATTAATCAATTAGGGACTATTCGTTATTTATTTAATTAAGGGGCTACCGGAGGAGTTTTGGGAGCGTTAGTCAAAAAAAGGCGGACCCTCCCTCGCCAGCAAGAATTTTTTCTATGACCCTCCAAAGTGATTGAGAAAAACGCGATGACCCTCCCCAGTCCCAACAATTTATTGATGCCTTAGGCTACTGGGTCAATTTGGGAGCTTGCATGCTACTGACTCCTTCCTTGAAATGCTTTGAAAAGGCTGTCGCTTTTGCACAATTTCACAAATAAATCACCGGGACCTAAAACAAACCTGTCAACTTTTCCCGGTTTATGGCGTATTTTAACTTTTTCCTCGCTGTCTTAGGAGGAGCTGCAGGGCCGTCGCAAGGGGATGCAAGGCCCTTTGCTTAACTTGACAGATGCAAGGCCCTTTTCACTTACGTGCATGAAATCATGCGATAGCTTACTTTACACATAGCCAAGGCTACGTCGATTTTAATAGTAGCCTAGTCTAATAAGCTACACCAGCTTGCCTTTAAGAGGGAAATTCAATTGTATAGCCTATAACATTAGCTGAGTCACATATTTGGCCATATGGTGTTTATCATAGGCTACATCCACGAAACCAAATAGTATAACAAAGGCTTAACACTTTAACAGGGGAATTAATTGGGCATGAATCATTGTGCTGAAGGGTATTTGTCAATGAGCAGAAACACACACCCGACATTCAAACTATTGATAAGATGTACTGGTCTGTATCTATAGGCTAACATTGGACAAATAAATTACACTGACTCGCCATATCCTGACTCAGGAAAAAAACATTTTTCTTGCTTTGCCGCAAACTCAGCAATGAAATCATAGGCCAGTTTGCAGGTAGCCTAACGTCTTTTTCATAGAAGGGAGAGCCCAGTCTCTCCTGTGACATGGAGGTGCGCAAATAGTTTTTAATAGCCTGTTCGACTTCGAAAAGCTTCGTTCACCCGATGCCAGTCACTGGTCGCAATTTCAAAGATCGGAAAGCTTCATCTTTTTAAGTTTTAAGTGCAGTGGCCCCTATCTGCCCCCTTTGGAATTATATCTCGAGCCTATTATAAGGTCCAGTGCGTTATGTCCTGGGATTCGGATGTGCTCAAAAAGAAAAGAAAAAACACTTTTTTATAGATGGTTATGAGGAGCAATGTGAGAGAGAAATTTGATGATCATTGATCGTTGTTTTGGGACGTTAAGCCTTTTCCATAGGCGTCAGTGAAGGAGATTGAAGAATGACCATTTTTTTTATACGAAAATATTTCTTAACTACAAAAACTCAGTGTCTAAAAACTCAGTGTCATTCAGACTCAACCCTCTTGTTGTTTTATTATCTTTTTCGTTGTCGTTTGAACGTTGGCAAGCAGGCATGTTGCGGTTGCAATTTAAGTGAAATTTCTACAGTAGGCCTACAACATGCTGTTAGGCTGGGCTACTGTCAATGTACTTGTACAGGTAAATGTTCAACAATTGCTGGTGTACAGGTTATATAATCAATTAGCTAAATCATTTGTCCAGCTGTTTAAACATTTTTTCGTGCTACATTCAAACATAAAAGGTGCTTTGATATATTTTTCGTTTGAACGTCGGCAAGCAGGCATGCTTTGGTTGCAATGAATGAGGATAATTGCTTTTTTTTGCATTATTTTGAATATGACTCGCTCCAGTCTCAACAGCACGTACTTTTTCCACATGCTAAGTTCTAACACACATAGGCCTATCCCCTCTCGCTTTCTCTCTCCATCCCTGCACACGGTGCTTTCTTAAAGGAGCTGCACCATTTTACAACAATTGCATCTACATTTTCATATTAGAATGTTTTGTCAAGTGTAAGCTTAAACTACTGTGATCAATTTAAGTTCCCGTGCCCCCGCTGCGTCATGTAAGCAGTAAGTCAGTCGCATCAAAAATAGTAGTGGCACCCAAGTGACACCTTGTGGTTGTTTGTGTCAACTGCAGTTTGTGCCATTTCTGCTGAGAAAATGGGGTGCGTGATTCATGAAGGAACCCGTCCAAACTTAACGGGGACCCACTGTAGGTCAATATCACACCGGAATTCTCCTTTAAGGCATTAAGATCAATTTCCAAAAGATGATTTTATATTCCTCTTTTTAGTTTTGGTCTAAAACTAGCGAGATATCTACCGAAAAGACAAAAAAACTTACAAACACCACACAGAGCTTTGTCTACACTACAAGAAGGTTAACATGCCATTCTTTCATTTTGTAATTGTGCTCCTACCCGGCTCCTGCTTAGAATTGCATGGTGCTGGTGGGAATGGCATGTGTTTATGGTACTTCGTGTGACCATTTTCATATTTTGGGGCATTTATAAATAACACTATGTTCCTTTGCAAATTGTGGAGTATTTTTAAATGTTTGGGGAATTAAATTACTTTCATACAAATCAGCAGAATCAGACAGACTACGCTCTACCATGCAGATAGGACAGGAACAAAATCAGCCGACTGGCTATTAATTTTATAGACATAATAATGTTATAATGTCCTACCTACAAATACACTGAACAAAATAGAAATGAAACCTGTTCAACCAAACCTTTTGCTCCAATTTGGTATAAGTTAAAAGAAAACATCTCAGACAACTTCTATGCACACGAAAGGTTTATTTCATTCAAATTTTGTATACAAATATGGTAAAATCCACATTAGTGAGCACTTCACAGCAATCTGTTCACAGGCAACAGCTCTGATGGACATTAATGCAGTCAACATGACACTGCACATTCCCCCAAACTTGTAACATCACTGACAATAAAACTGTACATTTTACAGTGGCCTTTAATTGTGACCACTCCCAGGCACATCTGTCCAAAAATAGTCTTTAATTAGCATCTTTTGGTATGTCACACCAGAGTGAACGAAGTGTCTTGGCAAGGGTGAGGTGAGACAACCCTTTTGTGTACATAGAGGATATTATAAATCTTTTAATACAATTTACACAAATAGTAGTGAAAAACAAAAGTGTTGTACTTATGTGTGTTGAAAATAGGATTAAATATTCTGTGACTATTTCAAAATAATTTCTGTTGAGTCTAAATAATTAAGCAGTGGAGTATAAGCAATTTCCAGATATATTCATATGTGCAGTCAGGTTTATAGGCTGTTAACACATACCTGATCTTGAGGAATCTTGGTCTCTTGTGACACTGCTTGTCTCAGTCTGGAGACGGTGCTGTGGAGTGGAACAGCCACACCAATCCTCATGCAATGAGAGTACTTTCCCTGGTACACAACGGTCACATAGAGGGGCCTGGTCAGACAGAAAACATCTTAGTGTTTAGAAGTAAACCATGAATAACAATCCAGTTAAATCTACATTATTTTACAGTAATGTGTAATTAAGTGTACAGGGTCATTCCACGTCAGTTCAACCAGGGCCCACGCACTTAGGTCTCAAAATTCTGAAACAATTACCAGGTGTACCTATGTTACCCAGGAGACACACTGTAAAATTACTCTTATGTAAGATCAATACTTTCCAAGATACAGCCAGTTTTATAGGGGGAGGGGGTGTCGATTTTGCTCTGCCTCTTTTTTTTGTCAAAGTTCACAAGCCCACAGCGTAAGAACTAAACCATGTAGGAGGCTCAAATTGTGCATGCTGGTACATAAATGGGAATAGTATGTAGCAAAATCGTCACGTTTGGTCTGTATAATCCTGCATGGTCATAGCTGTCCCTCAAAGTTGATACAAATGTTATTGGAGTTTTTGGCTGGGCTCTGTTTAAGCCTTCAGAAGACATATTTTTACTCAACATAGGTTCTTGATTTATTTTTCTTACTGAGATAAGTAGGAACACTCTCACAAAAAACAATGAACAGAAAATAAATCCCTTCAGGGTCTGAACAGCAGACCTCACAAGTCTGAAAAATCATTTTGTTATCATTTTCAGAGCACCCAAACATTTTTAGGGAATATACAAAGATGTTTTAAATAGGTTTTTCTTTATTCTCCATGATCCCTTCTTTTTGAAAACACCAATTTGACTTGTCTTATGCAAATCTTTGTTTTTTATTTTCCACCCTGAACATGGGCAAAATGCCCCATTGACATCAATATGTTTTATATCGAGTCACCACACTGCCACCTGTGGTTGTATAGAGTAACCTGTGGTAGCTCTATACAAAACATATTGATGTCAATGGTGCATTTTGCCCCATGTTCAGGGTGGATAGTGAAAAAGAAAGATTTGCATAAGACAAATCAAATTGGTGTTTTTAAAAAGAAAATATCATGGAGAATAAATAAAAAAATATTTAAAAAATCTTTGTATATTCCCACAAGGTGTTTAGGTGCTCTGAAAATGAGAACCAAAATGTTTTTTTAGACTTGTAAGGTCTGCTGTTCAGACCCTGAAATGATTTATTTTCTGTTCATTGTTTTTTGTGAGAGTGTTTCTACTTAACTCAGTAAGGAAAATAAATCAAGAGCCTATGTTGAGTACAAATATGTCTTCTGAAGGCTTAAACAGAGCCCAGCCAAAAACTCCAATAAAATTTGTATCAACTTTGAGGGACAGCTATGACCATGCAGGATTATCCAGACCAAACGTGACGATTTTGCTACATACTATTCCCATTTATGTACCAGCATGCACAATTTGAGCCTCCTACATGGTTTAGTTCTTGCGCTGTGGGCTTGTGAACTTTGACAAAAAAAAGAGGCCGAGCAAAATCGACACCCCCTCCCCCTGTAAAACTGGCTGTATCTTGGAAAGTATTGATCTTACATAAGAGTAATTTTACAGTCGGTCTCCTAGGTAACATAGGGACACCTGGTAATTTTTTCAGAATTTTTTGAGACCTAAGTGCGTGGGCCCTGGTTGAATTGACGTGGAATGACCCTACACAGATCAGCTGAAGCAAGCTTTGATGAACCAAGAATGGTAATTGCTGCATGCCTTTCAGAAAAGGTTCTTTCTTCCCACCTGGACAGTGACCATGGAGTCTAATGAAATAGCTCAAGTTCAGTCATGTACTGATAAATACAACAATCAATAGTGAAAATACTGCCAGCTCAACTTTACGGAATAAGTTAAATAGCAATAATTACAAAGGACTGTTAATTAGCAATTAAAACAATTCTGAAGTGTACATGAGTAACATATAAGAGGTGTGACGCCAAAGCAACGGCGGTTATTACTGCTTATTACAGGGCTACTTGCTAACAGGAGTCTAGAAATTTCACACAATGGGTCTTACAATTATTTTGTTACCATCTTGTGGCTTTCGCTGAGAAAACAAATAGCTTGCCACACAAATAGAACTTTCAGGTGTTGCGTGGCAACATATTACTTGCTGACGTTCACTTTCCATTGCGATAAGCGAACCAACTACTCGCAGAATGATATGAAAGATTTGAATCAGAAGCACAAAACCGATTTTCTTTGACAATGGTCTGTTATACAGAATTGTCAGACCTCTGAACGTTGGGAAGTATTGAATGTTTTTTGTGCCAATATGAAATCAATAAATACAAGATTAAATAAACAAATAAATGTTAAATAAATAAAAGATTAAATGTAAAAACCATATATACATTGACATTGATATTCACATTGACATTTACATTCCATATGCACAGTCTTGCAATGTGCCATGATATAAATAAATACGTCAGTCACCCATTAAAGCAGGTGTAATCCAAATTGCGGTTAAATGCGTCAATTAAAGAAACGTTTAGAGACAGCTTTATTCAGAGCATCGGTTTTCTTCATTGTACCTTGTCAACTTATGCTTGCTTTTCTAATATCGTATTTTCACTTTTTACGACATACACTTCTCAATCAGCTAGACTAGGGTATTAAGTCATAGCCCTATCTACATGAAGTAAATACTTCAAGTATTTTTAAGTGGATTAGTAGAACTACTAGGCCTACTCTGTATGTCGCTGCTCATTGACATCTTATCATCATGTATGATCGCTAAACTTTGATTCTTTTTCTTTTTGCAATTGGTTAACTCTGTTCAACTGTGCATGTGGTTCAGCTGTAGGCACTCAATTAGCGTTGTGAAAGGGGCGGGGACGGGGGGGGGGTTTCCTTGGTCAAAGCGTAATGCTTTTTAGATAGTGTAAGATAGCAATTTTAGATAATGCGCCAAGACCCCAACTTAGGTAGTTCATTTCCACACCCCTGAGTGTATCGTGTAATAAAAGTGTGTACAATACGAGTGTACAATAGGAATGTGCTTTGCGTCGAGATAGTAATACGATTTGTGCCGGGTTTTGTGAAGCGAAAATAGGGCCTTAAAAGTGTGAGGTGAAATCTCCCACCATTGTCATGTTATCTAATTATGAACATGCCACGTCTTTGAACATGTTATAAAATCGCCAGAATCATGTCTAATAAAGCCAAGTAATATCACATACATATGCTAAAACAGGGCAGATGTAAATTAAGCTACAGTGGATACTGCTTCAAATTGTCCGGTTTCACTTGTGATTCTCACGTGATCTCACACGTGAATCACACATCTTTTATTTATATTTCCCCAGTGAAGCCGCAATGACCCAAACAACCACCAGGTGGCATTTGTGAGCAGGGTGAGAAACGTCGGCTTTTGCCACTTTGAGTCTGTGCACGCCAGTATGCTACAGTATGGACCATATATTTAGCCTACCCAAGATGTTTCCACAATTATTACCGATGAGCTTTCATTTCAATGGCTGATAGGCCTACAGTGGGTCCCAGTTAAGTTTGGATGGGTTCCTTCATTAATCACGCACCCCATTTTCTCAGCAGAAATGGCACAAACTGCAGTTGACACAAACAACCACAAGGTGTCACTTGGGAGTTCTGCCACTACTAATTTTGATGCGACTTGACTTAACTGCTTCCATGACGCAGTGAGCCATTACCAAACATATATGATAATACAATAGCGTGAGTTTATATATCTTATACCCTATTTGTCACGGTTACTTACAGATGTGATAGTGTAACGATAAGCGCATGAGACTTTCAGTGGGGGCACGGGAACTTAAATTTATCACGGTAGTTTAAGCTTACACTTAAACAGACAAAACATTCTAATATGAAAATGTAGAGGCAATTGTTGTAAAATGGTGCAGCTCTTTTAAGAAAGCCCCGTGCGCAAGGATGGAAAGAGAGAAAGCGAGAGGGGATGCGTGTTAGAACTTAGATGCGTGTGGAAAAAGTAGACGTGCTGGAAAAGTAGACGAGACTGGAGCGAGTCATATTCAAAATAATGCAAAAAATAAATCCGCAGATAAAACCAATTATCCTCATTCATTGCAATTCATTGAAAAAAAGTGTTTTTTCTTTTCTTTTTGAGCACGTCCGAATCCCAGGACATAACACACTGGACCTTATAATAGGCTCAAGATATAATTCCAAAGGGGGCAGATAGGGGCCTACTGCACTTAAAACTTAAAAAGATTGAACGAAGCTTCCCGAAATTTGAAATTGCGATCAGTGACTGGCATCGGGTGAAGCTTTTTCGAAGTTGAACAAGCTATTAAAAACTATTTGGCGCATCCTCAATGTCACAGGAGAGACTGGGCTCTTCCTTCTATGAATTGAAAAAGACGTTAGGCTACCTGCAAACTGGCCTATGATTTCATTGCTGAGTTTGCGGCAAAGCAAGACAATGTTTTTTTTTTTTTTGAGTCAGGATATGGCGAGTCAGTGTCATTTATTTGTCCAATGTTAGCCTATAGATACAGACCAGTACATCTTATCAATAGTTTGAATGTCGTGTGTGTTTCTGCTCATTGACAAATACCGCTCAGCACAATGATTCATGCCCAATTAATTCCCCCTGTTAAAGTGTTCGCCTTTGTTACACTATTTGGTTTCGTGATGTAGCCTATGATAATCACCATATGGCCAAATATGTGACTCAGCTAATGTTATAGGCTATACAATTTCCCCTCTTAAAGACAAGCTGGTGTAGCCTATTAGACTAGGCTACTAAAATGCACCGACGGTAGCCTTGGCTATGTGTAAAGTAAGCTATCGCATGATTTCATGCACGTAAGTTCATGCATCTGGCAAGCTCGCACCATCTGTCAAGTTCGCACAGGGCCTCGCACCCCCTTGCGACGGCCCTGCAGCTCCTCCTGAGACAGCGAGGACAGAGTTAAAATACGCGATAAACCCGGGAAAAGTTGACAGGTTTGTTTCGGTTTATTTGTTTCGATTATTTGTGAAATTGTGCAAACGACAGCCTTTTCAAGGCATTTCAAGGAAGGAGTCGTAGCATGCAAGCTCCCAAATTGACCCAGTAGCCTAAGGCATCAATAAATTGTTGGGACTGGGGAGGGTCATGCGTTTTTTCTCAATCACTTTGGAGGGTCATAGAAAGATTTCTTGCTGGCGAGGGAGGGTCACGTCTTTTTGGACTAACGCTACCAAAACTCCTCGGTAGCCCCTTAAGTATTTCTTTGATATATCTTTAGAAATACTTAACCAAATTTGATATATCTTTAGAAATGTAATAAATCATTTAATATGTCATGTGGCCATTAAATATTTCGTTTTTGACCATCACCATTAATTATTTTTTGTCTTCCGTACTTCTTCAATTGATAATAATAGCTTTTATATTATTACATCACATTTATACACATGGGTCAAAAGTGACCCATGTTCATAAGTGGTGGTTTTTGATGAAAATGAAGGCATACTACAATGCAATTTTGCTAAAATATTTATTTTAAAACAATTTGGAGTAAACAACATTTAATTTATTATTTGATTTTTTTTCTGTAACATAATTCACATATTCCATATAATAATTCATACATTCAGTGTAATAGATCTGACAACACTGGTCTTGAACTGCCGTGTATCTGTTATGACTATTGTGAACCTGGGAGAGAACTGGTATCTGTAGAAACGAGTAAACTGTGAATGTGACTCAAACTGATTACACAATATAACATGGCATTGGCATGGGCACAGACAAGTAAACATTGATAGTACTGAGGTGGCATATTGCCATCTCAGTTCTTACATGCCTCACAAATGACCACTGTAAGTTTGTGGTCTTTGCAGACAGGCCTTGTGCATTGGGAGCACCAGCTACTAACTTTTCTGTCTCTGGCACTTGGACACAAGCTACACCTCTTCCTCTTCATTTTCCCTCGCTGTCTGGCATCTTCCAGTGGCTGAGTGATGTCTGCATTTGGCCTTTTCACCCCACATGTCGCCATTGCCTCAACAACATGCTTTTGAAGACAACGAGTGCTCTCCATGCGTCTCTTCATGTGAGGTATGATGAGCTCTTTGGTCAACTCCTTGATAAAAAGTCGCCGTGCATTGGCCACACCATTCATGTAATTGGGGTGTTGTGCTGTAAAAGTAGTGTAGGCATTCAGAGTAGCAACATCAAGCATGTTATACCAGAGCACCATGGGCCACCGCCTTGTTCGCCGCTTGCATGTGTATTTGCGGACCATCTGATCAGTAATATCCACTCCACCTTTTGTTTTGTTGTAGTACTGGATGACTTCTGGTTTCCTCTTCACAGTATTTTCATCCACTGCTTTGTCGTCATAGTGCTCAGAATAATAATAATAATAATAATAATAATAAAGCTTTATTTGTATAGCACCTTTCATACACAGAATGCAGCTCAAAGTGCTTTACATTTGAAACATGTAACACAATAATAGTCAGTCAGTCATTATCAATCACTTTTCTTTGCTGTTTATGTTATACTCAGCAACATATCAAAAATATAGAAAATGACGCCATAAGACTGGCAGCCTTAACCCTCTTACCCCCACAAGCACGCCATATGGCAACTGTGGCAAGAAAAACTCCCATATTCCAGGAAGAAACCTTGAGCAGAACCTGACTTAATAGGGGAGCCCATCCGCTTCTGGCTGGCTAAGCCCTCCAATAGTAGCAGATGTAGAATAATCTGAAAATGTAGTCTACAGGATAAGATGAGTTAACTAAAAGCTTTCCTGTACAGGTATGTTTTCAGATCTTTTTTAAAATATTTACTGAACTCGCCTGCTTGATGTACAGAGGCAGGGTGTTCCATAGTTTGGGGCATAATGGATAAACGCAGCTTCTCCACTTTGTTTGTGGAGCACTTTGGGTACGATTAAAAGATTAGAATTGGATGATCTAAGTTTCCTTTGTGGTTGATAAGATATTAAAAGCTCAGAGATATATGAAGGTGCTATGCCATTCAGAGCTTTGTAAGTAATTAACATAACCTTAAAATCAATTCTATAGGAAATAGGGAGCCAGTGCAGTTCAGCCAACACAGGGTGATGTGTTCTCTCTTCTTAGTCTTAGTTAAAAGTCTAGCCGCAGAGTTCTGTATGAGTGCCAATTTCTTTAGATGTTTTTGGGAAGACCAGTGAAAAGTGCATTGCAGTAGTCTAACCTGCTAGTGATAAAGGCGTGAATTAGCTTTTCTGCATCTTGTTGAGTTAAAAAGGGCCGCGACTTTGGCAATGTTTCTCAAGTGGAAATAGGCTGTCTGAGTAACTTTACTGATATGGGGCTTAAAACTTAACTCTGCATCTAAGATGACACCGAGGCTTGTTACTTTTGGTTTGACCTGGTGTGCCAAGTTCCCCAGATTACTAAGAATAATATCTCGCTTTTAGTTTTGGTCCAACCAGAAGTACCTCTGTTTTGTCATCATTTAGTTTCAAAAGTTTTTGCTCATCCACTGATTAATGGAGGTTAGGCATGCAGTGAGGGAGCAAAGGCCATCTGGGTTAGTTGGCTCCACAGAAAGATACAATTGGGTATCATCATGTAGCTGTGGAAGTTTACATTATGCTGACTTATGACGTTTCCCAATGGGAGCATATATAGAGAAAATAGCAGGGGACCAAGGCAGCTCCCTGGGCCACACCAAAAGGCAAGTCATGTTTTTCAGATACATGATCTCCTAGACTGATATAAAAATCTCTGCCAGTAATGTAGGTTTGAAACCAGTTTAGAGCATTATCAGAGAGACCCACCCACTTTGCAAGGCGGTGAATTAGGATGCTATGATCAATGGTGTCAAATGCCGCACTCAAATCCAGAAGAATAAGGATTGAGACTTTGTTTGAGTCGGTAGCTAGTCTGAGATCATTGACTATCTTTACTAGAGCCGTTTCTGTGCTGTGATTTGATCTAAAACCTGATTGGAATTTTTCAAGGATACTGTTTTCGTTGAGGAAGGTATTTAACTGATTGCAAACAACTTTTTCAAGTACTTTGCTCAAAAACGATAGATTTGATATAGGCCTGTAGTTGCTCAGAAGAACAACATCCTTTTTTTTCTTTGGCACATAGCTCACCATGGTCATTTCCCCATTGAATCCAAATTCTGAGCCGTAAATCTCCCTGGATGCAGATGGTTTCATAACAGGTGGTATGTCTGCCTTGTTCTGGCAAAGAGTCCCCACAAGTGTCAAGTTGTGTTCAAGGAGCTTCTCAGCCAGCGGCACACTTGTGAAGAAATTGTCCATTGTGATGTTGCGACCTGTCTGTCTGATTTCGCTGCACAACTTGTGGACAATACTCTCTCCTAGATTCTTCTGAGGCTGCTCTCCCAGTGTAGACCATTCCATCTATTGCATAAGGGACCCTTGCATCACACATCCAGAAGATTTTAATGCCATATTTTGCAGGCTTGCTGGGCATGTATTGCAAGAACTTACACCGGCCTCGGAATGGCACAAGCTGCTCATCTATGGTGACACAATCACTGGGGATGAACAGTCTTCTACAATTGACCAGGAAACAGTCCCAGACATACCTAAAAGCAGCCATATGGTCTGTTGCTAGGCGCAAATCCCTGGTCCTCTTGTCATCAAAACGTATGAATTTACGTATGTCCTCCTACCTTTTCAGGCCCAGGGTGGCCTTATACATGGGGTTTTGCAGAGGATCCAGAAACAACTCTCTTGAATCTACATCCCAGCTTTTTTTTTCCTCCCGCAAGCAGGGTCAAACTGATGAATGCCAGGAATTCCTGTTTTTGAAGGGTTTTCCACCACTGATGTTGCTCTCCTTCCCTCCAAACTAGTGCATTTCAGCACCTCCTCTATGATATTATCACTGAGGAACATCTGCAAGGCCTCTTTAGGTGAAGCAATGAACAAACCAGGTGCAGGTCCTGGGCAACACCTCAGGATATTATAGGTTCGAGCACGTCCATGAGAGGGAGGATGCTCAGTCCAGTAAGACCACGTTTTACTCAGTCTGTGTGACTGAGGCTTTCTTCTTCCTCTGAGGCCTCATCGTCTTCTGGATGAGAGGGGTCTTCATCTTCGGAAGACACATCCAGAGTGGTTCCATTGTCTGGCATGTACTGTGGGTCCTCGGCGTCAGACATTTCAGAATCTGAGCTAGTACCAAGATCCTGCTCCTGCCCCTGGTCCCCCTCCTGCTCCTCCTCCTCCTGCTCCTGCCTGCGTGAGCGCTCACTTTCCATTTCTGCACTTATCATATCTGCAACCATTTTAGACGTAAATCTGGGTTGACTACGTCGAGCCATGATAAAACCCTAAATAAAGAGGATGAAAAACAAAAGAATATTTCAATGTATACCAAGCAATAAAATATTGTAATGTACAATGTTAAATATTGTATGCTGAAATAGCTTATTGGACTTCAAAAAAAGGCCATTCGAAAAAGGGGAGACTATAGGGGAGTGGTCAATGACATGCTGACAGAAATGTCCACCAGAGCTAGGCTATTGAATTGAATGTAAGGTCAATTGCACACCAATGTGGATTTTATCAAGTTTCTGAACAGAATTTGCATGACATAAACCTTTTGTATGCATGAAAACAGTTTTAGATCTCACTGAAACGAATATGAAACATTGATATGTTTTTGTACAGTGTATTTCATTGTACCATTCTAACATTAGTTTACCTACTAACAGTCAGCTAGTTAGCTAGCTAATAGTAGACTATTGGACATATGTAGACATATTTAGGTCAAGTCAAGGTCTTACAAGTTAACTTAATGTTTAAGCCTGCAATATTACAGAGGTATCTACCACACAATATTATAATGTTTTTTTATAAGTAACAACATTGGAAAATAATACTTACACGCATCAGATGACCAAAAGCACTTTAAATATGTGGCAGGTCAACAGTTGTCTCCAGTAAATGTGTTCCTGACTGCACATATTACAGTTCCTATGAAATTCCATTGAAAATACATACGGGTCACTTTTGACCCATGTGTGCAAATTGGTGGAGAATTACAAATACTATGTTTGTTCATCAAGTACAAATGTAAGAAGAATCATTAACAATTAATAATGCTCAAAAATAAGATAATGAATCAGTAATTGTGTTATTTTATGTTAAAATATATGAATTTTTTAAAGATATAAGAAAGAAACACATGCACATGAGTCATGCATGAAAGAAGAAAGAAGAAGGAAACACATGCACATGAGTCAAGCATGAAATAACATAAGAAATGAATGCGGGTCATTTTTGACCCATGTTGCGCATTAGAAGGGGTTTCCATAGCTTGCGCATTAAAGGGTTAAATAAATAACGCAGTCCCTAATTAATTATAGCCTGTAGGCCTACACCAGCAATTGTTGAACATTTACCTGTACAGGACATTGACAGTAGCCCAGCCTAACAAGCAGATGTTGCAAAAGACATCAAAAGACGCAATTAATCAGAAATAAATAATGTAATCTGCATCGCTTTATTTAACAAACTGCAAGCAACAAGAGGGTTGAGTTCGCAAGAGCAGAGCCTATCTGTTAAGGCACTCGATAGGCTATATGGTAACGAGCTGTGTGCGCCTGGAAAGACAATAGAAGATGCTTTCTGCACAGCGAAGACGGCTCTGGTCATCCCATACCCTCCCCCCACTTCCTGTAGCCTACCACTGCGTTTTGGGAGATTAAGCTTTTTCACGTTAAGCCCCCACTTTGACTAACGTTTCGATGTGTCGATGTTTTTGACTAACGAACATCAAAACGTTAGTCAAAGTTTAATAATGTTCCGCACCTTTTACTAAAGAATAAAGGAAATTAAGAAGACATCTGAGCTTCACCGGCGTCTCTCCTTCTCTCTTACACTTTTTGGCTTTGGCTAAATATTTCTAAAATCATTTGAGTTTCACTAGTCACATGTTTTAACAAGGAACACTTGTTATTGAACTAATAACAGACGTGTGTCGAAAATTTACTTTATTTTCCATACGGAGAAATAACATATGCAGAGTCTAACCAAGGTCAATTTTGCCAAAAAAGCCCTCAAACCTGAAAACACATGAGGCAAAAGTGCAAAACATCACAAAACTACCTAAACTAACACGCGCATATTTTTGTATTGCAATCATTGTAGCGCACAGTTGTAAAGCCAGCGTAACAGTCGTTTTACTCCCCGTATGCGCTCATTATAAAGAACGATTAACGTGTCCCAAAAACAGCTATCAACTAATCACCAAACGTCTTATAAACAAGTATTGCCAGGAGCAACACCTTGCAAAAAATGATAACAATAGGCCTAGGCCTTTATATGGCTCTGCTCCTGCCTAGATTCGAACTCAGAACTGCCTGAAAGTTGCAGACCTGTTCTGGAAATACGCGCATTAACCCACTCGACCGTCAGACAACGCTATCTGCTTCAAGTAGGCCTATTGGGTAGGACTGTAGCCTACACTGGTTGCTGTGGCACAGTCTTGAGTGACTGAATTAGTTTTCCATTGTCATTTGAATGCTGTCATTTTGTTAACATTACTGTTAGGGAGATGCTGTAGGCAAAGGCTATATTTACCCTTGTTAGTGTAGTAAAACAAATCAGAACTATTCACGAGGTTTCTGGGCAGCATATTTATGTTCTGTTAGCAAGCGAACTTCTCATGACTGCCGACAAAGTAGCCTACTGCCAGCTGACGAAGCTCTCATTTTAAAACATTACTGAGAGACAGGCACTGTACAATCAAGACATCTTGCCACTGAATCCAAAACTATGTTTAACATTATGTACAAAGCTTATAGGCTACAGTGGACTAGCATGTTGCAGGGGCTGCTAAAAACAGAGAAACGCACTGAAAACTCAGCCAATCACAGCCCTTGCTGTCGAATGCTCTGTCCAGTTCGACCGTGGAACGCCACAGCGGACTATGCTGCCCCCAAGCGGCTGCAGTTGTACTTACATTTCACCCAGCTGCGTGAATCACCTTGATGGTGAATGAAGTGTCAATTCTTAACTGGGACCCACTGTACGTCTCCTGCGACAGTCCAAACAGTTAGCACTATAATCGATCAAAAGTGAATTACCGGTAGGCCTAAATCCCGAAGCAAACGGAAAAACTTCTGTTTTTAATATGGCCTACCGATACACTGCTCCAAATCACACGCAGTCTCACGATAGAACTTGTTATTGTTTATGAAGGTGTCTGTTATTTTATGAAGAGGCATCTGGCTGTTTTGTTTATGCTTTTTTTTACTTTCATTAATGGTTAAGCTCATGAAAATTACATTTTGACTGCTAAAAAAACATTTTAACGCAATTTTTAACAAGGGACAGAAACACCAACGGAGAAAGCAGTGCCTGCATCTTCTGTCTGAACACCTGCAATAGGCTATCACTTCACTGCTTGACACTAGGCTACCCCACATCCACATGGAGAAATGTCAAACGTTAAAATCGAAAAAAATGAAGAGAACCTCTCGGAAATTATTTATTATGCAAATGAGTTAGCAAAACCATAGCTTTTGGTGAACGGAGATGCAGATCACCCTAATTAATTTGTTTGCGCAACAGCCCGTTGTCCAGCGAGAGTGAAATAAATGTTTTAAAAGCTGTGTCATCACCAGGCAATTTGCTACTACAGTCTAATTTTGCGTGTCAATTCAAAGACCTGAATAGACTAGACGACACTCTATGCCGTTTTCATTCGTTCGTTGTTTTATAAACGTTGTTTGTTGCTTTTACACATATCAGTGGTTTAGTTTTACTAGCACAGACGTACATACATTGAATGAGCGCTCACACCACTACCCATTAATTGCATGTCTCTTTATTTGATAACACTAAATTAAGAAATCCTGTTGGAAATATTGTAAACAAAGTAGCAGTTGGCTAGCTTATCATAGTCTACTGATGGGACTGTTCTTTTTCCCCATTTGTGTTTAAGTTTCAAGGTAATACTTGTTTACCTCGGGACAGGCCCTTTTGGGAAACATTGGTATTGAGATGATCATGCAACTTGAATGCAAGAGTTTTAAACAAATATGTGCAGCATGCTAATGATGCTAAGCTGATTTAATAGTAATTTAGCTAGTCGTCTTCTATGCGTCCTTGCTTTCACGATTGTGAATGTTTTATTAGGATTGTGTTGGCCGAGTCACGCGTCTCCATTGAGCGGGAGAGCGAGAGAGAGCGGGGCAAGGAGAGGGGGTTTACTGTTTGG
Source organism: Alosa alosa (assembly GCF_017589495.1). Classification (NCBI taxonomy): domain Eukaryota; kingdom Metazoa; phylum Chordata; class Actinopteri; order Clupeiformes; family Clupeidae; genus Alosa; species Alosa alosa. Next base: position 354,868 of record NC_063194.1, on the reverse strand, counting down.
TAAAGTTGATAGTCTACAATGAAAGCAACGAGAGGTATGAAATTATGATTTATGATTATTTAAATTATGATTTATTTTTGGACAACGTAGGCTACCGGTAAGTAAAGCGTGAGATGTGTGTTGCTTCTGTGTGTTGCGGCTGCATAGGCTGCAAAGCCCTGCGTGAAACACGAGAGAGTGTGTTGCGGTTCTGCCTTTTCACACCGCGACACCGGTTTGTGGATATGAGTGTCGCAATTTCGGTTTCAAATCGCATATCATTACAGCCCTAGTATATTATAGGGTGGCATTCTTTAATGAAAGATATAGTTTCTTCATTTGTGATTTAAAATCTCAGTTTGTCAGAAATGTGCTAGAAAGCTAACCATCTTGCATACAATATAGCCTATATCATATGTAATATCAGATATAGCCCATGTTGCCCTTTTCCACCATTTTCCTGCATTGACCTACATGAACTAAATGTGCTGTCTGATTACTGTCAGGATCCATTACTGACGGACCCATCTGACTGGTCAGACTGGCTAGCAAAAGAGGTCAATTCCTACAACTGTTGGAAAATGATTAACTGATACTTTAGTATATGATTCAGTGACCTCTAAATCAACACCAAACGCCAAAAATAGTCTCCTAGGCCAGTGATTCCCAAAGTGTGGGCCGCGGACTGGTGGGCCGCCAAGGTACTGCAGGTGGGCCGCGAGAGCCTAATAATTTCGGAAATAGAGAAAATAATGTATGACATGAAAACACAATTCACTATTCGTCTATACGAGTCCTTTGAAGAAAAGGACTCGTAGGAAGTACTCCGATGACGACCTGTCATTAGGATTCACAAGTGTGGGACCTGAACACGATCCTCTGCCTGTCTGTGTACTGTGCTCAGAGGTGTTGTCAAATGAGGCTCTGAAACCATGTAAGTTGCGCCGTCATTTGGAAACTGAACATGGACAGTATTCTTCATACCCTCAAGTTTTTTTCCAAAACAAACTTAGAGTCCCAGAACCGTAAGAGAGCAATTGAATATTCTTGTCTCACTGGTGTCCCCACTGGTGTCCTACCGAGTGGCTAAGCTAATTGCTAAGAAAGGAAAACCACACACAATCGGCGAGGAAATTATTCTTTCTACCTGCTGCCAAAGAGATGGTTGAAGTGATGATTGGGGAGAAAGCAGCTAAAACGCTTAATTTGATTTCTTTGTCTGATAATACAGTAAAGCGACGTATCGATGACATGGCGACAGATTGAAGCAGCTTGTAAGCAGAATACGAGCAAGTCGTTTTTATGCTCTCCAGATTGACGAGTCCACAGATATTGTTAGCTTTGCCCATTTACTCTGTTTTGTCAGATATGATTTTGAAGAAGAGATCCATGAAGATGTTTTGTTTTGCAAACCTCTACCTGCACGTACTACAGCAGAAACCATTTTTGAAACGCTGAATGAATTTGTGGTTTCCAATGAAATAGACTGGACCAAGTGTGTGGCCGTAGCTTCGCAGGCCGCTGCTGTCCATTGCTGCCTTCACAGAGAGGCATTAGCGACAAAAATGATGCCTGCAGAGTTGAAGACCGTTTTAGATGAAGCCGTGAAAACGGTCAATTTCATAAAAAGTCGTCCACTACAGTCACGTCTGTTTTCTATATTATGTGCAGAGATGGGGAGCGAGCACCGACAGCTTCTTCTGCATACTGAAGTCCGTTGGCTTTCGCGTGGCAAGGTGCTTACTCGACTTGTTGAACTACGAGACGAACTCAGGATGTTTTTCGTTGACTCCCGGTTTGAGTTGTCCGACCGATTCTGTGACTTCGAGTGGCTCTGCAATTTGGCATATTTGGGCGACATATTCGGCTACTTAAACGGACTCAATCTATCTCTTCAAGGCAAAGCTGTGACCACATTTTATGTCCACAGTAAGATCGAGGGCACAATCAGAAAGCTCGAACTGTGGGACAGAAGAGTCAGTCAAAACAATTACGAGTCATTTGACAATCTGTGTGAAATCAACAAAAAGGAACGGCAGATTCTGTGACAGATTCCATCAGACAGCATCTGCAATCGCTGAAGACGCAGCTCCGTGGATACTTCCCTGTGCTCAGCGAGCAACATAGCTGGATACAGAATCCATTTGTCTCACATGATGAGGGTGCCCTCGTAGGTCTGAGTTCAAGGGAGCAAGACAGCCTTGTGGAGTTATCTTGCGATACTGCTTTAAAACTTGTCTTCACACAGAAGGACATTTCTGGATGTATACACACTCGGAATACACTGATCTGTCAAACAAGGCATTTATGTTTCTGATGCCTTTTGCCACAACATATCTGTGTGAAACTGGGTTTTCAGTGCTTGTGGCATTAAAAACGAAGTATAGAAATAAACTGGATGTGGAGCCTGATCTCCGCTTAAAGCTGACATCCATTCAGCCAGACATCAAGAATTTGACAAGTGCTATGCATCAGTATGATTTGCAGTGCATTGAAGTTTTTTAAATGTTTCAAGTTATGCATAATGTCCATTCATACCCGAAAACTACAATATGTGTGTATGTTGAACACCTCTAATAACAAGTTATGGACCTATGTTATGGAGTTATAAAGTTATGGACTTTAAGCATTTTCTGGTCTTTAGGCCTATGTCTGCCTATGTGTTTTCAGCTTGTGAGAGCTGTCTGTTACGTTTTACACCTTGATTTATGCGTATTTTAAATGTATGTTTAATGTACATTTGTCAGATGTGTGGTGCACACCTCATATAACAATTTAGCCCTGTGGTGTTATAATTTCTGCCATGTTGTGAGAGCGGCTGTTTGAATGGCATTAAATTAATAATTATCTCAGTCTCGAGTTGTGAATAAAATATTTGGGTGGGCCGCAGAACATTTTCAGAATTGAAAGTGGGCCTCTGCAGTCTCAAGTTTGGGAACCTCTGTCCTAGGCTAAATAATGCTTCAGATATAGCCAAAATTAGCTTGGACGCCATCTAGAAAATGACCCCTTTACTATCTTTACCACGTCCATTACAGACACTAGCATCACGTTTACCACTGCCACCTACAGCTTTGTTGGACAAAGGGTCGAAATAAACATTGTATGCTTAGTGGACACTGTCCTGCAAATGCAAAGACGCACCTCCATTCAGACACACTGTGACTATAATAGATGATCGATGTCATCTCTAAAAGTCAGATATTCTCCTTCAGAATTAGAATAGGTGAATAACAGATCCAAGTCTTCATCACAAGTGAACATTTTATTCACCATGTGGTGTATTTCTACTTCAATTTGCGCAAAACGATGGCCAGAATCACTTCCGTATCAATACAAACGAATGCACGTATTCTCCGGTTTTGTCACATTTGATTGTACTACCTCCTCTGCACTTGGAAAAGTGAGATCAAGCTTGAATCGAAGCTCTAGATGTCTGCCATCTGGTGGTAAAGAGTACAAATGAGATTTTACACTGTACTCGGGTCTATCGTCTGTTTTATTCAGTAATGACGCTTGTCGCAATAAGTACATCTAAAGGCATCATAATCAGTTGAAAAACCTTTTGTATCAACTTTTTTGATATTGACCCGCCTAAAAGTTAATGTAACACATTTAACATATACCTATTTTTAAAATATACTACTTACTTCACATTACAACACATCAACTGTGATCCTTAATCTGTAGTTAAGTGGTTCTTAACCTGTAAGTTGAACTTTAAACTTACTGCACAGAGATAGTGAAATCGAACGAGACAGTGAATTGCATTATATCAATTTCACAATAGCTTACCATTTATGCATTGCTTATTTCCTAGATTACAAAGAAGAATATTCATTTTTCTCTAAGACAAAAAAATTAAACATCTCTATGCATTTACTTAACAAATTCAACTGAATTGAAGTCTCTCGTTGCTATGGGAGCACCTACCTTGTGTGTGGTAGAGGAATTGGCAATGAGATGCACATAAAAGGATCAAATGTGTTACTCTGCTTCTGGCAGTGAGGGCAGGTGAGTGAGGACCTGGCAAAGAGAAAAGGTTCATTACAAATGGATTGGGCAGAATCAAATGTAGAAAGCATCACCTCCCAAGGCAAACAAGTTTGAGAGACTGTAAAAAAGTGATGAGAGTGAATGAGCGGAAACCACAATATTGTTTGTAGAGAGCTATGAAAGCTTTGGTGAAAGAAATTGGTTACAAATTGATTCCAATAGTACATAGTGCAGTGGTACAGTGGTTCATGAGAGAGCAACATGTATGTTTCTACCATTGGTAGTACACCATCAGTTTTATTAAAGATCACCTGTTTAGTACTAGAACCAGTCAGTGATAGCCTGGTTAACACCAACCACATAACAACATGTTACATTTATATAGCATTTAAGCCAATTACAGTGGGGGATGATAAGGGGGGCCAGATTGAATGAGACAGGTTGGGAATTTAGCCAGGACACCGGGGAACCCCCTACTCTTTGGGATAAGTGGCATGGGATCTTTAATGACCACAATGAGTTTATTTTAATCAGTGTCGTTGTTTGTCATTAAAAACATTAAAAATACATTAAAAATACCCTCAAGGGCCGAATTACATTATTATTTTGACATAGGTTGCGGGCCGGAATTGGGCTGGGACTTGGAGACCCCTGCCCTATTGAGTTAAGTCCAGACTCCAAATTACGCAATAATAAACTATCTCTAGGTTTTGAACCAATCATTGCCTTTTCTCACGTTTGTTTATGGTCTTGGCAATGTTATTAAGATGTAATTACCCGCAGCCTATTGCACAAATATGTATTCATTTCACACTCATTTTACAGCCTATCACAACACCAATATATAGCCTTGGCATACAGTGGGTACTGGTTAAAAATGGACACTTCATTCACGACGTAATTCGTGAACGTGAACGTAATTCACACAGCTGCGTGAAATGTAAGTACAACTGCAGCTGCTTTGGGGCAGCATAAGTCCGCTGTGGTGTTCCGCGGTCGAACCGGACGGAGCGTTCGACAGCAAGGGCTGTGATTGGCTGTGATTGAGTTTTCATTGTGTTGTTTGTCGGTGTTTTTAGCTCTCCTGCAACATGCTAGTCCACTGTAGCCTATAAGCTTTGTACATAATGTCAAACATAGTTTTGGATTCAGTGGCAGGATGTCTTGATTGCACAGTGCCTCTGTCTCTCAGTAATGTTTTAAAATGAGAGCTTCGTCAGCTGGCAGTAGGCTACTTTGTCGGCAGTCATGAGAAGTTCACTTGCTAACAGAACATAAATCTGCTGCCCAGAAACCTCGTGAATAGTTCTGATTTTTTTTTTACTACACTAACGAGGTTGAAATATAGCCTTTGCCTACAGCATCTCCTTAACAGTAATGTTAACAAAATGACAGCATTCATGAGACAGGAAAACTAATTCAGTCACTCAAGGCTGTGCCACAGCAACCAGTGTACAGTCCTACCCAATACTCAATTGCAGTTAGTGTTGTCTGACAGTCGAGTGGGTTCATGCACGCGTCTCCAGAGCAGGTCTGGTCTTTCAGGCAGTCCTGAGTTCGAATCCAGGAAGGAGTAATGATGCGACGTTTTTCTTTAGAAATCTTTTTATTGAATCGAAGTTGTAACCTACTACAGACAGTCGATGAGGTGTTCTGAAGTAGGCTTAGGCTGGGTGTAGGCAACTTTCTGCGGGGTAACGGGAACATTTGTAACATAACTTGCATCTTTCCATTCCAACCATTATTAGGCCTAGGCCTATTTTTATCATTTTTTTGCAAGGTGTTGCTCCTGGCAAGACTTGTTTATAAGACGTTTGGTGATTAATTGATAGCTGTTTTTGGGACACGTTAAACTTTCTTTATAGCCTAATAAGCGCATACGGGGAGTAAAACGACTTGTTTCCGTTTTGGGACATTAACTCATTGAGTGCCAAAAACGTAATATTACGTTTTTCCTTCCCATGCGTTGAGTGCCAAAAACGTAATATTACGTTTTTAGCTTTTTTTTTTTTAATTACGAACCAAGACACTCTAACACACCTTATATGTGATTTTGGGAACTCTGTGATGAATGGAAATGAAATATATGACGATCGAAAACTCATGAAAACGCACAATCTGGACATTTTATCTGGACATTTTACATCCGCTTTGGGTCGAATCAGTGACGCATGCACGTCAGCTCAAAACCAGGCCATTTTCGTGGGTATATCACTAATGTAATGCCTTTATTTGTCCCCCAGTGGGGCAATTAGTTTTGCACCAGTACGAGCACACAAAATTACAAAAAATACATAAATACACATAATATAATAAATAACATGGTGCACATCATTGTCATAGGTGAGTAAACTACCTTTTCCTCCTAGCATTTAGAAGGGAGACAGCAGAAGGAACAAAGGAGTGTTTGAATCTATTTGTTTTAGCAAATGGGAGTCTGAGCAATGAACCTGATGGTAGAAACTGAAACTGTTGATGTAGAGGATGAGAACAGTCAGACAAGATGGAGTTTGCTTTCTTAAATAGAGATCCTGTAAAGTTGCTTGTCCAAGCCCAATAATTTTGCTACTAACACTAACAACCTTGTTCAGCAGGTTCCTCTCTTTTACCCTCAAGGACTGAAACCAACAAATAAAGGAGAACGTAATAACAGACTCAATAAAAGAATGATAAAACATAGTCATCAGGGTAGAGTCTACCTGGAATTTGGAGAGTTTTCGAAGACAAAAAAGACGCTGCTGGCTTTTCTTATAGATCGAGTCAGTATTTTTCTCAAATGTCAGCTTGTTGTCAAGAAAAGTGCCTAAGTACTTTGAAGACTCTACAGATTCGACTGTCTGGCCATCAATAACTATGATATCCGGAGAAGGCTGCACACTTCTAAAATCAATGCACATGTCCTTTGTCTTTAAAACATTTAAGGATAAAAAAGATTCCCGTCACCATTTTAAAAAGTAATCAACCACAGGACCATGCGATGTTTCCGTGCTATTTAACAGGCTCACTATAACTGTGTCATCCGCAAACTTCAATATATGACTATTTTCAAAATTGCTACGGCAATCATTTGTGTACAATATGTACAGCAAGGGAGAGAGAACGCACCTCTCTGACTCTTTGTGTCCTCAATGTAAGAAAATCCAGCCAACAATACTACCTTCCAGACCAAAGTTATCCCTTAGTCTCTGGATTAGTAGGTGTGGCTGAATAGTATTGAAGGCGGATGAGAAGTCAACAAACATCAATCTAACATGATTTTTTTGACTCTCAAGGTGTTTATAGATGTAATTCAACAGAGTTATGGTGGCATCCTGAACCCCTCTCTTGGTCCTATATGCGAACTGCAGTGGGTCCATCAGGTGTTCAGTAGTTTTCAGCAGTTCGGCTTTGATCAATTTTTCGAATGACTTCATAACTAATGAAGTCAGGGCTATAGGCCTGAAGTCATTTAATGATTTGGGATGTTTAGTTTTGCCAACAGGGACTATAGTAGACATTTTCCACAGGTTAGGCACCTTCTGCTGAGACAAGGATAAATTAAAGATATAGTTAAAAATAGGGCCTAATTGATCAGCACAGTTGGAAAGTATTTGACTACTGATATTATCTGGACCAGCACTTGTTCTTCTTTTGCAGTGTTTGAAAGTTTTAACAACAGAATGTACATCAAAAGGAGGAGACGCTTGATGTTTAGATTCCAGTGCTATATTTTTCAGCATCATTATTTCGTTATTAAAGGAATGCACATCAAATATGGAGTAAAATTTGTTTAGCTCTTGTGCCAGAACCACATCTGAGGTGAACCCATCTAGTGAGACCCTTTTCTTCACATTGTCAGTCAGACCGACCAAAGACCTAATACTGTCCCATGCTGAACCCATATTATTGTTGCTAAGCTTGTCTTTTAGTTTTCTTTTATAGGATAATTTAGCCCTCCTAGTTTCCCGTTTAATTTCCTTATGTACAGACATTAACTCAGCAGAATTTCCCTGTTTAAAAGCCCGATTCTTTTTATTTAGTAGCACTTTAAGGTGTGTGCTCACCCAAGGTTTACTATTTGGGTAAGTTTTAACAGACTTTACAGGAACAACAATGTCCTCACAGTGAGTTATCCAGGAACTGACCACATCAGTGAGTTCATCAATGTCTATAGAGGATTCAATAAACACCTCCCAGTCTGTGCTATCCAGACAGCCCTGGAGTGTGAGAGTGGCCTCTTCTGACCACACTTTGATGGTTCTAGTTGTCACCTTCCCCCTCTGAAGACATGTCCGATATGATGGAACCAAGAACACACAGTTATGGTCAGCTGAGCCGGGGGGGGGGGGGGATAATGGAATTGATTTATATGCATTTTTTATTTTTTATGGGCCTATAACACTTGTCCAGAATCCTGTCTGAGATGAGCTCTGAGGCGTTTTTTTTCGTTCGCCTTTGGATGAACGTAAACGATAGTAACAAAAATCTGTGGGAATTCTCGAGGCAAATACATAGGGCGCATGGACAAGGAAAGCAGCTCCACATCCTTGGTACAAAGTCTCTCTCTCACTAGAACGTTTTTGCACCAGCGTTCATTAACCCTTAGAACCCGATTGACGCAAAGTGCGTCAAAAAACACACCCTTTCTTCTCTGTTACATTGCTCCGCGGCTGTTCATCGCAGCGAGATGAAACCTTTATAGCATGACAGAGAATAAGGGGGCTTTCAACGAGACCCGCGACTTGTCAATACGATCAAGTATGAACATTTAAAAAAAATCATGAAATTAAATCAAATAGCATCATATTTACAGTCTATACTTCTCTGCGTTCACCTGCGCACCCATTACTCTCGTCTGAATTACTCGCGAACCTGTCATCACATAGATATGGCAAGCATATGAGATGAAAGAGGAGACACAGAGCTATCATTTGATACCAAGTACATCCTTCTGGGTTATAAAACAGACGAAGTGACAGCAAAATAATAACTTCATTTAGCTGGACTTACCCCACGTTTTTGTCTGTTTTTGTGGCAAAGCATGTTTATAATCCAACAGCTATCGTGTGTTTCTCTCTGACAAAAGCATGTTCATAATCCGGTTTTGAGATCCTAGCAAATTCCTGCATGGCATCCAATTCAAGGCTCACATTGCATCCCAATTTGTTGAACAAAGAAACACCTTTTTTGCCTTTACTTTGTTCATGGCACACATGCTAACACGCAAACTTGGGTCAAGTCAGGACAGATCAGTTCGTGTCATAGATATGGAGTGCAGAAAGGTCATTTTTCATCACTAAATAAAAAATGGCATTTATTTCCATAAATCACACACCACATATTTCTGTAAATTGCTCAGCCCCAGAGTATCCCTCCAACATGGCAATTATATTGCCCGATTCAGGACAGTCTGCCCTACACAAACATGAAATGCATGTAGAGCTATGAGCTTGCTGTGGTGAGATACAGGTCAAAATATAAGAATTTTTATAATACGCTTTTTATATTTTAATTCTTTAAAAATCTAAATAAAATCAATGCTAGTACTAATACATGACATGATGGCAGATCTGGATAGCCTAGACTCTGCTGAAAAAAACAATATATAATATGTGTGTGTGGCACTCACAATGACCAGAATAAATCCTTCTGAATAAAGGTAGTGAAAATGCCCTAAAAACAGCTTAGGGTTTTAAATAACCAAATCACCATCAGCGTCCCTTTCCCCGAGCCAGGTCTCTGAGAAGGCCAGAATACAGGCGTTTTTGAATGCATGTTGGTGGTGAACAAGAGCCTGGAGTTCGTCAGCTTTATTACGGAGAGAACGGGTGTTGGACAGGATAATTGAAGGCAGGGGAATGCGAGACAGGTGTTGCCGTCTCATGCGCTCCCGCCTCTCCCGCACTTAATGAACGTTGCCGTCTCATGCGCTCCCGCCTCTCCTGCCTCGCTTCCTTGGTTTCCGTGGTGGAGCTCTGAAGTGGTCACCTTTTCCGAGGCCGGCAAGTTCCTCCAGATCAGGTAAAACCAAGTCCGCTGGTGGTCCCCTGGTCACAGGTTTTTTTAAATGTTAGCAAGAAGTCTCTGGAGTATTGAATCGTCCTTGGTTTAGGAGATCCCAGGTGCCATACGGACGCCAGTAAAAGGAACAAAGTCGTATCCATGTCGCCAGGGCTCTCCAGTGCGCCCATTTCACTCACACATGCGAGTAAAAATAATTGCGTGCGAGTGCAAAAAAATATTTAGGTGCACTGGTGCGAATGACTTCTAGCCAAGTCAATGTTGGTCTACATTGTCGAGTACTCAACATCGCGAAAAATCACTGGTGCGAACCATAAAATCACGTCGCCAATATAGCATAAAAACTACACCTCCCATCAACGTTAGCAGTTTCGCGTTGTGACTTGCTAGTTGCTTCTGTCAAATTTAAGAGTGCGTTGAAAAAGCGGAAAGTTAGACTAGCCAGCCAAGATGCAAAGTAGAACTAATTTCTTCAATCCACCGAATTCATCGGATATATGAGGAACAGGATGAGATTCTAAGAATACAGTGAGAGAAGGAAAAGGTAACATGCCTTTTAGCCCAGTTGACATTGGCTGCAATATGCAAAATATAGCTGTAGCGAACAGGCACAAAAGTAGCCTCCCGTAATACTCCCGTTTTATTCAAAAGTAGAACGCTACAGACAACTCCAGGGTTCCATGCATGCTTGTTTGTTTTACACCGAATACAAGCTGAAGTGCAAAACGAAAGTAAGCATAGGCCTACCATCTGCCTACTGCCTCCATCAGTGCAGATATTTCAAATAAATATAAATATCATTGATTAGACTATGTTGGGTTTTGTTGAAGAGAAAATTCACGGTTATAGTAGTAGGCTAGTATTGGGCAGTATGCAGTCAGATAGGTCACCATGGGCATATTTGGATTAGCTATAGGTGGATTCACAAATAAATAAATTGGCCTAAGGACCTACATTTGGCAGGATAGTGTACTTCACACAGGCTATATGCAAATATGGCAATGCATTATATTATTTTACATTAACAAAATGTAGACATTTAGAGTTTTGACCCACTTTGACAAGCTGGGGTAGATCAGTCCACAAACAAACAAACTTAAGCAAGCTGCTAGACAAACTGAAACCACAAAAAACTGACAAACATAACGGACATGCTCCACACTGCTGCCGGTCGCTGCGTATGCATGCGCCCATTAGTTGTGAATAGGACATTAGGTGGCAGTCTCGCCAGGCCTCGCTAGGTCACTTCCCGGAAACTTTACAGGCAAAGAATATTTCATGAAAGACGTTATATCTCGATTTCTAGGGGAAAAAAACAGCTTTTGATGAAAACTAGCCACTGTTTAGCTTGGGATTTCTCAGGAACAGAGGCGTGTAGAAATACACGGTTTGCACCCACTGAGAGCTTAAAGTCTCAGCTTTCAAACGAGCCATTGTATGTGTTCATAGCTATAACACAGAATATGCTGTGGCTGTACAAAAATCATCAACAATGGTCTAGATTGCTGGCACTCTAGGACAAAGCTTCCGAAAACAGCTTGGCATTCAATGAGTTAAGCTACGTTAAGCTTTTCCACATTAAGGATTTTATTAATTTATTTATATATTTAGGCTACTTGTGCAAACCCTGGATACTTTTATTGCCACACAACAATATTGGTGGTATTTCTTGATACATTAGCTTCAAAAAGCACCGCTTCAGAAAGCTGCACTGCTTGTGAAAGAAGGGGGTGGGGGAGGGGGGCTTAACGTGAAAAAGCTTAACGTAGCTTAATGTCCCAAAAAGGCAACAAGTCGTTTTACTCCCCGCAGGTCTTCATAGCCTGAATGGTAGGCTAGGGGAAGTGGGGGTGACCAGAGCCGTCTTTACTGGAGCTGGGCTATGGACTATGCCTATGTGCAGTGTTCCTGACACAAGAAAAAGTGTGTGGTCCACCATGAAGGCCTTATCCCTCACCCGCGCATCCTAACTGGAAAACAGACAATACCATTATGTCATTATAAGACTTCGTTTTCTGTCTTTGACTATTTTATGGAAACGATTGGGAAGAACATTTGTGCTATTCAGAAAGCAAATATTCTATCGTCTTTCCAGGCGCACACAGCTCGTTACCATATAGCCTATGACTGCCTAAACAGATTTTCTGTTGTTCCTTTCAGTGGCCTAGTAGCAGAATAGGCGAGTACGTTCTTTTTCGTGCAAAAGGCACATTAGGAGAACGTTGCAAAAATTTAATTTAAAAAATGTCAAGTCAATGTAAAATGGAAGCAGGAGCAGGGAGAGTTTGTACCTCCAAAATGACTATTGCAGAGATCAGTTCGTCTGCTCTTGGGTTTGGCCTCGCAGCGAACTCAACCCTCTTGTTGCTTGCAGTTTGTTAAATAAAGCGCTGCAGATTACATTATTTATTTCTGATTAATCTGATTTATTTCTGACCCCTCACTGCTCCCCAAGTGCCGCTGTTGTTGCAGGCAGCTCACTGCGCCGGGATTAATGTGTGCTTCACCTCACTGTGTGTTCACTGTGTGCTGAGTGTGTTTATAATTCACGGATTGGGATAAATGCAGAGACCAAATTTCCCTCACGGGATCAAAAGAGTATATATACTTATATACATCTGCTTGTTAGGCTGGGCTACTGTCAATGTCCTTGTACAGGTAAATGTTCAACAATTGCTGGTGTACAGGCTCAATTAGCTAAATCATTTGTCCAGCTGTTTAAAAATTTTTTCGTGCTACATTCAAACGCAAAAAGTGCTTTGATATATTTTGTCATTTTTGTCAGCAAGCAGGCATGTTGCGGTTGGAATTGCAATTTAAGTTAAATTTCTACAATATCCCAACCTATCCCACTCTGACCTTCGACCACTGCATGATGATACTGCTTTTATTACACAACTGAAAAATAGGCGATTGGGCTCGTCCTTTACAGCAACAGGACACAATATCCCTCCAACTCTAGCCTCGCCCACCCGCTTGTTGCCTTCATATTTTTCATTTCAAATTTGTGATATCACTCAAGTTTTGCTTTAGTTAATTATTAAGTTACTACCAGAAGCCAAAAATCTGACTCTCTCACTAGCTCAAAAATGCCATCATGTAGGCTACATTTTGAAAGAGACCTTTATGGAAGCGCTGCTACCCAGCTCGCGCACCCTCCTTCACAATGTTGAATGGTGACACGCACACAACTTGCAAAACATTGAACTGCTTTGAGTGAAGTGCGCTCGTGAGTTGCTTTCCTTCTGTAAATAATTATGCTCTTCTTCACACTGAAAACAGTGGCAGTCCTAGCTTGTAGCCTATAGCCTAACATATTTTTTTGGAATCAATTCGTGGTGTGATTGACATCAGACTAGTCATTAGCTAGTTAGTTGTGCACTGTTTCCCACTCAGTAGTAAGGTAACAAACAGCCCAGGCTAGGAATTTCACAATTTTAGGGGCAAGGCCACTTGGCCTTCAGTTGGGCATATTTGGTGGGGGGCACAAAGGCCACATGTCAGGGCACCAAGGCCAAAGTTAACTATACAGCAGTAGGCTATAGAAATGATCAAAGTTGTATTTAGCCTATCGACAGCAGTAGACTTGTATCACTGTATGAAACATTAGTACAAAACATGAAACATGACAACATAGAACTGTAAATCATCTGATCATCTAATATTTACAAATATCTAGGCTATATTTAACATTTATTTTATATTTGGCCTGCTATGAAATCATGTACAGTGGGCAGTGCTTCGACTGCCAGCTTCCCTCGCGGTCTGCGCGCGGGATCACGTGGCATCACGCAACTTTAATGTGTATTTTTCCAGTGACGCTGCAACGACGCTGCAACAACCGGCAGAGGTCTCAAGTGAGCAGGGTGTCTCGTAAAAAGAAATGGAGCTGGAAAACCCTACGCAGACTTCACTACAGACTTTATAGCAGACTGGTTTAGAAATAATTTAATAGCCAGAAATATGCCTGCCCTGCCTTAATAAAGAAATATTTGGTTAACGGCGAGCGAATCCCGTTTGCAGCCATATGAAGAAACGCAGGACAAATTAAACATTCTGGTTTTCTCCGAGTGCAACGATGATAGACAGACATCATTTGGACAAAATATAGCACATATTAACCTCCGTTGCTCAGCCAAATGCCTTCCTGTTACATCCTGTTATCACGGAGTTACAGGCGATAAACGATTTTTGATGGTCACAAGTTTACTTTATAGATTATTTTTATTTTTATTATGTTTATTTTTTAGATTATTAAAGAGTGTTTTTCATTTAAAGGCTTGACTTTGTGCTTATTCAGAAGAGCAATTAGTGCTCTCCCCAATCCCAGAGGTTTACATTGCATGTTTGTAATGGATGCAACCGCGAGATACGCTTGTCATAGGCGCCGATACCGTGGGTGCTCTGTCTCTCGGGCACCCACTGAAAACATCGAGCACCCACGTGTGCCAGCTTACAGTCCCGGCTAAATTTACATTAATTTAAAATCAAACATCGCAGTTTATGTTAAATTCAGCATCTCTCATTATGTGATTGCATATGTTGCTGTCAATTCCCTATTCCATATACTAACCACCAATGAGAGCGTCTCTCATATGAAAATGTCTGACACTTCCCACCTGAAGAATTAACGCAAGGCTTTGTCGGGTCTTCAGCCCCGAATAAAACAACAAACAACAAACGGTCACTGTCTAGGACCACCGAGCTGATAATCAGCAGGGTCGCCCATCGCAAATTCGGACTGTCTAGTCCTTCCAGTGCTCTCCAGACTGCCAGTGAATTCTCCGGGTTGGTCAGTTATAAAGAACTTTGTTGGTGTTGCATCGTGAAGACACAGCTGTGCGCAGTTTTCACGCGGGTCATCTTTGCCCTTGGACATTTTCAGCCGGTTGGAAAATGGACTAATTTTATTTTTTATTTTTATTTATTTTATTTATTAATTTGTTTGTTGTATGTCTTGTAGGTCTTGGTGTCGCAGGTGCGGCTGGGCTTCTCGCCCGCTCCGTCCGGCATCTATTGTCTTTGTTAGTCTGTGTCATTACATTACATTACATTTGGCTGACGCTTTTTAACCAAAGCGACTAACAACATGGTAAACAGTAAGTTTTAGAACAATTCTCACAATTTTAGGACAGTTTAAAGAACATTAGAGTACAGTAAGAATAAGTGCGTCGGTGAGTGCTGTTTTAACAGTTACTTGTCAGTTTAAAGCGGCTGGTGAGTGCTAGGATCAGTAAGACTTGTTGTAAGTGTTGCTATGAGAGTAGATGTTCTCTAAAGAGCTGGGTCTTCAGGAGTTTTGAAAGTGGAAAAGGATGTCCCTGCCCTTGTAGGAACTGGAAGTGTGTTCCCAACGAGGAACAACAGATGAGAAAAAGTTTGGATTGGCTTGAGCGTGCGGTGGTAGAGCTAGGCGTGGATTTCGTCAGAGGGGCTTGGCGGTCTGGAGGTAGTGTAAGTCTGTAAGAGGGCATTCAAGTAGGTGGGAGCAGAACCCGAGACTACTTTGTAGGCAAGCGTTAGAGACTTGAATTTGATCGCGGGCGCCATAGGTAGCCAGTGTAGCTGGATAACATGTGCCCTTTTGGGTTGGTTGTAGACCAGGCGCCCGCGTTCTGGATCATCTGAAGTGGTTTCACTGCACAGGCTGGGAGACCTGTCAGGAGGGCATTGCAGTAGTCGAGTCGTGAGATGACTATTGCCTGAACCAGAAGTTGGGTAGCATCTTGAGTCAAGTAAGTCCTGATTTTCCATTATGTTGTAGAGTCGCTTAAGCGGCATGACCGGGCGACTGAGACAACATGATCTGAGAAGTTTAGTTGGTTGTCAAGAACAACTCCTAGATTTCTTGCAGTCCCAATTGGGTAAAACAGACAGGGGAGTCAAATTTGATGTTGATGTAAGTGGTTTATGGTAGGTTTAGCTGGGATGACCAGCAGTTCAGTCTTTGAGAGGTTCAGCTGGAGGTGGTGTGCCTTCATCCATGTAGCTATGTCTGAAAGGCAAAGCTATGTCTGAAAGGCAATGACAATGTCAATGACAATGTCTTATATGTGGAGCGCTTTGGGTTGTATTTATATACAAATAAATCTGACTTGACTTGACTTGACTTGACTTGACTTGACTTGAATGTTTAAAATGTATATAGCCCTGAATATCATTTTAAAAGTAGTCTGACAAAGCTTATTGTTTTGTGACACAGCTAAACACTGGTACCTCATAGAACGTCTATAACATAGCCTAGGTGGTCGCAACTCACAAAAGTAAAGCAGATAGAAAGAACTCCGCATAAATCTAGCCTACAAACGCAGACAGCTTCATGCCAGGTGAGAGAGTCTTGTATTTTCACTGTGCTTTATGATTGTTGGCTTCTGATGGTATCTTGCTAATTCACTGAACTGCATTAGGTGACACAAATGGTATTGCCTTTATCTTATAACTCCTTGTCTGAGCGATTACCAGAAGTCAGATGTTCCCTGACAAAGACATTCGAAAATTAAGAATGTTTATTGACTTGAAAAATACACTAATTTTTGCAAACTCCCTTCATTCAACCCTTGAAGACATCGCGGTCTGGTGCGCTATGTAAATCGTTTCTCGTACCATTTAATTTCTCAGAATTTAGGTCTACTAGGCCTACAATAACGTCATCACCAAATACATCTTTTATTTTTAGTTGATCAACCACAAAGAGTAGCATAGGCCTACTGTGCACAGTGCACTGACGACTGTAGCAGCCCAAGGTAACCAGTTGTTGTAGATGAGAGGCAATCCCTTGTTTCAGATAGCCTGGACAACATGTTACCTGGGTGTTGCCTACGTTATTAATTAATGGTAGCCTACAATAGTTAATTGATTCGCGTAACATATTAGTTGGCTCAAAGAGTAGGGAAGGAGAGAGTCATGTGTGTGTTGCTTTTGCGGGATCGAATCCAGTTTAATGCTAGTTTTCAAAACATATATTTTTTACATGTCTTTTGTCCGAAAGTGGCTGTAATGTAGCGGCTCATGAAAATGGCGACTTCAAACCGCCTAAAACAACTTGTTTGTGGATGTCTGACAACTGCTGCAGCGCATGCACGCGCAAGGAAACCAGTAGGTGGAGAAACCAGAAGGCACACAATACCGGAACGATTTTAAGGCTATTTCGCATAGGCTACTCAATGGTGCTAGTTCACATGCATTATAGCGACCCCCACTCACCGGGGTTAGGTGGAAGGTGTTAATAGACGATTGGCGTAGCCTACAGTAGACTAGGGCTGTTAAAATTGCTCAAAAATGACGTTCGAATATCCCCTCTAAAATAAACACATGTATTTGAATATATTGGAATATCTAGGCTATATTATTTGCGCATTATGTCAGTGATGCGCATAATGTCATCTGTTTTTAACTTTTTGTATGGTTATTGCTTGACAGGGGGGATCCCAAGCAGCTTTCAGCCATAAGGCATTTCCTAATTCACCTGACACTGATATTCAAAATGTTGAAACTATTTCGGCATAGCCTATAAGCAGTTTAATTAAATGTAGTGTTAGTTGTAAACAAACGGGCTACTTGGTGAGGCTTGGCCTCACAGATGCACTCGTGCCTTAAATGGCAATACAAATCTTCACGATAGGCCTATTAACTGACCGCCCGATTCACGGCAGGGGGGGCTATCAGACATTTGTTCCCAAGGGTCTATGAATTGTTAACCCGGCCCTGCCCCCAACAAACGCAAGGACTCCTAACTCACTAGACCTACTTACTGTAGGCTGCGCAAACCACATGCCTGCATTCGAGGCAGGCCTTCTGTTGAAGAATTTTATATAAATCCTGCGCTAACAGTAATCCTCCTACCCCCGCTACCACAGCTGTGGATAGTGTGGCATGCTCACGCTTTATGTCTCCTTCTTGCAAACTAGGCCTATAGCCCAAGCATTTACGTCTTCAAAAAATAACAACTTGCCAGATATGCCTTCATAAATTTGGGCTTCATTCAGCATTTTGTTCTTCCACTGGAAATGACTTCTACATTTGCTGCCTGCTGCATCCTTTCTGTTTGTATTGTTTAGAAAATGTTTGACGTCTTGAGTTAATGCATTAAACATTGTTTGCTGGTAACCAGCCACAAATAGCCTACAGATTCTTGCGTGCGTTCTCTCCAAAATGTGCCCGTTCTATAGGCTATCCAAGTGCATAATTCTGCGGCATAAAGCAGATGTATTTGTGTATTGTACAGAAAAATAAAAATAACCTGTCAAGCAGTCAATTGACTACATTGCAGTCAATAAGTAGTGCAAATTATGAAACCAAAACGTGGGTCATAGTTGTCTAAGCCTCTGCTGTGAGGCCAAACCCATGAACAAAGATGCATTGATATCTGCAATAGTTTTTTTTTTTGGCGAAACAAGCTCACAGCCGAACAAGTCATACTGAAGGGAGAGGCAACTGGAATGTGATCTCCCCACGGGCCAATGGATGTACAAGTTTTCTCCTGTGCATACGATATTTAATCCAGTGTTTTGTCAAGTTGCAAAATGCTATTCGTTTTAACAAATTTTTATGATAGTACCCTATACAAAAAGTACTTCATACTATCTTAATTGCTTTATACTCAATACTTGACCAATGGCTATTGCATCTGTCAGAGAGAATGTGGCATGTGATATACTGTGTAGGCTTCATAAAATAAAATAAACAGATTGCTAATGGCCTGATCTGGGGGCGTTCCCGATACAACCACGGGGTTAGCTTTTACTAACAGGATGCATCGTTCAACTAACCAACATGTAAGATTCTGACTGTTTCCCCAAAACTGTATTATTTACATAGTACTATAAGTTTGGACCATGATAGTTTCCAAACTTCAGTAGTCTGGACTAAGGTGGTTAATGGCGTTTAGTAGCTGCGTGAGCGGGCACCTGCACATACTTCTGTGGCGCATTGCGTTAAGGCGGCAGATGACAGCCGCCGTTGCACAGCAGTTACCAGTCCCTGTCCAAGAGTTCGAATCTGGGTTAAGACATTGACAACAATATTGACATCGTTGTTTACTTAAGTTTATCTTTTGTGCAGATCATATTATCAAAATCAGAATCAGCCTTCTTGGCTTGGTTTGCGTAAACTAACAAGGACCCCCATGAAAATCAAAGGCTACATATTCTCAGCTGACTCGTCAAAAAGTGCGCACCACCTTATCTGCAAGTGTGTGACTTTTACTTACGTGCACATGGCTGCAAATTGACTTTTCATTTATGTATTTTCTGCCTTGGGCATTTTAAAATATGGATGTATGGTGGTTAGAAGTGTAAATATCAATTAGAAACCTAAATATATTCATAATTATTAATTTGCAAACAAATAACTGGCGTCAGTGACGTCTTTGCCATGAAGATCCCTGGAACTATGCTTCTAGCATTCTACCACAGGTCGAGAGGTGTAGTTGTAACTACACAACTTTACGATAGTGGTTCGCGACGTTCGTTGCTACTATGGTTTTGGGAAACACTAACGTAGTGGAACGATGCATTGGACTATGTAAGTTCCAAATATGAATGTAATTCTGCGGCATAAAGCAGATGTATTTGTTTATTGTACAGAAAAATAAAAATGACATGTCAAGCAGTCAATTGACTACATTGCAGTCAAGAAGTAGGGCAAATTAATTTCTGAAACCAAAACGTGGGTCATAGTTGTCTAAGCCTCTATTGGCGTAGCCTGTTAAAAACGCCGCCAGATAGTATTAAATCGGCAACAACATTGTTTTCTGCAGAAGCCTACCCAAGGCTACAGATTAATTCTGAACAGTTATTTCTCTACTGGCTCAATTATCACACCACTGTTTTGATTTGCGTAGTTGCGTTAACCCCAACACTGACAATAATGTAGATAGCAAATTTCGATTTTCGTTACCATCGTGTAGTCAAGCCTTAAGCCATACCTAAGTAGCCTAAATCGAGGTAATGTTTAATTATGCATGATTTATTTTGTTATTGAATTCGTAGGCTGGGATTACTCTCGGCAACAATTATGTTTAATGGTAGAGCCTGCTTTTTCAGAAGGGACCGCAGGCAGAGCGATGTACAGTGGTAGAGCGACGCACAGTGGCTGAAAGTGGTACTAAAGCTTCACGCAGCTTCACGCCGCGTAATGCGCGAATGAAGTGGTCATTTGAAAGTGATGCCCACTGTACCTAAACGAGCCATTTGTCCTCCGATTACATACAAGCTACTTGGCGCCGCATTTGCAGGACTCATGTTTCGCGCTGTAGGGGATTTTAAAAAAAGTGACGTGAGTGGAAGGGCGACCATGCGACAGAGTTGCGAAATTGCAGGCGCGGCTCGAAATGGCTGTTATTTCAAATAGCGTAACATATTTTAAACTAATCAGTTAACCGGTTTAAACCGGCTAATGAGGCTCGTGGTCAGTCAAGAAAAATTTTAGTCATTCTCTAGTTGGTGTTGTGGATTTATTATCTTGTCAGTGACATTATATTAGGCTACTTTGTCATTTCAATTGGTAGAACAAAGCTTAAACTGCTTAAAACTGAGCCCTTTATCCATAGATTTTATGCCATAGTAAATAACATTAAATCATCCATAAAGACCTTTCTACATTAACTTCTGATCAATTGTACATTTAGAAACACATTGAACTGATGAATTGCTCTTTAAACAGCATAACTTAACTTCAATCACTCGCATATAACCATACAATACAGCCACCCTAGGAGAACACGGGTATGCCTCACAAAATATGCACTAAAATGTACATAGTAGGCAATCTGATCTAATCACATACCTATACTGGGCCTGAAAAAGTTCCTGGACAAAAGAACCAGTTGAAAGCGATGGAGACGGTCCTTCTGAAGAGTCATGTTCTTCCACAGGAGGCTAAAAAAAAACAAATAAACGAACATAAGCAAAATTATAACACATACAGAACAAAATTATTCATACTCCTGGCAAATATTGATTGAATGTTAATTTTCTCTTGACCAATATGTTTGTTCTGATTGAAAATGACACTGCCAAATGGCAAACCTTTGTAAGACAATGTAGTAGGAACATGGAATCAAAAACATTGTTTACATTTTTATGAGAAATGGCATGTCCAAAATTATTCATACCCTTTTTAATTAATCAATGGGAACATCTTTATTTGCATTCACAGCTCTCAAAATGGCAATTATCATACCTACCAAGCCTATCCATGTGTCCACAATGATTCTAGACTGAACCTGACCGCATCTTGTGCTCACTTTTTGACGGATTGAGGTCTGGACTCTGGCTGGGCCACTCTACTTACTTCATTACTTAGTTACATTACATTTAGCAGACACTTCTTGACCAAAGTGATTTACATATGTCAGCTATATTACAAGGGATCACATTGTCCCCGGAGCAACTTGGGGTTAAGTGCCTTGCTCACGGGCACAACGGTGGAAGCCGGGGATTGAACCGACAACTTTCAGGCTACTGCACGCTAGCCCAGCTCCTTAACCACTACACTACCACCGCCCCACTCTAAACTGTTAATATTGTTTTCTGTTACATTTCTTGCCTTGTTGGCTGTATGTGTTGGATCATTGTGTGGTTCAATCAGGAAAGCAAACACTTGTGGTGAAAAAAGAGAGAAACACGACTGATCCCCCCCACACACACACACACACACCCCTTGTAAAAAAAAAAATCCAGTTTAAGATAGGCCCAGAAATCTATCTATATGGATATACTCCTAAGTCCATATACCAAGTTTGGTTTAAATTGGTGAAAGTGTTAATAATTATAGCACCCCTAGTGGTGAAAGCACACCAAATTAATTGTCCATCCTCAGGATGTAGTCCCAAGTCCACATACAAAGTTTGGTTGCGATAGGTGAAAGTCCTGCTAATCATAGAGCCCCTAGTGGTCAAATGTCACCAAATTTATTGTGGGTCCTTAGGATGTGTTTACGATTCAACATACCAAGTTTGGTGTCGATACGAAAAAGTCTTCCTAATTATAGCGCCCCTAGTGGTCAAAGTATACCAAATGTATTGTGTGTCCTCAGGATCAGGTCCCGAGTCCATGTACCAAGTTTTTTTTTGTGATTAGAAATTTTATTGGTTTTAAACATCAGTACAAGTTACCATTCACAAATGAAAAGCATGAAAATATTCTTTACACAAATAAACAAACATAGGGGGTAAATCATGCATCATATATACACAGTATATACCCACACAGAAACCAGACAAGACCACAAAAAAAAAAAGTCAAATAACAACAGCAACAACAAAAATAAAAAACATAGGGAGGAGGCCTGCGCTAGATGTGAAGAGAAGCTCTTGTATGGTGTGAAGAGGGGGCTAAGCCTGCAGTTCACCCCTGAGGGTCATTTATAAATTGAAGAAAGTAGTAGTACCAATCTAACCTATCCAGCAGGGTAAATGATACTCGTTCATATGCAGCGACTGTAGTCAAAGCATTGTACCAATCTGTGATTGATGGGGCATGGGCTGACTTCCACTGTTGGACAAGTAGTTTCCTACCAAACATAATAGCTGTCTGGATCCATTCTGCATAGACAGACGCAATGTCATTTTTTAGTGTAGATGGGTCTCCTAATAGGTATAATCGAATGCAAAAGGGAACCTCTAGGCCCACGACTTTCTGAATGCACTCATGAATTGATGACCAGAAGTCTTGCACTTTTGGGCAGTGTCACAACATATGGGTTAGTGTGCCATCATCTGAGCACTTCCAGCACCCTGGGTTAGCAGTAAGCTTAAGCCTGTACAATTTAGAGGGAGTCCAGTACATTCTATGTATTATCTTGAACTGAATAAGTCTAGTGCGAAGATCACGTGCCATTTTCTTTAAGTTGCGAATTATATTGGTCCATTCTTCCTCTGTTAGCGTAGTTTCGAGGTCTCTGTCCCATACTTTCTTTAATGAGGCCATGGTGCCGTGTCTCTGCAGCAGCATTGAGTAATAAAGAGATGACTCATGACCCTTTCCATATGTTTTTATAATGAGGGAAGGAGTCTCTGCGCCAAGTGGAGCTGTGGGAGGTTGAAATGTTTTCTTTAAGAGACTATGAATTTGTATGTATCGCCAGTAATTGTTCTTATGCAAGTGGAATTCCGCCTGTAGATCATTGAAAGTTTTGAGGTCTCTTCCTTCATAGAGGTTGCCTAGTGTTAAAATTCCTCTCTGTACCCATTCTTTCCAATAGAAAGAAGATTTCCCAATTTTTAAGCAAGGATTGTACCATATGCTAGATGTCATATTTAAGAAGGGGTCAAAATTGAAATTGTTTGCAGTTTTTCTCCAGATTCCCCTAAGACATGAGAGAACAGGATGGTCCTGCGCAGCGGGGGGAAGTGTGGCTGTAAGATGTGCAGCCAATGGGAGATCAGGGCAATAATGAGCCTCTGCAGTGAAACATGGTGGAGCCCGTTCTGGGGGGAGGTACCACTGCGCCAGGTGTCGTAGACAAAATGCGTAGTGGTATAGCAGTAGATTTGGAATTCCTAAGCCTCCCTGATCACATTTTTGTTGACATTTTTTAAGGTGAATTCTTGCTCGCTTTCCATTCCACAGGAACAGGTTACATAATTTATCAAACCTTCGAAAAAAATTCACAGGCACATCTACTGGAAGGGACTGCAAGATATAATTGAATTTAGGGGCTACACTCATCTTCAAAACATTAGCCTTAGCCCATAAGGACAGGTGAAGGGGTGACCACCTTTCTATGTCTAATTTAAATGTTTCAAGTAATGGTTCTATATTTACTTTCATAATATCTGACAAGTTAAATGGAAACAATATCCCAAGATACCTAATGCCTTGAACTGGCCACCTGAATTGCCTGATTGGAAAAGCGTTTTTGGACAGTATGTTGTCAAGGCCAGGGCTTCACACTTGGACCAATTTATCTTATATCCTGAGAGTTTGGCAAGAGAGCTGATCAGGGATAGCAGCGCTGGGATGGCGGTATCAGGGCGGCTAACAAAGGTCAAGATATCATCTGCATATAACATCACCTTATGTGTAATGGTCCCCACACGTATGCCAGTGAAGTTAGGGTCTAAGCGAATGGCAGCCGCCAAGGGCTCTAGAGCAAAGGCAAAAATGGCTGGGGAGGCAGGGTCACCCTGGCGGGTGCCTCTGTGCAGTTTAAGATATGGGGAGGTGAGACAGGGAGCTGCATCATTCCTGACCGCCCATATTATGTCTATCAGACGGCGTAGGTTATCTGAGGAGTGTTGATTTCGTATGAACCCCGGTCGGGGTTAACCAGGGAGGGCTATGACTATGTCATATTTCTTAACTTTCAATGTACTGAGTATTTTCTTCCTTTTAACGAGTTGACCCATCCCTTTTGTGTTCCAACTACAGACCCTCAACCCCCTGCCACGGTCACTTCTGCTCATGTAGGTTTAAACTTTGGTATAGCACAGCCTCCAAATAAAACAAAAAACTAAACAAACCATACAAACAATATACTCCCTCATAGGAGTACTCAAAAACAAAACTGGAGTTAAAGTACTCCATCAAGAGTGCTAAGCGAATCACACTCTAAACACTAAGTTATATGTCCGTGAACCACTCACTTTCAAGGCTACTCGACACAGCGACACCATCGAAAAGACGCCTGCTATGCTTAGGCTAGACATTCTACATCTACAACATTAAGTTTCGCAACGTGTCAGCTACTGCTATCATATGAAATGAAACTAAAATACCTCATACATTTAGAACAAACAAGTAGCCTAACAATGGGAACTCTGCAAACGTAGCCACATTTTTTTTTTCCGATTTCTTAAAGTTAAACAGAATTTACACCACACGTCAAAGAAAGAAGACTCAGAATGGCTCGACCCTTCATAACAATCACTCAGTTAAAGTCCAGAAAATGAAACGTAAGGGTATTTGTATTACTTACTGATCGGCTATACGTCCTTTCAGTGTCCAAAAAAAAAAAACAGTAGACTTGGCTACAATCATTATCAGTTAGCCAGTGGAAAAATACAACTACTTCCATCCAGAATCTTACAGCTTGTTGATGAATTCCAAGGCTTTTTCCGCGTCACTGAAGCGACGCTCCGGTCCATTGTCAGAAAAAATCCTGAGCGTTGCAGGGTAGGCAAGTGCGAACTTCATGTGACGGTCGTTCATTTTTTTCTTGCATTCATTAAACTTCTGACGCTGCGCTTCTACCATTTTGGTGTAGTCAGGGAAGATGCTAATTTTGTTGTTATCCCATAGAATCTTCCCCCTTAGTTCTAGCCGCACGTTGAATCTGTGACACGTCCTGAAAGCACAGGAACTTTGCCACGATAGCTCTCGGCGGGCGACCCTCCTGGTATGGTGCCAGAGTGCGATGTGCACGTTCAATGACAAGCCCCCTTGTAAACTCCACTTCCAAGAGCTCAGGTAGCACCCTCTCCAAAAATTCAACAGGATTCCTCCCCTCGCATCCTTCAGAAAAACCACGATTTCTCAAGTTGTTACGTCTGCTCCTAGCCTCTAGATCATCAACCCATGTTTGCATTATCGCTAGCTCAGACATTGGAGCAGGGGGGTTAGCCCTTGCTTCTTCCATAGCTTCCTCAAGCATGGCAGTGCGAGTCTCTACATTTTCAAGTCGTTCCGAAAACCCATCCAGTTTCTCGCTTATTGCTGTAGTTGCCTGTTTGATTTCAGCCAGGGCTGCCTTCTGGCTCGCATCCAACTGCTTCAGCAGTTGGTGCATACCGCTACTTAGGTTAGCAAAGTGGATCAGTGATGGGAGCGCCATCTTTATCGCTAGCTATCTTCTCAGCAGCATGGTCAGTGTTTTTAGCCTTGGTGTTTTGTCGTCGCGTCTCTTTTGCTGGTTGAAGTGACATGATAGATGTCAGAAGTATATTGCCGTCGAGTAATTAGCAGGAATTAAACTTTAACAAGTAATTTGCAGGATGGTGTCAGGAGCTCACGGTCTAAGCAGCCATTCCCCAGCTAGCGTCACGTGACCAGCCCAAGTTTGGTTTTGATAGATAAAGGCGTTGCTGAGATATGAGCTAATTTCCTGTATCTCTAGCGGTCACCATATCTGGTCACCAAATGTATTGTGTGTCCTCAGGATGGGATCCCAAGTCCATATACCAAGTTTGGTTTCTATATGTGAAAGCATTGCTGAGATATGACCCTACTTCCTGTGATTATAGCGCCCCCCTAGTGGTCAAAAGACTCCAAATTTATTTTGTATCTTCAGAATGGGTTCTCAAGTCCATGTACCAAGTTTGGTTTCAATATGTGTAAGCATTGCTGAGATATGAGCCTACTTCCTCACAGTTTTGCTTGGGTCAGCCTAAGGACCTCCCCAGCAGCGCCCCCTAGAGGTCAGAGGTCACTAAAGTATTTGAACATCCTCCTGATGGAGTCTTGAGTCTACGTACTAAGTTTGGTTATGATACATGAAATGGTTGCGGCGGTATGAGCTCACTTCCTGTTTGGCGGCTTCACCACAAATTTCGATTGGCTGTTACGGGAGAGTGGTTTTAGTTCCGAAGACGAAAAGGGATAACTTTTGTGCGGCTTGGTCTGAAGATCATATGCACTAAGTTTCATGAAAATCGGACAATTTATGTGAGGCGTGAAACTTTTTAAAGGTTTTTGACAAAATCCAAAATGGCGGAAAATGACTGTGGAATCAGGTAGGTTACACAGTTTGTTCTCTTTTCCTCCCCTAAAACCTCCTGTCACTAGCTAGATGCTTTTGAATTTAACATTTGGAATATTCTGTAGGCCTGCTGTTCCTTTTATGAGAACAATTTAACTGAACAAGTTTTCATTAGACTATTGAATGCTTTAAATGCGAATGCTATATACTTAATTTACCATTAGCTAGATTAGAGTGGTTCTATACGCAGTTGTCATCTAAATGCAGTATTTTGTAGGCTATTCAAAGCATTTCACGTTCATCGCTCGTGGTGTAGGCCTAGGTCTTGAGTGATCACTGTCCCTTTACATGTGTGGGACGTTAAATTATGTTTTAACACGGTGCTGTTTTTGTTGATGGACGGCGCCGTCTTCAATTCAGTTTTCCTACCGTTTTAATAAACGACACATGCGCAATTGCGTGGTTAAAGTAAGGAATTGTTTTCACTTGTTTTCTTGCAATTCCCACATAACGTTATATACTAGGCCTAGGTTACATTAAAAAATGTTTTGTTGGTTACTGTCTACTTCGAACTTCCGTTACTGACAGGTGGAATAATTTTATTATTGTATGTTCTGGATGATCATGGCAGCGCCAGCGTCAGCTGAACGAAAGCTTACATACTAATCAAGTCCACAGTTAAAACTTCCAGCTGAAGTAGCTATACTGCGGAGGTAAGATAGCGTGAACTGAAAGAGTTGCCTTTTAACGGAGTGAGTGTAGCCTGTAATTTCTTAGCTGCTATCAGAACGATAGGCTACCTCTCCTTTGCTACATGATCAAATATTATCAGATGAGTGGAGATTATCAGAAGCACCGGACATTAACCAGCAGGCCCATATGAGAAACACTCTGGTTCCGCTGGTAGCCTGCGGTAGATGACGTTAAAAAAGCTATAGTTGCCGGAAAGCAAAAAAAGTGGTAGGTGCCGAAAAGCGCGCTGTTTGCATCCCTGTTTAATGGTCCGATGCCACTTCTTGGGGCAAGTCTCTCGGCAGACTGCCTGATCTTTTCCTCCAAAAATCTTAATGTAGCCCCTGGCCCCATTGTCTGAGAAACACCCAAAACGAATACATTTCTATTAGGGCTGTCAAAATAACTGATCAATTTCGATTAATTAATTTGAGAAAAAATAATTGATTAAAAAAAATAACGCAGATTAATCGATTCTGTATGACCTTTGACCCCGAGCCGTTCTAGTCAGTAACCATTAGACTGTAAAATGAAGGAGAGAAGAAAATGTGCTGCCTAGATCATTGATAGGAACATTTACTTTTAAAAAACGGCCTGATGGTGTTGATAAAAATAAAGTGTTGATTAAAATAAAGTCCTATGTAATGTCTGCAGCAAGGAATTTACATATCACCGGAGTTCATCAACTCTAAAGGCACACATCAATGCAAAGAAATAGTGTTAATTTATTTTCATTGTGTGCCTTAGGTCAGCGGTCCCCAACCACCAGGCCGCAGGACATTCCTAACCGGGCCGTAGCCTACGACATGAGTTAAAAAAAAAATGCATGCAAACTAAACTAAATTTAATTCGCAATAATGTCACGTTTTTACATGGCATAGGCCTATATGCAGTTGTTTGATTGCACGCATGTTTGCATTTTGCAAGGTCTATTTTCTTACGTCTGTATTGGTCTGTCCCGCCTTCAACACTTTTACATATTGCCTTCAGCGCTGCGCAGCCTCAGGTCAGCTCACTTCACTTGATCAGTTCTTGGCGAACGGTAGTGTCACACGAAGTTAGCTAAACTGCTAGAATGAGCAACAAAAAACAAGCATCTTTAGCAGGTCACTGGCCAGAGTGTTTGAGTTGCGAGAGCAGAAAAAAAGTCACCGTTAGCTGCACATTTTAGTGATGAGGACTGGGTGTCAAAACTCGCTTACCTGTGTGACATATTCGGGTTGCTTACTAACCTCAACCTGTCACTCCAGGGGAGAATGACGACTGTCTTTAAACTGACAGATAAAGTCGCTGCATTTAAAGCCAAGCTTGATTTGTAGGGACGACGAGTGGACCGGGGTGTATTTGATATGTTCCAAAAAGTAGTGGGGGTTTTGGGAGAGACTGAGGCAGTGCCCTTTCTCTCGCAGCTGGTGCGCGATCACCTTGTTGCGCTCTCAAATGAGTTTGAGCGTTACTTCCCATCCTTCAAAGATTCACGGCAAACCAATGAGTGGGTCCGCAACCCATTTGTCAATATCCCGAATAGTCCTAACTTGTCAGCGCAGGAGGAAGAGCAGTTGATCGAAACTGCAAATGACGGTGGTCTTAAGAGTGTGTATAAGGAAATCTCTCTGGCGGGTTTTTGGATCAAAACCAAAGCAGAATATCCCGAGATAGCCGTAAAAGCGCTGAAAACGTTTCCCACCACGTATGTATGCGAGGCCGGGTTTTCGGCAATGACTGCAACTAGACAAATTGCGCAATTGACTGGACATTTCAAACACACTGAAGGTGTCACTGTCTTCCATCACCCCCAGATGGAAGCTTCTTGTTGCAGGGAAACAAGCAGGGCTCCCACTGATTATATTCGTAATCCACATTTAGTTCCCGTGTTTTGTTCCCATATTTTGTTAAGCATGTTCACACTTATAGATGTAGCTTCAAGTTGTTCAATATTCATAGTTCATATTGTTCAATTTTCACTTCTTCAAGTTCCCCCACCGGTCCAAAAAAAAAAAAAAAAAAAATAGGAATCAAACCGGTCCATGGTACATAAAAGGTTGGGGACCCCTGCCTTAGGTTATTATTATCTGTGGCCTGAAATGCCTTGTATGTGAAAAAATTATTATGGCCATCATTTGAACAGTGAAAATAATAATAAAAGAGTTTTTGAACTTTAATGTCACTAATGCTGATTATTCAATGATTCATTTGAATTTAAATACTTTCACAGCAAAAATATGTGATTAATTAATCACAGAGTATGTAATTAATTCGATTCATTTATTTAATCGATTGACAGCCCTAATTTCTATAGCTATTCTCCACATTATGGATGGACATACATTTGGACATCTTTCGTTTCTATAGCTTTTCTTCACTGTGCGTATGGTGTTTTGGTGGTTGAAATTTTCACCCCATCCCAAAATGGACCACTTGGTCATCATGGATGCTGATTATGGATCACACTTCTCAAAACTCAGCTAAACCTTTATAAGGGCACACCTGGACAAAGAATTTAGCTTGTGCTGGATTTTGTTTGACCCAGGGACATGGGCCGAGTTTGGCACAAAAAAAGACCCCGATGACACCATGTCTATTTCAAGTGTGGGGGTGAGAAAATTATTATTTTGGGATGTTTTTCAACCAGTGGGACCTTCTCAAAGTAAATGGTAACACTAAAACAAGGGACTACATTAAGATTCTGGAGGAACAGATCAGGCATTCTGCTGATGCTCCCGATGCTCTGGGGTAGGTCTAAATAAACTACACACACACTTACAGAATAATCTGTGTGTCAGATTCTGTAAGTGTGTGTGTATATCTGTGTGTGTGTGTGGTGTGTGTGTGTTCTAGTGTCAGGATACTAGTAAGTTGATATGCACCTAAACGCTCTGACATGCCATGAGAGTTTGACAGGGAGAGTTCGACAGAGAGATAATAGCCTAGCAGATCATGAAAAATGGTGAGCAATGTAATCCAAAGTTCACTGATTTCTACATTGTTAGTTAGCCTACTTATAGCTTGGATGAAATGATATTCAGCCTAACGTTGATGTTAGAACACACTTGTTTGGCTGTAGCCAATTTAACGTTACAAATGTCTGTAAGCATATCATGAGCCTAATGTTAATAATTTATTTCATATAATAAATGACATGCCTTCTCTTTTGGCAATGGCAAGTCAAGTAGGACAAAATAGGCTAGCCTACAATCCAAAATGTGACAGAGAACCCAGGGCGTTTTGTGTTCACAATGCACAGATAATGTGAACCGTGCAGCGGACTTCAAAGCGAACCGCACCAAGGCCACCACCTGAGGTGTTAGATGGGTCTAAGTTCGGTTGCCGTGATCACATATGCACAAAAAATGCTGAGCCATCGATCTGAGTTTGTTTAGAAGTCTGAAAGGGACCAAGTGTGAAAACATCCTAAGTCATCTTAAAAAGCAATTGAGGAAGTAAATTGGAATGAGCACCTTATAGAGCAATGTATAGAGGATAATTGTAAATCATTCATGGCTAAACTTCACAGCATCATACATGGTTTTATGAGAAAAGTAAAATCCAAACCTGGACAAAGAAACTATCTACCATGGTTAAATGATAAACCCAGAATATGAGCCGCGCCCATAGGAAGCAGGGATGGTGGGTGTGTCGGAAAAAAATGTTATTAGCAGCCCTAATCTTGACTAATCGGTTTTTCATTTGAATGTTTTAAACTAGAATTCTTACTAGCACAAATTTTACCTTAATAGAGGGTCCACCACTGGACTGAACAATGTTGTTGAGGTCTTCATGTACTCGGTCAAGAAGCCACAAAAGGAACTCCTGGGCATCATGCTGAGCGTTGCCCCTGTATTGCATGGCATTCTTGGAGACAGCACTCTGACAGGAGGGGAAAAAAAATAATTATTTTTTTTTTTTCAAATGTACACAGGGGAAATGTTACATTCCTAGTGCTATAGCATGGCTCCAGACTGCCACCACATGCTTGCATTTTGCGACCATTTTTGTAAATGTTACCAAGAAATATCGGCTATAGGATCCTCCTGCAGAAGTTATCATGAACTTCACTGGCTAACCCACTTTACTTGAGCTGCAGGCTGTGAGCACAAGGCAAATGCAAGATACAGCTTCAGTCCAAAAAGTAACAGCCTTTTTCAATGACCAACAAAGCATAAGTGTACTTTTACCTACTTTAGTCGCCGGCCTCCCTCTTTCAGTTTAGCTATCCATCTGCCTATTCTCTCGCCATAGTAGCCTACCACTAAAAGGAGCCACACCACTTTTTTAACAAAAATGTTTTGTTGACTTAGTTTTTTGCTGCTGTACATGCAATACAATGCAATACCAGTCCTTTATTAGGTGGTCTCCCTTATTTCCTGTTTATTTATCTGCTTTGTGTAGGCTAGACTCACAAATACATTACAACAGAACAAAGAAAGGGAAAATGTCTCCGAACCACTGTTTGTTGCAACTGCACTATTCTAACTTAATTAAAATGTACGCACCCTTGTAATCAGGAGAACTTGCCCTTTGTATACATGATAGTTTGAGTGAAACAAGAAGTTGAGTTGAAACAAGTTTGAATGTAAACAATACTATCAAAATTAAACCTCAAAAACACAAAAACATCAAAAAAAAACATTTGTCAAGATAAATTATTAACCTAATTTCTATAGTATAGTGCATGAGAGAACATTTTGTGTTCTCCTCAGTGGAAAAAAACAGAATCTAATTATCATCTCTAATTAACCTGGTTAAGAAGTTATGAACAATTTACTCATAACTGCAAGTTGCAGGAACGAGTAAATTGACATTTGACATCTGACTCAAAAATGTAACAGAAAATATTGCTGCAAGCAGCAATGAGGGGGCCAAGCAGATAGGCCGGAGTAACCATGGCAACGAAATGCTGTTAGCTCAATGCTGCAATCAGACGTATGGCCATAAGCTGTCAAAGCAAGTTTCACGTCTAGCATGTCAAAAGTTACAAGGCAAAATGCATTTTTGCTAATTGCAGTGACCCTAGAGGTCAAAGGCAGGGCTCGAAATTAACTTTTTTTCCTCAGTGTCCCGAATTCTACTTGGCACTGTCCCGGACTTAAACACCAGTGTCCCAAATTGAAGTTCTTGTTTTTTCCCATTCTACATAATAAACAGCATAATAATCAGTAACTTGCATCACTTAATTAACTCGTTCTGGTCCACCATGTCAGTTCTGAACAATTTATTAAACACCATTTCATTAATCATCTGCTGTTTCACACAACACTCATTTTCAGAGATTTTGGCTCTTTTTTGAGGTTGCACTAGACATTCATTGTCCATCGTTTTGACGGACAGGGTTGTAAAACATTCCGTCAATAATCTATTTTCACGTGTCTTTAATTTCAATGTCAGTTTGGTGTGATGTCATGGCCACAGATCTCAGTGAAAACAATAAGTAGCCTAGCGTGGGAAATTACCACAAAGCTGTCAGATAGGCTAGCCTACTCTCCTGCCACGCTCTCACCCTCAAATGCGTTCCCAATTAAATGAATTAGCAAAACGTAGTTAGAATATGTATCTCGATGTAACAAACTGTTTTGACATTGTAAACGTTCTCTAAGAAGAGTGTAAAGCAGTTTGCAGTAGCCTAAAGTTAACCACAACGTCGTCTATTGCTGTAAAAAATAGCGAGCGGCCTATTTTAATAATTTGATAAACTAATAAATGCTCGGCGGGCCGGATTAAAGTGCGTGGACACCCCTTAGAACTGCCACAGCGAAATGTCAAATGCTAACTTAAATAACTGTTTTCATTGTTATAGGCTACCTTGCAACACTATCGTTGTCAAATCGCAGTTGCAGTAGGCTATTTAGCTCAGCATGATATTGGTGACGTTTGTCTGTTTGTCTATTTGTCTCAGCATGATATTGGTGACGTTTTAGTCAGAGAGGACGGTTATCTCGTTTTTTTTTTTAGAACACCAGTGTAACCTTAGGCCTACACTATCAGTCAAAAATGTTCACAATGTCATAAAAACAAATGCCATTTACCTGCCTGCTAGTTAGGTAAGTTAACCTCTATATCGGAAAGTGACCCATTAGGCCTACCGCCCTTGCCCTATTTTTGTGTCGGCCTATAAGTCACAATATTCATTTAACCAATACGGCAGATTCCTAAGGAAACGCAAGCACCCAGCCCATTTGGGTATCTTACTATATTTGTACCAAAAATAACATTGTAGCCTACAGTGATTTGAAGAGCAGTAGCCTAAACAGTGTTGTAAGGCTGCGTGTACAAAACCGCATCTTTACAGATCAGCTGGCTAACGCTGCTTTTGCCAGCTGCCCGTCACGCCAGGTCAAATTTTGTATAGGTCAGATTCTGTATTTTATTCAGACAAGAAAGATATGTTTAGATTCCCATGTAAACAGTTTAGGGAAAAAGTACCTATTTTGAAATTTGCTTTGCCATTTTTTCTACTGTCCCAAAGTTGTCCCAGACATCATCTATTGTGTCCCGGAAGCATTTTTTATGGTCCCCGGGACGTCGGGACATCGTTAATTTCGAGCCCTGGTCAAAGGTCACAAAATTTCTTCGGCATTCACCTGATGGGGTCATGAGTCCATGTACCATGTAGTTTGGTTTTGATACATGCAACGATTGCTGAGATATGAGCTCACTTCCTGTTTGGCGGCTTCGCCACAAATTTCGATTGGATGTGACGGGCAAACGCTTCTATCAATTGTTACAGAAATAAATGAAGTGACAAGGCATGGTCTGAAAATGGTCTGTGCCAATTTTGGTGAAGATCAGATGAAATTTGTGACCTGTGCAAAATTGTTGGTGTTTTTGATCAAATCAAATATGGCGGCCGAATAAATTATATTGATGTGACAAGTTGCCCTCAGTTGACCTAAGGACCTTTCACAGTATTACCAGACACCACTAGTACAATTTAATTCTAAGCACAGCAGCAGCTACAGGCCAAAAGGCATGTTTGTGAATTACAGTGCCCACTAGAGGTCAAAGGTAACCAAATTTCTTGAGGGTCCTCCTGATGGGGTCATGAGTCAATGTACCAAGTTTGGTTTTGATACATGCAAGGGTTGCTGAGATATGAGCTCACTTCCTGTTTGGCGGCTTCGCTGCTGTGACGCTTGGTCTGAAGATGATCTGTGTCAAATTTGGTGGGAATCAGAGAAAGTATGTGACCCCTGATACATTTTAAGTGTTTTTGATGAAATCCAAAATGGCGGAAAATCCATCATGGCGGAAAATGACGTCATAGGGTGCCTCGGCTTGGTCCAAGGATTCCAGCAATACCTGACTTTTGAAAATCGGACCAACAGGTCAAAAGTTACGTGCATGAACGCACATCCAACTTTGCCCTGTTGGTGGCGCTAGAGGGTTCGAGTTGCCGACATGAAACTTGATGACATGAATCATGGGACCGTCCCCAATCAGTGTGCCAAATTTCCCAACTTTTTACCTTACGGTTCTATGGGCTGCCATAGACTCCCATTGCATATAATAATAATAATAATAATAGGAAAACGTAGAAACACAGCTTCGCTGCTTGGCCCCCAAAAATGTCATTGCAATTACAATTACTGAAATTGAGTTTGTTACTTGTGTTACTCTGTTGATCTTGAATGAACGACTGCGATTGTGTTTCATGTTTCAATTGCAGATGCATTCTTTACAGCAGCCTCCTCACATTCCTCCTTATTTCGGATTCAAAACATGCATGAGTGCATTAGGCTACAATTTAAATGGACAAAACACCATTTAAATGCCTTTTCCCTTTCGTTTCCATCTCGTAAGCCCCACTACAGTAAAAGCGCATTGTTGTTTATCTCTGTGCTCTTTTTCGCCTATTGCGTAAAAGCCTTGTTATAGGCAAGCACATGTTTAACTCGAGAGGAAAATGCGAATTTCACTTACCAAATAAAGAAACCGCCACAAATAGCTTACTGAGACTTGAGTTATTTGCACTGGTATGTTTACACCAGAATTGATGTCCATGGTATTATGGATTCATTTGTCTGCAACGGAACATACAACTTCTCTCTGGAATACCTTATTTAGCTGAAGAGTAACAACAGGTTGAGCACCGAAACCTTTTGCATAGTGTGCGACAATATCCCCAAACCATCGGATGCGCATGAGCTTATTTCGGTAGCTCAGTCACTTGTGCAGCAAGGCTTTGCCCAAACTGATGTCCATCGTGATGGTTGACAGACATCACGATGGGAAGCAACCATCGTGATGCCACGTCCCCACATGCCAGGCACTAATTCCTGCTGTAATTCCGTTTTTTTTAACATAAAAAAACCTTTTCCTGGAAATTAAATTGAGCTGATGCCTATGTAGGGTACTTTAGAGGCTGTCAGCCAAACGGTGCAAAAACAAAAGACTTATTAATCTACATTACATTACATTACATTTGGCTGACGCATTTTTAACCAAAGCGACTAACATGGTAACCGTTTAAGTTTTAAAGCAATTCTCTCAACAATTTTAGGACAATTTAAAAACGGTAGAGTACAGTAAGAATAAGTGCATCAGTGAGTGCTGTTTTTAAATAGTTGAGTGTCAGTTCAAGACAGGTGGTAAGTGCTAGGATCAGCAAGACTTGTTGTAAGTAGTGCTATGAGAGGAGATGTTCTCTGAAGAGCTGGGTCTTCAGGAGCTTTTTTGAAAAAGGAGAGGGATGTCCCTGCCCTTGTAGGAACTGGCAGTGCGTACCGGTGGTAGAGCTTTTGATTTCTATGGTCGCTATATGTATCAGGCCAATTATGTGTTGACAAAACTAGCGAACTAGTTGTATTCAGAATCATAGTCATTGGGGTATGTTTAGCCCCGTTATCTAGCAGTCAAGTAGTTTAGTGTTTTGCCACCATTGTCGGGATCGCTTATTTTCTTTGTCACGCACCAATGTCACACTATTTTGCTTTCTTTTAAAAAAACGAAATTGCTCCTTTCGTTTCATGAACGGACTAGCCTAACAAGAAGTCACATGACTTCTGACTACCGTTCGCATGGTTTGTTTATTAGCCTGGTTAGCGTTGACACTTGGCACTTACTGCCAGCTCTTCATGTGAGAGCACAACACAAGTTACCCTAACATAAAAGGTAATCACCACATGGTTAACACCGCTTTCCGTTGTTACAAAATAATTTTAAGCCATAGGTTTTGGCCCTATCTGTATCTAAAGGTTGGTAAGAAATGCAGGGAGATGTTTTTTGTCTCGTTCCAGTGATTGGTAGACCTACATCTGGGTGATTGAGTCGTATGTGTATTAGCATGTTCAATGTATTTCCATTCACATGCCCAACAACTGATGAAACATTGCCGACAGTCTTATCCACCACTCTCTCGCCTGTAACTGACTGGGAAACCGAAGTTTTCCCAAACTTGCGATCTTAAAGAGATCTCTCTTGTGGGTCACCACCACTCGCCATACCCATCCTTAGTGCTGCTGCTATCTCTCTGACTGACTCACTTGACTGCCGACCTGACAAAAAACTGTAGCCTACGTAGGCGGCATTTGCGCCAATGAGAGCTTCACAGGGCTAAAGCGGAACTACAGATTAGGTGTCCCTAATGAACTCACGTATCGAACAGTAGTTCCGCATTGCATTAATTCATTTGCCAACTGTTTTATTTATTTTTATAGCGTGTGTTCTCCGTGTAAATTCATGCACCGAACCGTGACGCCCGTACCATTTCGGTTCAATACGAATATACCGTTACACCCCTAGTAGTAGCCTATATGAGGTACAGACTGGGCTACTAGATTTTAAATGAGCGACCACGGTATAGGCCTAGGCAAGTAGCTTTTTTGCTAGGCCCGCTTTGCTAGACCCGCATATTCCGCTGGTTGGTGCACAAGCAAGTGTTCAGATTGGCTGTCTATCCGTCTTTTACGAGGATTTTCTTGGAGCAGGTCTTCCACACAACCCCCAACGATATCATCTTCCATCACAATGTTTTACTGTACACTTTGTCAAATGCCAATTAAGGGGACATCGCCCAACCCTAGTGGTTGCTATGCTGGTTGCTAGGTTAGTCATATTGGTTGCTATGTTGGTTGCTAGGTTTTATCTGTGAAAGTGGTTGCTAGGCTGTTTCTAGGGTACATGAGGTCATTGCTAGGTTTTTGCTAGGGTATCCATGGAGGCTACTATCAGAAATAAAATAAGTTACTATAGTGGTTTGCTAGTATAATCATGTCGGTTGCTATGGAAAGTGACATAGATGCTTTATTTCAATGGTTGCCATGTTGGTTGCTAGGTAGGTGGTGGTTTTTTATAGTCGGCTGGAGGCATAGTTGATGATAACTGACAGTTGAAATGGCTATACAGTTAAATAGTTGAGTAGTTCAAATTGTTAAATTGTTTAACAGGGAATTACTGTAGTGAAGACTTCTATTTTTCTTAAAGCCCGAGACTGGCAGTTGCTGCAGGTGGCCTGGCCACCTGGCACAGGATTCTAATTGCTTAATGACTGTATTGTGATGTCATAATCACCAATGTTAAGTCAATGGGGAAATTTTGAGTATAATAGAGCGAAATATTAAAATAATCACATTGGACTCGGTGTGTACACTTTGAGTGAGTCAGGGCTCTACACAATGTAGGAGCACAGACAAAAATCTGGGGACACAGTAACTTACACATAATGTAACTTTACACTGTAGCCAACAGTTAAACATGCAAGTGCACCAATTGAGCGATCCCAAGCCCCACCTCCCATTGTCAGTCCCATAGTTACTGGTCAAGTTTGCAGTTAAGTGTGAGGGAACGCGTGTTCAACATGGGGATGCAGCACATTTAGCCGAGTGTAACAGTATGTGCTAGATCATTTTTGGTCGTGTAATATTGCTTCAAAAAGCAGAGGCCAGAATGGCCTTCAGTATGCAATGGAAGACACATTCACAATGTCCGCTTTTATCAACGACGTGGAACAGCACAAATCGAGGGCAAATCAATCTGGTGTTATTAACGGGATGCATGTTAACTGGGGATAAACAATTAGCACGTTATCACGAGTGGGTAGTTTACCTTATTTGCTTCAGATGTGACTGATTCAATAAAGAGGTCTGCACAAACATATTGTGTTGACGTGTCCATAATAAAATAACAAAATCTAACCATATTTTGAGGATTAATTGAAGAAGGAGCTGATCCAAGTTCGTAACTTGAGTGGCTAGCCTGTTACGCAGCTCATGTTGGGGGGTAGAGAGATAGCCTCGCTTCGGTAGGCCTATACTTATTATTTTGAATGGCTGCTTTAGAGTGTGTTATTAGGAAGATTAGGAAATAAATTAATAAATAAAATATACAAGTGTATTGAAAAGAAACCACTAGATCTATCCCGAGATTAAACCATACCATGCACAACATATCTGCATGGCAGGCAGACACTATCAAGTGCACCACTGCTGCTACGTGATTTGTCTTGCACTAAACTTCATCAGTGCCCACTGGTTACTGTTATACTTAATTTAAATGTGGGCAATGTAGTAGGCCTAATATTGGTGATTTCGAGACTGCATAGCCTATACGGCACATGATTTGATCTTTAGAAGGCATTAGGCTATCGTCCAGCCATCAAGATAATGCATCGCAGTAGGCTATTGTTGCGTTTTTGGACAAATGTATCGTTAGCTTATTTCTGTGAACAGTCTTCTATCCTAAGTTAAACATGGCAAGGTAGCCTGTGCCTAAAAGCTGAAAGCATGCTGGTTGTGTGTAAGGCGATACGTGATTGAAGGTGTAGCCTTTGTTAGCACGTCTTCCAATTGTATGAGTGTGCGAGTTAGTTACTGCAAGGTAGGTAAAAGTGTATTCATTTTTGCGTAGGCTTAATATTGTCCATTGTCGTTTCAACAGTGGAAACCAGGTTTAGTTATGTTTTTGTGTGTAATTATGAACACAAATAAAGGGAACATTTTCGTACAAACTCAGATTTATTTACTGAAAAGTAGCAGCCTATCCAAAGTTATG
Source organism: Alosa alosa (assembly GCF_017589495.1). Taxonomy (NCBI): domain Eukaryota; kingdom Metazoa; phylum Chordata; class Actinopteri; order Clupeiformes; family Clupeidae; genus Alosa; species Alosa alosa. Next base: position 315,538 of record NC_063194.1, on the reverse strand, counting down.
CAAAGTTTGTGTTAACGTTTCACACGGTCAGGATATCGGATGTCACTTCTACAAGTACCTCAGGCATATTTTTGAACCTTTTTGAGCTCTTTTTGAGCTACTCACAAAAGAAGCATTATAGCATTATTGTCATACAGAATCGACACTAGAAATGTCAAAATTGACCGAGGTCCTCCGAAGTCCTCATTGTGAAATAGTAAAAGGGGGCGGGGCTTGGGATCGGTCATTGCGAAGATAAGAATGACTGACAACATTTACAGGAAACAAGATTTTAAAGAAGCACTATGCAACAATTTTAGCAAAAATGACCTTAATTATGCAGATTCAGAGTCGTTCTGATGGTTCTACAACACTTTCTGGGTCGTTTGGTGGGTGCTTTGTCTCCCCCTATCGCTTCTCCGCAGAAAAACCAAATATGCAACTTTCTGTTCCCGGTCCGAAGAAAACCGGATGTGACTTAGCAGAAGTATCCAATCGCGCCTCGAAAATGTAGTCAGATTGTAGTTTCGAAGACTGCAAAACGGACGCCGACTTGGCTTTGTTGCTGTTGAAATTGTAAGTAGCCTACCCTTGGGTGAACTTCGTTTTTGTAATGTGGTTTGATAGTCTCTCGAACAATGTGTTTGCTTGACCGTTTTATAGTGAGCCCTGTATGTGTTTAGCTTGGTTTCTTGATGGCTAGCTCGCTAGCTAGTGGGGGGTTAGCATAGCAGTCACTTGCTACCGAAGCTGCAGGGGGAGCCGTTAAAAATGCGAGCCCAAATCCAGCGAAAACCCAGAAACAGCGAAGGAATAACCAGACCTACATAGTTCTTCTTTAAAGAACATCAGTGCCTACTTTATTTTCAGTCCGTTCTATAAACATTTTGTTAATGTAAAATAATATAATGCATTGCCATATTTAGAAGTAGGCTATCCTGCCAAATGTAGGTCCCTAGGCCAATCTATTTATTTGTGAATCCACCTGTAGCTAATCCAAATATGCCCATGGTGACTGATGATCTGATCGCATACTGCCCAATACTACTACTAAAACTGTGAATTTTCAAAACCCAACATAGTGTAATCAATGATATTTGTATTTATTTGAAATATCTGCACCAAGTTTGGACTTAATACATCAAAGCCTTGCTGAGAGCTCACTTCCTGTTTGGCGGTTGACGCGTTAACGCTTTTGAATATCGAAAACGCCTATAACTACCTTTTGTCAGGCATGGTCTGAAAATCATCTGTGCCAAGTTTCGTAAAAAAAAATCGAAGAAAATGTGCGACCTCTGAAAATTTAGTTTCACTTTCGATAAAATCCAATATGGCGGATGGTTCAATATGGCGGAAATTGACGTCATGGGGTGCGTTGAACTCGGCATCATTGAAGGATTCGAAATATACCTAATTTATACAATTTTCAACTTATGGTATACGGTTCAAACGGTAAAGGTGCCCTGCCACAGTTTGACAGTTTTCGTAGGCCTATGCAAGGATGGCTGAATGTCAGGCCATCCATAAAAATATTTTCGTTTGCCGTAACCCGACCGACCCTGTCAATTTAGAACTGACCCAAATATTTATTTTTTCCCCCTTTTAGTCCGACCGACTTGCCGGTTGTAAACTTGCGTTAAGACCGACCGTTTTATTTTTACTCTAAACAACCAATACAAATGCAATAAAAGTAAGTAGTATGTGAAAAGAAAAGTATTGTGAAAATAAATTGCCTAAATGCAAACGTAGGCTCTCTTAGCCTAAATAAAACCCTGCGGCGTCATCTCTACACCATTGGTTTACGCATGTCACACTATGGCCTAGGCCAGGGGTGGGCAAACTGCGGCCCGCGGGCCGGATCCGGCCCGCCAAGCACTTTCATCCGGCCCGCCGAGCATTTCATTTGGTCATCAGGCTGCTCGCAATTTTTTTCCTGCGATAGAGGCGACGTTGGTTAGCTTTACTGCAAACTGTTTTTCACCCCCTTAGAGAACGTTTACAATGTCAATGTCAAAACATCATGTTAAACGAAGTTAACTCTTAGTTATCTCCTTTGCAGCAGATCTAACGTGAACATTATGCGATCCATTTAATTGGGAACGCGTCTGCACTCACGAGAGGGAGAGAGAGCCACAGGTTCCAGCTGGCTTGTCATTGTTGATAATTGATATCTCCTTCTTATAAGAAACTATTAAAAGGAAAATCATGAAGGCAACAGTAGTTCCCACTACTGACCATTTAAAAACTGTGAGAGGGCCCAGCCGTAGATACAGCACTAGCCATAGCGGAGCAGGCAGAAGATCATTGAGAAATAAACGTGAATTAAAGCGACTGTCTTAAAGCGACAGTGGACAATTTATCCATTTGTTAAACAACATAAAATTAGCAGTATTTTTAAGCAATTCATATTTTAAAAGAAATACTTTTCATACTAAATTATAGGCTATAATTATTTTTTTTTAAGTGTGTGTAGTGGGGGGGGGGGCTGTTGTGCGGCCCGCCGGCCAATTTTCAAAACCCAATGTGGCCCTTGAGCCAAAAAGTTTGCCCACCCCTGGCCTAGGCTATACGCTTCGTTTCTTTCACACAAACATCTCGACAACGCTTTTACTTGGCACGAAGTTCTGGAAGAACTGTGCCCAGATCTTTTCCCATCCCTTCTCCCCTCTAGTCTAACGGTGACCGTGTCGAAGAATTGAAATTGGTTGTGGTCTATTCATTTCTCAAAATATGGGTCCGCAACGTGGAGACTGCTGGTCCACGGAGTCGTGCAGTGAAATTAGGCCTGGTGCTTCGTCTGATAATTTGCTGCGCATTTGATCAAAAGTTTCTGCTATTGATGTCATTAAACATGGAGCCATACAATAAAGTGGTGGTATGAGCGTTCATTCAATGCAGGCGAGAGAAACTGAAACTAATCGATAACGTTGGTATCAAAACTCTGCTTCAACCTGTTGGAAGGCTATATTATTCAGTCCCTCCAGGAATTCGCGATCGCAACAATTAACGCAAATTCAGCAAATCCTCGTGAATTCTGGGCGACCTCGCAATTTTGTCCAAACAACTTTTTCGCAAATTTGACCAATCATCATGGTTTCCCCGTGAAATTTCAACTACCACAACAGTCCCTCACGCAGAATATTGAGTCAGATGCCACACTCACTTCTGCAGACACCAGAGACTGCCCTAGAACTTGTTTGTTCACTACTCTGCCGTTTTGATTACAATAAATAGAAGGCTAACGTTAATGATATGCTTTACTTGCATCTCTCAACCTGGTGTTACTAACCTACCTAGACTATGAAAGTAAGTTTCATAGTCTAGGTAGGTTAAAGCTAACGAACCGAACCGAAGCTCATGGCAGGCTAACAAGACAAAGTATATGGTAGGAGCAGGCTTCACTCAGTTTGAGAGTGCTTGGCCAAACTTAAATGTTAACTCAGAAAAAAAGGGACCGCACTTTGCATATGTGTTTTATTGCACAGACGCGTTTCGGCTTAGCGCCTTCCTCAGTGTGCTCAAGTGGATACATATACAACCTCACTTATTTATACCCACACACACTCCCACGTAATCAACCAATGGTGATGCAGTGTCATCCCATACAATAATTCAATTAAAATGGTCCATTGCTTCTTCTGTTAATAGAATAACATCATGTATCACGCATCATAGAATTTACACCAATAGCACTTTTACCAAAAACATTTTTACAAAAGACATTTTTACAAAAGACATTTTTTACAAGAAACAAGTCAAAGATAAGTCTTCATTCATTCCATTAGGTGTGCATGTATTCAAGTTAAATATATACCACGCCTCCCTCTGTAGAAGGCGGTTCTCACGGTCCCCTCCTCTATTAGGCTGATTGACAGTCTCCAAGCCCATAAACCTGAGTGAGTTAACATCCTGACCTGCAGAATTAAAATGTTTTGCAACCGACGATTTTTCGTCATTCTTTCTGATGTTCGACTTATGCTCACAGATTCTGTTTTTTAATTGACGTTTTGTTTTACCCACATACATTAGCCCACAAGGGCACGTCAACAGGTCCACAACAAAAGAGGTTAAGCAGGTAATTCTGCCTTTTACTTTGAACGTCCTGTGGGTGCTTGGATGTGTAAACGATTTTTCAGTCAGCATAAAGTTGCACGTTACACAATTAAAACACTTGAAGTTGCCGTCTGGGATTTTAAACGAAAGACGTAGCGGGCTTGGAGCAGGGAGATATGACTGCACGAGGCAGTCTCTTAGATTGATGCTCTTTTGTAGCAGAATCGGGGGATCTTGAAAAACATGACCAATTGTTGGATCACTACTTAACATATGCCAATGGCGTTGTACAATGTGTTTCAATGTATTAGATATGTTTCCATGGGTCGACACAAAAGTGATTGGAGTGTTTGTGCTTGTGGTCGGTCTATGTGCTCTAGAAGTTATTACGTTAGTGCGTTGGTTGTGCGCTGCACACGCTCAAGACAACCCTGTAGTAATGTACTGTTATATCCCCTGTGTGAAAATCTTTGGCATATCTCTCCTGCTTGTCGTTCAAAAGCCTCATCGCTGTCACAAATGCATTACTCTTAGTAATTGACTATAAGGTAGACTGCGTTTCAGTGCTGGCGGGTGGAAACTCCGGTAATCCAATAACGCATTGCGATCTGTGTCTTTTCGGTAGATCTCAGTGTGTAATGAGGTGTCCTCCTTCCTGACCAGTACATCCAGAAAGGCTATGGCTTTGTGGTCAGAGTTTGAGGTAAACTGTATGGACGGCAGTCTAGTGTTGGCATAAATGTTAAAAGCTTCCAACTCCTCGTGTCCCTTTCCATATAAAAAATACGTCATCAATATACCTGTACCAGACTTTCAAATGTTGCTTGAATGGATTATCTGAGTAAATAAAATCCTGCTCAAATTTTCCCATAAACAGGTTTGCGTAATTGGGTGCCATTGGCGAACCCATTGCTGTGCCCTGTGTCTGCAAATAGAATTTATTCTGAAACATAAAATAATTTTTGGTCAGGACATCAGTGGCCAATGAGATTAAAAAGTCAGTATGTGGCACTTGGTGAGTCTCTAGATAGTATCTTAAGGATGCTAAACCATCTGTGTGTGGAATGTTCGTATACAGACTAGTCACATCCATGTAACATATCCGATGCATTTACCTCTCCTATGCTAGCCAATTTGTTTAAGAAGTCAGTCGTATCCTTCAGAAAGGAGGGCAGGTTGTAGACTATTTCCTTAATGTGATAATCAATGTACTGTGAGAGGTTCTGTTCCAGATTGATTGCCCGACACAATCGGGCGGCCAGGTGGATTGTCCAGCCTCTTGTGGATTTTTGGAAGAGTGTAAATGACTGGTCTTACCGGGTTAATCTGTAACAAATATTTATACTCCTTATCATCAATAAATGACTCACAAAGTGCTTTTTTCAATTTAGACTTTATCTCGTTGTTAAATTTCATGGTTGGATCAGCAGATAGACGCATGTATGCATTTCCATCAAGGAGTTGTCTCTCAATCTCTGCAACATAAGACGACTTGTCCTGGATCACAATAGAGCCACCCTTGTCTGCAGGTTTAATAACGATATCATTTTCCGACATTAGTTGCTTTAATGCTTCTTTTTCAGAAATTAAGAGGTTGGGCCTAATTGTATAGTCCTCCCTCTCCAAGCAGGTGAAGGTGTCCTGTTCTACCAGTCGGCAGAAAGTCTCTAGCGAGGAGTTATTGACTGGAGGAAGAAAAGTGCTTTTTGGTTTAAATACAGTCTTTCTGGAGACAGGGGTGCACTCCTGGGTTTCAGTCACTTGTTGAGTACTATATAGTCTATCAGTCCCTTTCGAGAAAAACGCCTTCAGGCGATTGGATCGGAAAAACTTAAACAAGACATCCACATCTACATGAAGTTAGCCTACCACTAACGTCATGCAAACCACACAATAACAATAAGGCATGTTTGTGATAGGCCTATTTGTCAGAGTAAGCATATTAGCAGAGAGGTTTTATTTTAAATTGTATAATTTTCAAAAAAGTATAATTATTGCAAGTTGCACTACTTTTTGTATTGGTTTCATACAAAATCTTTGTGAAATTTGCACAGTAAAAGTTATGTATTTTGACTTTGTCTTTGCATTCTGATGCATTAGAATCATGAGTGGCTCTTTGTAAACAGCATCATTTTCTGGGGCTATGCAAAACTGCATTACCACTAGTGTGGAGTTATTCTACATCATGACAGTAAAATAGACCATCCTTAGTCAATGTACTGCAGCAATTCCTCTCTCAACCTGTAGAAAATGCTGTGAACATCTGATTATGCATGGAAAAAAATACCGTCATATACCGTGAAACCGTAAGAATTTTGAAAAATATTGTGATATACATTTTTGGTCATACCGCCCAGCACTACACAGTTATTTTTTTAACATTTATTTAAACTAATGACATAGACAACATCCCGAATTCCATCCACATATCGTAATGCACTATGCAAAAAGTTCCACTCGTAGCCAAACACAGTGAGATGCAAGCCTTCCAATCCACTTAGAAATGTAATTACGCTACTCTCACGTTCTTAAAGTGGCAGGCAGTCAATTAGACTTACACACCACCAATGTAGCCTAATAACATTAAAGAAAAGTGTAGTCTAATAGTTTAAATCAATATGAAATTACTAGATACTTAGTTGGCTATTAGTAATTATGCAAGTCACAGAATATGAATTATTAAAAATATATGAACTTAATATGAATTACAACATATATGAATGTATTGAAACATGACATGATGCCATCTCTTTAGGGGGCTGTCTTTTTTGGACAGTTCTACGAAAGGTTACTGCTTTGTGAATTACCAGTCAAAGTATTTACACAAATAATGTAGGCCTACTTTTATTTTCTGTAACCCTTACTATTTACCTTTACTTTTTTTTTAAGAATTTTATTTTAAAGATTTTCTGTATTACATCCATGAACAGACACCAAACAAGACAAAACAAAACAAACTGCCAGTTCCTATAAAGTATACCACTATGTATCTATGCAAACCAGTCCAAAAACTGAAAAGAATGTCCACAGGTTTTGAAGATGCAGAGTACCAAGTGAGGTCAAAAGAGGCCCAAATCAAGGGCAAAGTCCCAGCAAGCAATTTACATGAAAACAATTCACATGGCCCCAGCTGTGGCGCAACTGGCTGGGGCACCTGCACCGTACGCCGGCGACCCGGGTTCGATTCCCGCCCCGTGGTCCTTTCCGGATCCCACCCCCGCTCTCTCTAGCCATTCGCTTCCTGTCACTCTCCACTGTCCTGTCATTAAAGACATACAAATCCCAAAAAATAAACTTTACAACAAAAAAAAAAGAAAGAAAACAATTCACATCATAAGGATAGGAAAACAAATCACATTATACAGTACAACAAAATCGTATGTCATTAAACCTCGTACTGAGACTGTTCTCTCTTAATATGGTCTGTGAAAGGCCCCCAGATTTTACGAAATTTGCGGTGGGTGTCTGACAAAGTGTAGCGCAGTGTAGTGTAGTGTCTTCCAGGTACAAACAGGATACCATATCATTCAACCATATCTTAAAACAAGGTGGGGACGCTGATTTCCATTCTCTTAAAATAACCCTTTTGGCTATGACCATACCAAACATAAGGGCCTGCTGTAGGTCAATGGAGAGAGTCACTGAATAAGGGGAGCAACCCAGTATTGCAAAGAGGCCGTCAGGTCTTAATGGGGTTTATATGACACTGTACAGTTGAAAAATATCAGTTGTCTATCATAGTTTTAAGTCTATTAAGTTTTTTGTCTGTCAAATCAATATAGTTACATTTTAAGAGAAGTTTGGGTTTTTTGGTGATATTGATTCCCAAATATCTGAACTGATCAATGGAAATTTTATCCCCCTGTAAAACTGGCTGTATCTTGGAAAGTATTGATCTTACATAAGAGTAATTTTACAGTGTGTCTCCTGGGTAACATAGGTACACCTGGTAATTTTTTCAGAATTTTTTGAGACCTAAATGCGTGGGCCCTGGTTGAACTGACGTGGAATGACCCAAGTTTTTTAGCTTAATTTACCTTCATTTAACAGCTTCAGAGTCATTGGAATGGTTATATGACTTTTTTCGGGTTGAATGGTGGCCGTCTCGCTTCCCCCTTGCAACTGTGGGCTGGTGGGCCACGGCCTCAGTGTCAGAAAGTATAACGAGTGTAATGAATTGCTTTACTGCATTCAAATATACTATATTCTATCATTATTTCTATCATGAATAGAAGGCTCTCTGGGAATTGGATACATTCAACATTAAAGGTTGTATCAGCGACCCAAAAAAGGCCCAAACATAAATGATCACATTCATCTAATCTTTCCTAACAATCCGCTAGCTGTCTGCCCCATAAGCAGGCCGTCAAAAAAATCGCGTCTCTGTAGGCAGCCTAGGCTCCGAGATCTGTACACAAAAACAATTGCTACCAACAAGGGTTGGCAACCCACTCAAAGGCAAAATAGAGTGTTTCAACCAATAACCAACAAGATGCGCGCTTAGGAGAGTTTTAATTGCACGGGAGGGAGGGGGAGGGAGTAGCGAGCTAGCTTTCTGTTTTGTTTGAACATCAACAGAAGTGACGTATCCCTGCTACCGCTGATACAACCTTTAAAGCACTAGGAAGGAAGAAACAAAACGAATTGAGGAAGATTTGGAAGGAATCACAAGGGAACACAACACCACAGTCTCCTGACAGTGTACTGGAGGAGCCAGTGGAACCTCCTGCAAGACCTTTGGCCCAACCTCCCTCTGAACTTCCAGTGTTGCCACTAACGAAAAGAATTTCATTGTAGATGACTGTGTAAAATATGATTAAAAACTGCTCTTAGCATATTTTAGATGGAATGGAGTACATGAATGTTATGCATTGTTCTTAAAATGGAATTTCCCTGTTGAGGATTATGGGCCCTATTTTGGCGTTTAGAAACAGATGGTCAGAGGCGCAAAGTTTCTAGACATTATAGCCAGTCTACAATCACTAATTTAATGGCGTGATTTTGTGATCAAACGATGGGCGCTGGGCACAAAAGGGTTGTTCTTATGTTTCTCAATCTGTAATGGGTGTGTTTTGGGTGTAACATCCATTAAACCAATGAGAATGGTATCATTCCCTTTAACAGCAAGCAGCGCAACTTCAAACAGCGCATCGGTATTTTGATAGTCAGCGGTGCATTTGAAGGTAGCTGCTTGCACGCGAGACCATATGGAACAGGGATTCCACTAAACCTTGCTTTACTAAAACCTTATTTGTGACTAGCAGAGTATAACCTATATGCATCTACTTGCCTATTATTTGAACTATAGGCAAAGTAAAACTTCACCATAGTCTTGTAGTCAATGACAAAACAGTTAAACACAGTTAAGTACTTTCACTATGGACTGACAAGGGGTTACCATCCAAAACATAGCCTGAAAAAAGCAACACTTAACCCAATAATGTTTGAATGACTGAATAGAAAATCCTAAGGATATTTATTCTGCAGAGGAGTTGCTGCTTGCTGATCTTGTGACAGTATGTCTTCAGCTGTGCTTTATATCCGTTTTTCGCGGTCAGTGGCGTAATGATTTTTAGATGGTGTAAGATAGCGATTTTTGGATCATGTGCCAGACCACACCTTATGTCGTTAATTGCCACACCCCTGGGTGCAAGGTTTAATAAAATTGGAGCGCATGGCGAAAAATTCCTCTCTTTATTGAGTGTAAGATAAGAATAAGCCTTGCATTGCGCGTTGCGCCACCTTAGAATCTGTAGTAGTAGCGCAGGGTGCACCATAGGGCCCTTTATCTTCACTGTTACCGTTTAACTACTTAATTTTGCTGTTTGACAATGTCACAGTATTGTTTTGAAATTACATTTTACTGAATTTCTCAAAGATATTATGCATCAATATTTCCTTATTGATGGATCTATAAGAATCAAAGTTACTTTTGGTGTGCTACGTGTTTTGCACAGTTTATACTGTTGAAAAATAAAAAAAACAAAATTTCCTCCTTTATCAATGTTACAATAAACACTTCATATATTCTGACTCTCTTTATGCAATGACTATCTTTGTCCTTTGGTGTTACGTTTTGTCCTATGGTGTGACAAACATAAAACAACAGAAAAATAATCTTAATTTCAAAATATCTTTTAGAAAAAGTCAGGTTTGGCATTAGGGGAGTTACAATAATATCTCCTCTTAGATAGCTACAATTTCAAACAGTTTTGTAGGGTTGGCGAAAAAGTTTTATTGACATTCATAGGAAAAAGTTAATCAAGTTCATCTATTCATGGTGAAAATTATTCTAATTTAGCCTGGGTGTTCCCATGCTGCCTTGCGCGCGATTTGATTCACACTGCTAAGGCAGCCTGGAGACCATGGAGCAAATTTTCGCCTGAGATAGGGAACCAATCACAAAACAGGGGGGAAAGCAAGACGATGATGAGCTATGCACAGACGCATTTGATAGACATCCGTGGCACCCAATAAACGGATCTGGGCATTTTTTTCAAATACGAGAAAATGAACGTTTGGTTCCCAGACCACGTCTCATTGAGAAGTGCGCTAGCCAGGCTAATTCTAATTAGTATTTTGATGTAAAATAAATATCACTTTAAGAAATTAATGTTTTAATAATGTGAACAATTCTGTCTGAGGTATTTTTTATGTTATTTAATATAATGTTTTTCTTACTTTTTTAAATGTCACACCATAGGACACATTTACAATGCAGTTGAGTGAAAACGTAAAAATAATATGTTAAGTCATTGACAAAATGAGTGACCAGTACTATTTTCTGAAACTGCAGTTGTCATACTACATAAATATGTGTATTTTCTAAAAAAGTGATGTTTTCCAAAAAATGTACTTTTTCTTGCCCATTTGTCAACTACCCACATACACGCCTGGCACCGGCTAGAAAAAGGTAACGATGGAGTTTCTTAGACATCCGTCATGACAGAGCCAGCGAAAAAGAAACAAAAACACATTTGCACATCATGCACATTTGGACAATGCTAGCACTCGCTAGCCAAGCTAAGTTCATGCCATGAAGCTAAAATTAGTTGATAATGGCTGTTATGTTATGGAAAAAACCTACTAGCTGTTAGCCAATCAGAGTCAAGCAGCTTAGCTCTTTGAATATTAATGAGAACTGGCACAAATTGAGCTGAGTCTTCATGCAGGCTTTCAATACCACGCTAGAATGGCTTGAAACAAGGTAACCAAGGTATGTTTTCCACAAAAAAATGTGGTCCATGGTAGAACTTCAGAAATACCACAAAGTAATGAAATACGTTTGGCAGGGCATCTTTAAGCGCATGGATGTAATGCCAACTTTGACACAGTGGAGTTGCTACCGAGAAAACCAGCCATGCAACTTCCAAGAACGGTGGCCCAACAAATCTCGCGAGAATTGTGAAACATTACCTTGTCAGTAAATACAACTCTTTGGACATAGTTTTTGCCTATTGTTAATACTTCACCTCCACAACAAAATCATTTTCATTTTGTACAGGGGAGAAAAGTCACAAGAAGTTTGCTATTTACAACAGTAGAGTAAAAATATCGTGACTCTAGAGGGAGCTCTACAGTGACCAAAAATACCTAAACCTGCATAGTGTACCATTTAACCAGAATTCAGGAATCTGGTAGCCTGACGAGCCAGACCCACATTAAAATGTAGGGTAAGGGCACTCACCGTTCGCAGTGCTCAGTCCGAGGGGCGGGATAATCGGTTGTCTTTCAAATTCCCTCTGCACGCAATAGGACAGCGCTATGAGTCCCATGCGTTTCCCACCAGCGGAGCTAGTTGGCTAGTTCAAACTTTTGCCAACTTAATAAAAGCTTAACTCGTGTCACACTGTTCGCCAACAGCAACATTATCTTATTTGTTTTCAAGTAGCAGGGAATTCAAGCCAAACCGTTGCAACTCTGCCATCAATCATTATGTTAAGCCCACCTAACGACTCTATACAATATTTGATTGGCCTGATAGTTTAATTTTTCGAGCTCACAAGCCAACGGAGAGTTGCTAGACTAGCCCTGGCAGCAAATGTAATTTGCTGCCGCTAGGGTGCGTCTAGATTTCTAGGCTAGGAATCTGGCGCATTGATGTGGAATTCTATTGGTGTTTTGATGGGTTAAATACATTTGTTTTGGGTGGAGATCAGGTATGTGTAGGGTGACTAGACATCCTGGTTTAACCGGGACAGTCCCGATTTTGAGATGCGTGTCCCGACTGCCGACAAAAGCCTGTCGGGATGCTAAAATGTCCTGGTTTACACCAACCACTATTGAAGTGTCCGGCGTATGATTTCAATAATGTGTGTGTGTGCGTGTGTCAACGTTACAATGTATCTCTAAACATTGTTGCAATGCCTCTTCATATCTGCCTCGTTTTAAAGGTTAGGCTATGAGCTACGCTACGACAATGTTGAAGAGAAAGTCATTCTCAAAATAACCTATGGCTGTGAGTTAAATGTTTTCATGCATGTCTGGATAACCGGTGAGGAATGTTTCAGAGACAAATGACTTCGCACTCGTGTTTTAGGCATAGTGCAGGCCCTATTTCTCTGACTGAAAGTGTACAGAACTTGTGCATTACATAACAATATTTAATACATTTTCTTGGGGGTGACACCCCCAACCTCCTCTAACTTTTGGGCTTAAAGAAAAAATGGCTGTGTCTGTCTGACCTGCCTCATGTTCACGTTAAACGCAGCCACGCAGTGTCCCGGTTTTAGTTCTGACAAATCTGGTCACCCTAGGTATGTTAATACTTCATATAACAATACTAATAACAATAATTGTTGTTGTTAATATTATCGAACATGATCATCCATCTCATCATTTTGAATAATTTCTCTCATCATTTCTCATCAAATTATTGAAAACCGTTTAGAGGCCCACAACCTTAAACTTACTTTGAATGCCCGGCTGTGCTGTGGGGTATATTCAAATGTCCACAGAGCTCGTACTAATCCAGAGAGCTGCTGTGTCACCTCACATCTGTCCTGAGGAGTTTTCCCATGCAAATGTATCCCATTAGTCTTTGGTTTGTCCTCATTGGCTTCCTCTCCTTTGTACTGTTCCAAAGCCAAGTACTCAGCAAAGAGTTCTGTGTTGCTTAGGCACTGAAGAACTGCATTCATAAAGCAGGTGTTTCCATGGTTCTTCAGTCCTGACACTCCAGGAACCTTGTCCTGACTAAGATAACTTCCACTGTCACTGTAGTCCAAAGCAACTGACCCTTTATCCTCACTATTAAAGGAGGTAAATCCTCCATCATCTTTGTCCCCATCTGTAACTTGTAACTCTGAGCCAAAATGAGATAGAGTTGTAAGTGTTTTCAAGACCCTGCTCATAAAACTGCCAACCGCCCGAGAAGAGCCTCTTCGAAAAAGCTTCTTACTGAAGCCGGACTTCTTGTCCTTATTTGAGGCTTTACTGAACATGATTCTGCTTGTCATCAGGGCATCCCTCCATGCTCTAACTGACACTACAACAGTTTTAACGTTATATGAAGCAAAGGTCTGCTCAATGGAACTGACATGAGTTTACGTTACTGAAATAAAGTAAATAAAGTAACACCTTCACTAACGTTAAGCAATTGATGTTTGATAATGATGTTTGATAAGCGTGATAATGAACATCAAAGTGCGTCTCTTACCACACCTTTCTAGAAATCATGACCGTAAAGACAGGTAACGTTAGGGTGCCCAGTAAGGCGTACAAAGTTAACACGTTAGCAGTGTGTGTTTTTAATAACGTTAACATTATTCCTCTCAACACTGGGCAGTTCTCCACTTAAAGTTACATTGCGCTTGAACGTTTCACGTTGGCAACTAACTATCGAAGTCAGCTAGGTTTCACTAACATTACTGTTTGACGTTAACTGACATTTTGTATCTGTGTGTCTAGAGCTAATGTAACCAATTCATTACACAAATGCAATTCACAGAGGCGTTGTTGTGTGCTTAAACAGCACGAACGAAAACGTGCTAACGTTAATGTAACAAATCATAATTTGATTCATTTCAGAAGCTAGCAGCTACTGACTAGCTAACACAACCTTAGCTTTCAACGTCGCACGGCTTATTGCTGCTTCACCCCTGCATCACGTTATCCTACCTGTCTAGGAAGTTGAAAAACAGCTCTTTCCGCATAGCAAGGTTTTCTTCACAAAGCCAATTAATGCAGCCGTGTTGCTGTTTCCGTGACATTGGTGTCATATTTACTTGTTTACATCAGAGAATGTCTAGCAAAGCCAATACGTTAGCCGACTAGCCCAAGTTAGTTTGCTAGGGTCTGTTTGGCTAGCATTAGCATACAGTAACGTTACTACCGTTAGTTCTAGCTGCTAGGTTAAGAGGGTCAGTATTATTCTGCTGACAGCTAGCTCTCGTTTACCAAACAATTAATAAAACTAGTGTTTTTACTCTTTGCATTAATATAACGTTAAACGTATATGATGCGACTTATTTAGGTTCACGTTCAGCACGAATCCTCAGTTGTCAGTATTTTTCAGAATAACCTCAGAGACCTGAATGAACCCCGATGTTTGAAAATCCTAAATGTCCTTCCTTTCCGTATTTCTTCCAAGTCAGTTATTATTGCGTTAACGTTAAACATTTGCAAGCCGGATAGTAAGTATACGCTGAAAAAAACCTAACCGTAAATGGAATATACATGCTAGTTGCAGAGATTGTAGATAGTCTGAACAAGATTTCATGACGAGCTACTTCCTGGAACCTAGATTACGAGGGGCGGAGGATCTTCAGGCAGGCTAGGGGACTTGCCATAGTCCGGTGGTATAATGAAAATACCATTACCGAGGTGATAAAAGCACCACATTTTGCATGATGTTTTCTTAGGGTCTATAGTGTAATTTTTGCCAGGAGCCGTCGGGGAAAAAAACCGTTGTGACATGTCATATTAGAAGTAGCCTATATCATTATCAATGAAATAGGCCTATTCTTAAAAAAAACAGCGATATCCAAGTTCCTGCACAAAATAAAGTGTTCATGAATCCCAATGTTAACATTTTATATGTTCATGTATGTTTATGAAATCATAACTAAAGCTTCAATAGGCCTATACATGTCAAAGTATTAGCAATATGATCTTTATTGGCCCTGTAGAGCAAGCAGGTTGGCCCAACGTTGGTAATGGTTGGCAATGGTTGGCAGCGTCAAGAGTTGGAATTCCAACGTTGGGCCAACATTCAACCAATGTCAGCAGGTCAACCAATAATATCAAATTGCAATTGGTTGGGCAGCTGACATTGGGTCAGTGTTGGCCCAACGTTGGAATTACACCCACAAATGGCAGCGTCAAGAGTTGGAATTCCAACGTTGGGCCAACACTGACCCAACGTCAGCTGCCCAACCAATAATAACAAATTGGAATTACACCTGTGTTATACCTTTTCACCATTTTCTGCATGAGTGTATAGCTTATGCGTATTCTTGAATTTCCCCTGGGGATCAATAAAGTATCTATCTATCTATCTAGCTATCGGTAAACTTCAACTGCTTACGGGCCCTGGTCAATCCTGTTTTTTTTTCTCATTTTGTTTCATTTATGGTGCGCCGTCACCTTTTTTACCCATTTTGTGCTTTGTTGTTCAATAGTATAAAATTTTGTATTTTACATACAGAATGTGCTTGGACATTGCTTGGAATCTGGATTTATTCTGGCGTAACAACTTGCATATTAGTAATAGGCCTTTATCACGACAGCCGAAGTAGGAAGTGAACAGCCCTGTTCCTGTGTGAGCACAGGTGTTTCTAATTAAGTGTCAGATTCGGCCACAGTTACTTCAATCAGAGGCCTCGTTAATGTTTTTAGGAACACCTGTTGTTTGCCTGCCAACAGGAAATTGAACAGCCCTGCTTCAGCTGCCCGTGGGCTGCCGTGATAAAGGCCTATTAGGAGTTTTTACATGAGCAAAGTGTATTTCTTGAAGTGATAAGTCTTTTTAAAACCTGTTAGCAGACAGGTGGTCTTTTACGGCACACCTACCCCCCTCCCAACATTCTAAATCAATGTACCATATTGCTATGTCGCATAGTAATATTATACACCATTTGAAACCTTGGACTCTTGAATCCATACATGACAACCTTTTTCATGTACAATCTGAATAGTGCTGTACATTGTCAGATTAATTTTACTATGACATATATATATTTAGAAAAATGCCCTCCTCTGCCTTTGGTGCTTCCCTAACTTACAGTATATTAGCTCCGATGAGCAAGACACTAACTCAATTGATGACAGCAATTTGCGTGACGACATAAAAGTATGGGCAATTGCAACCAACACACCTATTAGTCACCTCTCAAGTCTTCTCTCTGTACTTCGGAAGCACTTGCCTAATGTAAACCTTCCAAAGGATGGCCGCACTCTCCTCTCAACTCCAACTTCCACAGAGGTGCAGTCAAAAGCTGGGGGCTCCATGCACTATTTTGGGGTAGCAAATGGGGTCAGGGCAAGAATAGATGATAACGCCATACTAAAGAGCACTCACACACTTCATCTACAAATTAATATTGACGGCTTGCCTCTTTTCAAGAGTAGCAATCAACAATTTTGGCCTATATAAGGACTAATTGAAGAAGACCCTTGCCGAATTCCATTCGTAATATCTCTGTACTGTGGATATTCCAAGCCATCAGATGAAAATGAGTACCTCTCTGACTTTGTCCCAGAGATGGGAAAGCTTGCATCTGATGGCTTAGAGTACCAGTCCTATTTCTATAGGATCGAAATTTCAGCATTTGTGTGTGATTCACCGGCAAGAGCCTTTGTTAAAAACATAAAAGCCCACAACTCCTACTACGGATGTGAGCGATGTGTTCAAGAGGGTGCTTGGTTAAACCACCGCCTCAGATACCAATTCTGTCCTGAGGACAGATGAGCACTTTAGGGCACAAACACATACTGACCATCACAAAGAGGGTGAGAGTGCTCTGCTCCAAATTAATATAGGCATGGTCTCTAAATTTGTTTTGGATTTTATGCACCTCATCTGCCTGGGAGTGGTGCAAAAGCTCATATGCAAAGATAATGAATGCGTAGCAAGATGGGTCGCCCTAGTTCATGTCTATGAGGGCAAAGTGGAGTTCAGTCAGAGACGGGCTCTGGTTCAGTTCCCGCCTGCACAGGGGCGTGTCACTGACGAGTATGACTTACGTTTGAACGCATACCGGTTCCCGCCAGACAAGCGGAGTACAAAATAAACTTGGTGTACACCTTCATTAATGTTGATTTTCTCCCGACTGGAGGGTCATACTATCACGACATTCTACTGAAATAGGGAGGAGGGTTTGGAGATCATGATACCATGTCCGAAATGTGCATCCATTGCTCAGAAAAATAAGGCTTTGACAAATTCTGGGAAATTCTTGGATTCTGCCATAGACCTCAATGTTAAAAAGAGAGCCCGATCACTGCATAAATGTGCGGGGGCGTGTACTGCTACCCTATTTGCATACATTTCCAGGGACAGGAAATGGCCTCTCATGAAGTATCTTCGTAATCAACCATCTTTGTCATATGGCTATGGATGAAAGGCCCACTCCCAACAAGAATAGGAAACTGCTCAATAACGGTCATATCAGATAGGCTGATAAGACTGGGGAAGAATCTGCCTAAAGAGTTTGGCAGAAAGGGAAGGTCATTGAGGGAGGTTGATCGGTGGAAAGCCACCGAGTTCAGAACATAATGCTGTACACTGGCCCCATTGCTTTAAAGAAAACACTGCCTAAACTAATGTATGATCACTTCGTCCTGCTGCATGTTGCCATTTCCATATTATGTTCACCCCGTCTGCATAAGCATTACTGCGATTATGCTGAGAACGTCCTGATGGTTTTTGTGCAGAATTTTCCAGTCATTTATGGTGATTTTGTCGTTTACAATGTCCATAATTTGATTCACCTGGCAAGTGATGTTAGAAAATTTGGCCCATTGCCCCACATTTCTGCCTTTCCCTTTGAAAATTTCTTACACAAATTGAAAAGACAAATTAGGAAGCCAAACCAATCACTGCAACAGGATGTCAGACGACTAACTGAACAATCGAACATCAGCAGGGTCCGTCTGCCATCAGGTTCCCTTCCATCCCATCTCACTGCCTCACTGTCTCACTACACCTGTGACAGATTCACTCTCTGTGTTGTGTGCCAGTACCATTTTCAAAATTGAGAAGATACAAACAACTCTTGGTGTTACCTCGTTTGTGGTGCGACAATATGTACAACAACAGCCCTTCTTCAACTACCCAGTCAACTCTCTTCAAATGGGAACAGCTGTTGTAGAAGAGATGTCTACAGAAACATCAACAATAACAGAAAAAGACTGCAAGATGGTGGCAATTCCATATAAAACCAGACTTGTCGTATACCCTCTTAATCACTTATAAAATCATGTTCCTAATTCAATTAAATTTAATCTGGCCCTAATTCAATCATTCAATCAATCAATCTTTCAATTCTAAATGTACAATGACGTTTAACCCTTTTATTTAGATGTTTGCAGTCGTTTTATTCAGTGAATCTAATGAGGTGGAGGTGATACCATCATGTTGGCTGAGTGTGGATGAAAAGGTGGCCTTACTGGCCACCATACAAAAGAACTGAAAAGGCGAAGGCAGCCGTGTTAACTGTGGAGGAGCCAGATGAGACTTGGGGGGAATATTTGGTGAAGGTCATCAAAAAATATGGTGAGACACAGCATACAGTGCCATATACTCAGAGGGGGAAAGGGGTTTAACAGACATGGGCTGTTGTAAAAGGTTGTCGATGAATGCAACCAATAACAAGAAAATGTATTAATGTGTCTGTCTGTAAGTATATACTATATGTTTATATAGTATAGTATGTTTAATGTAACGTTGGAACCTATACCAAAGAGCTGTACTGAAAACAAATTCCACCAGCCTGGCTGTGTGGTCATTAAATCAAACCAATCAATCAATCAATCTATAACGACACAGGGGGAAAGTATTGAGCACGCTAAGAAACAGTAGTGTTCCAGGGCTACTGAAGGCAAGGAATAGAAATCTTGCTCCTGAGCTCTGTGCATTGCTGGTCAATGGTGAGTGATGTTCCTCTCACAGGGTATAATTGTACCACTGGTGCTTTAAGGATAAAGGTGTGATTTTGATCTAAAGTGACTTGAAACATGATACCGAGTGTGAACGTATGTCTCATAGCTCGAATGTACGAATGAACAGGTATGATAAGGGATCAGATTCCAAAAATAATTCAGTGGAAATGCATGGATTTGCTTCCAGTAGTAGCAACTGGAATCCATGCATTTCCACGGAATTATATTTTGAAATCTTACCCCTTATCAAACCTGGTGTAAAACAGTGATTTATTTGCATGGCTAGGCCGATGCCCGAGGCACCACAACGAAACACTATTGGTAGCGTTGTCTAACTAGCGGCAGATTTCTGAGTGCAGGGGACAAGCCAAGGTGAGCTATGAGACATATACGTTCACACTCGGTATCATGTTTCAACACACTTTAGGTCAATATCACACCGGAATTCTCCTTTAAAGGAAGTTTTCAGTGCTTTGAAGTGCATCCTGTGTAGTTCCACTGATAAAACCACATAGGCTTGAGACAATAATGTGAGTGAAAAACAACATAAAAAGTCTATTTCACACAGTGTTTTTTAGTGGCAGTCTGCACCACCCTATGCACACCATCTACAGTATACCTTATTCCTCCATCCCCTCATGGTCATTGGTACCAGTATTAGGGCCACACATGAAGAAAAAAAATATTTTTGCCATGGCGAGATTAAACTCGACATGTTGACTTTAAAGTCGTCATGTCGACATTAAACTCGACATTTCGAGAATAAAGTTGAAATATAATATCTACTTTAATCTCGACGAGTCGACTTTAAAGTCGACATGCTGACATTAAACTCGGAATACAGTTTAAACATAGCGTACACAGTTTAAGCTAGCCTACGCTAACACACAATATGTTACATGAATAATGGGCTTCAAATCAAATAGGTGTTATTTCAGATAGATTACAGATATTCAGATAGATTGCGTCTTGTCTGTTAACTACTCATTGCCGTCATCGTGAAGTGCTGTATCTCGCGGTTGGAAATACCATGCACTATGCCGTTTAGGATATAGCTAGAATAATACATGTATCCAATGATATGTTTCTATACAAAATGCTATTTCAATCTGTTTTACGTGGGTAAGGCCACCGCACATTCAAGATGAAAAACACTCTTTAATAATAGGCCTACGATAAATAAATAAACCGCTAATGACATTTAGGCTACTTTTGACCATCGCATTTATTGCCTGTAACTCCGTGATAAGGACCTACAGGAAAGTATTTGGCTGAGCAATGGAGGTTAATGTTTTATGTTTTGTTCACATGATATGTGAATGTTTTATTTGTCCTCCCTTTCAATCATCCCGAGCGGTCGTTCTCTCTCCAAACTAACTTTATTCTCAAAATGTTGAGTTTAATGTCGACAGGTCGAGATTAAAGTCGACATGATATTTCAACTTTATTCTTGAAATGTCGAGTTTAATGTCGACATGGCGAGTTTAATCTCGTCATGGCAAAAATATTTCTTCCTTCATGTGTGGCCCTAATACTCCGTCGTATTGGGCATTGTGAGCACAAGCTCATCAGCAGTCAGCTACCTCTTCCTCTTCAGGCTTGCAAGAAGGTCTGTGTAGATCTTGTCATTCTCCATCTGAAACAACAGCAAAATCATACAAATGTAATACCTTTATTAAAATAAAAATTAAAACCACAAAACTACAGATGTGTGCGTGTATGCACATCCACACACAAGAAGAGGTAGCCTAAAAACTATTGAAGCATTCTGAGTAACTCAAAATATTTTTAAGTATGAAAAGTTATTTTACTACACATGGGTTTAGCTACCCTATTTTTGGTCAGCATCAGCCCTTTTCCTAGCAACTCACACGCACATTGAGCTGGCACTGTTAACGTTATGCTACAATTTGAACAGTTTAACTGTTACAGTTTGAACAGTTACAATCAATGGTGTTGAAGTGGTAGCGTAGCCCATAGCCTTTACGAGGCAGAAATGAAGAGGGATTGCAACAATGTTTACAGAGATACATTATAAGTTGGCTGCAAAAAGTATGCAGAGTAGCCTACTAGATTGACTGACACACACACGCACGCACTCACATTATCGAAATCAAACGGCGGTCGCTTTAATATAAAAAGTAAAACATCAATCAACTTTTGTCATGTCAGAGAACGTAACACATAGAAACGCGACGGATAATGCTAAGCTATTCAGCTTTGGTATGTTGACAATTGGCAATACAAGCAAATTGGTACTATGAAACAAACTTGCAGATTAAACTAACTTTTTAAATGAACTTTCAAATAAAAATAACTGACATCGAAGGCAAACGAGAATATTGCAAGCAGTTCAGAGTAGGCTAATGCAGCTATAAAGTTAAACATGACGGTGCACTAACCTGCTATGTTGACGCCGATGAGAAAGCGTACTTTCAAATAACATGATTTTAGGACTACAAATTAAGATAAACCATAACTATAACCGATGTAAAAACATATATTAATTGTCTCAGTTTATCCAGCTGTGTAGTTTCCAGTCGAAGTAAACGCCAACGAAGTGCAGCGGCGTCGGGCTGTCCATGTCAAATGTAGGCCTATGCTGTAATTGTAACTGACTGACTTTATTGTTGCATGACTCATCTTCAAGTATCCAAAACATTTTGCGCCATAAACCCCTTAACCAATCACATCAAACAGAAGTTTATGTTGTCAACATTACGGGGAAGATTTCAGAAATAAAATCAGTGATTGGACAGCTGAGATATTAGACGATTGGTCATCGTTAGGCCCTACAATTGTAACGAAATTAGAATGGTAGGGCGCGTAAGGGTTATTCTGATTCTTTACCTTCAGTAGCCTTGGGACACTGCTTTTTCTTAACACGTTCAATATTTCCCATCTTTTTTCCATCCGTTTTTACAAATGACTCAATTTATGGATATAATTCAAAACATGTCTTATTATATGTGGACTGCTTGGGTTCATACCAACATCTAGTAAAAAATCCATGTATAGCTTCATTGGAAGTAGCCTAGGCCTATGTGATTTTGCAATGAATTTCCCACCTTTGCCTTCAACAAGGTAACTTACTTATGCTTCTCTTAAATGCAGGTACTTACGAAGCAGCCAGGCAACATCTACCAAAAGCTATGAGGAAAAAAAGTCCACCATAGTTTATAATTCTGTTGTTCTATTGCAGGCCTTCTTACACTCTACAAAACTGAAGGAGTTGTCTCCATACCTGTCCAAAAAGAGGTATCACACTAGATAACAGAGATAATCAGGCTAGAAAACAGCCTCTCCAACAACTCCAACATTGCAGTAGTTTATGCCTTTTTATGTTTTTTTCTTCTTTTTTTTTGTCCCAATGCAGGCCCTCTGCAAAAAAACGTGCAGAACCCCGTCCACAATCACAGCCCCAGCTCCAGCCACCTCCTGTTTTCCCCTGCCATATGCCTCAGAATGAAGACACAGGTACAAAATAATTGCAGTAAGCAACTTAGTTTCACTAAGACAAAACTAAATATGACTATGATGTGTTACTGAGTGAACAATGGAAGTCTGTCCTTTGGTCTGATGAAACAAAACCGCCATTCAGGGCGGTGTGTATGAACATTACATGTTATTGCCATTGAACCACTCAGCAAGACAATGACCCAAGTATGTCCACTGTCCAATAAAGCATTTCTCTTCTTATCTACAGTACTTGTCCAGCCATCAACATCGGCTACACCACCAAGGGCCCTTACCCCTGTGCAATCTGGTACACAAACATCTTGATATCAGCAAGAATACTAAGAATCTGTATGCTAAGCATGAAGACAATAACTTGTGAATTGTTTCTGTCCTACAGACCGTGATCACATCATACTACGGGCACTGGAGGAGCTGAAGGTGCAGGTTCGACAGAACACCCTGCTTTTGCAGGCTCTTACTAGCAGACAACCGGTCCAGAACACCAGCCAGTTGTCTGAAGAGTACAGATTCCCAATGACCTGTGGGAGGACCTCACAAGAGTTGAGGAGTTATTAGACAAACCACAAAAGAAAGCCCTGGTATGGTCACAATTTGTTAATAATTATCAATAATTATTCACTATAATCAAAAATATTAGCCCCCTGGGCCCTGATTCAAAAGACCAAATGACCAACACTGTTAATTTTCTGTAAATCACAGTAAATTATTTCGTTGTCTACTGCATTTCGTTGTCTCTGTACTAGTACTCTGCACAATGACAATAAAGTTGAATCTAATCTAATCTAATCTAATCTTTCTAAAACACTAGTATCCATTCTGTTCTCATCTGTAGACTGCATACAAAGTCAAAGTCTGCTTTATTGTCAATTTCTTCACATGTCAAGACATACAAAGAGATCGAAATTACGTTTCCCACTATCCCACGGTGGAGACAAGACATATTTTACCAATTAGGCCCACAGACAAACATAACATTCAAGTAAACAATATAAAAAGTAAAAATAAGAAGGCACATACAATGAAGAAATAAGAGCAGCAAAATGTGGGTTGAAATTCTGCAATTGTGCATACAGTAGACAGTCAATATAATAGTGCAAAAGTCAGGCCAATAAATGGCTGAGGTAGTTCTGTTTGACCTAAGTATGCAAGTGGCATAGTGGTACAAGTTATGTAAGAGCAGCAGAAGTTTTTTCAGGACAACAGGACAACAGGACAATACCTCGCAACACTGGGAGGTTGCAACCCCGGGGATGTGGTAAGGTGAATGCTGCGCTACATCCTGGATGACAAATTCGCACAGCAATTCAACTGGCTGGGGCGAGGGGGGAGAAAGAAGGCTTTTTCAGCCTTTAAGATCACTGCTGTGATACGAGGTGTGTAACCAAATCACTCTATTGCTGACATAAGCATCCTGTGAGTGTGCATCTAATGAGTTTTGTACTGCTGTACTGGATTGCCAAGAGTTAAAAAAAACTGTTACCTGTTCAGGTGCATCAGAAAATAACCGCCAGTGACTGTGAGGCAGTCATGAAAAACTGGCTGAAGTGCAGTGGTGACAGGAGTGGAGGGAGGAAGAGGAGAGCTGGGAGACAGCAGGGAGGTATGCACAGCCAAAGCTTCATGATCCTTCAGCTTTTAAGAAATGAAGACACAATGAGTCATGACATGCAGGTGTTGCAGTACATTACTTGTGATAATGCATTACTCCCGCACTGGTTATTTGAATAAAAAACAAAACAATTTGACACTGCAATAATACATTATAAAAGAACAATTATTCAATTATTACTTAGATGTTTGTTTGTGCCTATAGACTATTGTTATTATTATTATTCAATTGAATAGGCTATCCAAATGAGTGAATCATACAAGTATGATCAGGACGCATGCACACGCTGACTGTCTATAGCTCTGCATTAGGAGCTAAAACTACAGCGCACTTTTACTTTTTATCACAGAAATTCTAATCAAATATGATTGTTTTCTGTCCTCAACTTTCCTAGGTCTGCATCATGCACTGAAAAAAAGGGGAAATGGGGGTTGTTGAATTTACAAAAATGCATTTATTATATTTAACATGATTATTTTAAGTTCCCTCTCCAAACATGTATTAATCGTGTAGAGCTATTTTAATCTTGAGAAATGTCAAATGTACGAATTTAAGTTATGTTAGGCGAAAAGAAAATTATTGTTTTGTCTAATGACTCCGCCCACTGGCTTTCAGCAGCATGCCAAAACGGCCAACAAGTATTTTGTGTCCGCCATTTTTCCTCGGCAAGAAGCTGGAAGCGCTGTCCGTTGGGTCATGTCAAGATCATTCATTTGGAGAGCTGTGTATAAGGTAAAAGTAATTAAATCTTACAAAATGTTTGCCAAGTACTTAAAACACATTTTTTCTCACAAAGTCAATGGTTTTATTTGCTAGTAAGTAACGTCGAGTAACATGAGTATCAGCTAAGCTAGTGTGCTGCAGGTTAGTGCTCAGTTAGCTAACATAAACATTACATTAGGCAAAATGCATCATAGTATTAGGGCTAATTTTTCTGGAAATGTGCTTGCTTACATTATGTGTTTGTATAGTATGAACATGTCTGTAGTTCAAATATGGTTGTTGTTGCTCTACACTTAAAACTTTGAAGCTAACTTTTTAATTTAGTTGAATGGGGTTGTAGCTTAGCTTCTATCATACTTTGCAGTCACGTGATTACCATGGATACCTGGCGGGCAAGAAATGCTAACAAAATGGCGACGAACAGTGGCCAGCCAGGGGAATTGCCGATTTCCAATACTACAATCAATTAACTATTTAGACCATATGTCACCAAATGTTCAAATAGATATCAAGAAAAGATTAACATACTCGGAACGTGTGATCCATAACGTTACACAGCACCCGCTGATGTTTTCATTGCTTTGAAGCTGGCAAAGTCTCTACCAGACTTGGAGTTTGGAGTTATTTACATATGTTATAGAGAATCTTACCGCACAAAAAATGAAAGCCTACAAAAGTACAGATAGCTATCTTTTTATCAAGAGTGGATGGGTTAACAACGCTGTCGTATGGGAGGTGAAAAACAGGAATATCTTCATAAAAGGTGAGTCTTACTAGCTAACGTTAGCCGTTTGCTAATGTTTGCATGTTTGTAGCTATAAGTTACACAAAGTGACATCTGTTCCATCGTGTGATAAAGTTTTCATCTGAATATGTACACCCTGCCTGCCGGCGAATGACAGCTTGATAAGTAGTTTTAAAAAAAAAAAAACGTATGCAAACGTATACGAAATGCGTATAATCCTGTCAGCAATCTGTTAGGTTGTAATGTAGTAGTAATAAGTATATGATAGTATGCATGCAAGTAACTGTAAGTAACTAGAAAATGTAATTTTGAGGAAATTACCAGTGCATGAAAATATAAACATACTGTATATTAACATAAAATGCAAAACAAACTTTTATTTGATAACAGTTGGCAGAAGTCATAGTTGATAACAACTGACAGTTGAAATGGCTGAACAGTTAAATAGTTGAGTAGTTTAAATAGTTAAATTATTTAATAGTGAATTATTGTAGTGAGGACATTTATTTTGAAACAGTTGTGGGCAGAGGAAATAGTTGAACAGGATCTGTAGAGCCAGATTGTATGTTTAAAGCCTGAGACAGAGTATATAGTTTAAAAGTTAAATGTAGATAGTGTAATGGATGTTTATAGACAGAAAGTTGAATGGATGTTGATAGGCAGATTGTTTAATGGATGTTGATGGGATAGTTTAATGGGTAGATGAGTGAATGGTTTGAAGAGGATGAATGGATAGAAAGTTGGATGGAATGTGCCTTATATCCTTGAAGAATGGAGATACAGAGGGAGAGTTGGCCTAATTGAGCAGAAAGCAGTTGATACAGGTGCAATCAGTTTAACCAGCTTTTTGATGGGACCTAGTTGAGCAGCTGGAAGTTGATACAGGTGCAAATCAAGTTAATTAGCCCATTATGATGTCATAGTCCCCATACAAAGTCTATGGGGAAAAATAAGCTTGTTTTTTATTAATATCTCAAAAAAAGTATAAAAGTTTACAAAAGTGAAATACATTCCTCAAGTCTCCTTTTCAAGACCCACGTTACAAAGTTTGAACGAAGTTTTCGTTAAACGGTTGAAGCTGAATTAGGCCGAGAAATTTGGTGGGAAGAATAATAATAACTAGAAAAGCATTTCCTGAAGGAAATACAGTGCATGAAAATGCAAAAATATGATGTAAAATATCATACAGAGTAAAACAAACTATATTGGTTGCTAGGTAGATGAGGTTTAATATAGTTGGAATGACTGAACAGTTAAATAAGTGGATAGTTTAAATGGTTAAATTATTTAGGTAGATAGTGACGATAACTGACACTTGAATGGCTCTAATGTTTGCTAGCAGTTATGCTAACTATGTTAACAAAGATAATAATGTTAACCAAGTATGCTAACTAGCATGCTAACAATGTTAAAATCCTAAGTATGCTAACCATGTGACTTAGCTAACTTAGCTAATCATTTTAGCAGTTTTGCTAAAAATGCTAACTAACATGCTAACATGCTAGCATGCTAACTTTGTTAACCATGTGACTTAGCTAACTTAGCTAATCATTATAAGTAGTTTTGCTTTAAAAATGCTAACTAGCATCTTAACATGCTAACTTTCTTAACCATGTGACTTAGCTAACTTAGCTAATCATTATAAGTAGTTTTTGCTAAAAATGCTAATTAGCATCTTAACATGCTAGCATGCTAACTATCTTAACCATGTGACTTAGCTAACTTAGCTAATCATTTTTAGCAGTTTTGCTAAAAATGCTAACTAAGCGTGCTAACATGCTAGCATGCTAACTATGCTAACCATGTTACTTAGCTAACTTAGCTAACTAGCTACAGTGGGTAGGAGTCATAGTTGATGACAAGTAACAGTTACAATGGCTGAACAGTTAAAAAGTTCAGTAGTTTAAAGCGTTAAATTGTTTAACAGTGAAATATTGTAGTGTTTCAAGATGGCGGCGTAATAACACGCAGCGACCTCTCTGTCCCAACCGCACGGTGTTTTGTTCGTTTAAAAGTGTTTGTCCGGAAGTTTTACGTGTTCGTCTTGTCTTACTACGCCGTACTACAAGTACAGCAGGCAGTTTTTAATCGACATCTGCAAAAGCAAGTTTTGCAGCGTTCTGGACTTTGCAACAGAGGCGCTAAAGGAACTCGGACTACTCCGGCCTGCAACAACACGGACTCGCCTGCTACTCCTCCCGGAAAGAAAGCGCCGGAAGCGGTGTGCGAGGAAGCAGAAGAGGGGCAAGCGGGCGTCCGGGCCAGGCTAGCGGCTAGCCCAACTCGCCCAGCCATACCATCCATTCTCCTGGCAAATGTACGATCACTGGACAACAAAATGGATCACATACGACTGCTGAGATCAACGAACCGGACAGTAAGTAACTGCTGTGTGCTCGTCTTCACTGAGACTTGGTTAAATGACAACATTCCGGACTCTGCTGTACAACTGGAGCAGCTAGCATGCTATCGAGCAGACAGGGCCATTGTAAAGGGAGGTAAATCACGAGGAGGAGGAATCTGTGTTTACATCCGTGGCGAATGGTGCGGGACACTGTAGTAGTATGCAAACACTGCTCACCACTGGCAGAGTTCATGATCATAAAAGTGCCGACCTTTTACCTGCCAAAGGGAAATTACTGCGATTCTGCTAGTCGCGGTATACATCCCGCCTACCAACAACAACAGCGATAAGAACGCGGCTCTTAGTGAACTGTACCAGGCTGTCAGTGAACAACAGACGGCACACCCAGACGGTTTCACCATCTTCACTGGAGATTTTAACCATGCTGATCTAAAAACTGTACTTCCAAAGCTACACCAGCATGTTGATTTTCCAACAAGAGGAGATAACATCCTGGACCTGGTCTACACTACACACAAAGGAGCATACAAAGCCACCCCCCTCCCCCACATTGGACTTTCAGACCATATCACTGTTATGCTAATGCCCGTTATGCTAATGCCCGCGGTTCGTAAGCAGGTAAAAGTGTGGCCTGAGGGAGCCTCCGATGCTCTTCAAGACTGCTTTGACACAACAGACTGGGAAATGTTTAAGCAGGCAGCCACTTACAACAACCGGACAGACATAGAGGAGTATACAGACACTGTAACCTCTTACATCACCAAGTGCATCGATGATGTGACCCACACAAAACATCATCACTCACGGGCTAACTGGAAGCCATGGCTGACAGGGGATGTCCTCAGGCTGCTGAGGGCCAGAGACAAAGCCTACAGAGCTGGGGATGAAGCTGGCATGAAAACAGCGAGAGCCAACCTGTCCCGTGGCATCAAGGAAGCAAAAAAGGAATACACTCACAAGATAACCACCCACTTCAAAGACAGCAGGAACTCACAAAGCCTATGGCAGGGCATTTCAGGCCCTCACGGACTACAAGCCGCGCCACAGAGCTGTGAGAGCAACATCCCTCTGCTCAACAACCTGAACCGCTTCTTTGCTCGCTTTGAAGCACAAAACAGCACCTGCCCACAGAAGACCCATCCCCCTCTACATGAGCAGCCCCTGTGCCTCTCTGCCGACAGCGTGAAGAGGACACTTGCTGCTATCAACACCGTAAGGCAACAGGTCCAGACAACATCCCAGGTCGTGCGCTGAAGGACTGCGCAGGGGAGCTTAAGGATGTCTTCACAGACATCTTTAACACTTCCCTGAAGCAAGCCATCGTCCCATCATGTTTCAAAGCTGCCACCATCATACCTGTGCGAAGAAAACTGCTCCATCCTGCTTCAATGACTACCGCCCTGTGGCACTGACACCCATCATCATGAAGTGCTTTGAGCGGCTTGTCATGTCACATATCAAAGCCATTCTCCCCCCCACCCTGGACCCCTTCCAGTTTGCATACCGAGCCAAGCGGTCTACAGAGGATGCAATCTGCTCTGCCCTCCACCCAGCCCTCACCCACCTGGAAAAAGAGACTCATATGTGAGATTGCTGTTTATAGACTTCAGTTCTGCATTCAACACCATAATACCACAACAACTCATCTGCAAACTTGACAAACTGGGACTCAGTACCTACCTCTGCAACTGGCTACTGGACTTCCTCTGTCAGAGGCCCCAAGTAGTGCGTGTTGGCAACAATACCTCAAGCAGCATCACACTGAGCACAGGGGCCCCAAGGCCTGCGTGCTCAGTCCGCTGCTCTTCACCCTGCTGACGCATGACTGCACTGCAACCTACAGCAACAATCACATAGTGAAATTTGCTGACGACACAACTCTGGTGGGTCTCATCACCAAGGGCGACGAGACTCAATACAGGTTGGAGGTCGACCATCTGACCACGTGGTGCAGGGACAACAACCTCCTGCTGAGCGTCCAGCAAGACCAAAGAGATTGTTGTTGACTTCCGGAGAGGTCACACCCAACACCTGCCACTGACCATCGACGGTGCTGTGGTGGAGAGAGCGAGCAGCACCAAATTCCTGGGGGTGCACATCAGTGAAGACCTCTCCTGGACCACCAACACTGCATCACTGGCGAAGAGAGCTCAGCGCCGCCTGTACTTCCCTCGCGAAAACTCAGGCGAGCAAGAGCTCCACCAGCCATCATGACCACATTCTACCGAGGCACCATTGAGAGCATCCTCTCCAGCTGTATCGCTGTGTGGGGCGGAAGCTGCACTGAATACAACAGGAAAGCCCTGCAGCGCATAGTGAACACAGCTGGAAGGATCATTGGTGCTTCACTACCCCCCCTGAAGGACATTTACACCACCCACCTCACCCGCAAGGCGACCAAAATTGTGAGTGATGCAAGTCACCCCGCTCACAATCTGTTTGATCTACTGCCCTCTGGGAAGAGGTACAGAAGCCTGCGGCTCCAAGACTACCAGACTCACCAACAGCTTCATACACCAAGCTGTAAGGATGCTGAACTCTCTCCCTCCTCTCCCCCTCCACCCTCAGCTACATAACATCCTGGACATTGGACCCACAATGGCCGCCTGCACTACTCCACCTGCACACTTGAACACTTGCACACTTGTACACTTTACAACTTGGTGTTGTTGTCCTGAAAACACAACACTTCTGCTGCTCTTACATAACTTGCACCACTATGCCACTTTCTTCTTTATTACTTAGGTCAAACAGTATTTTATAGTATTTTACAGTATTTGCACTAGTATTTTATTGACTGTCTATGCACAATTTGGACAAAATTTTGCTGCTCTTATTTTTTCATTATTATATGTGCCCTCTTATTTACTTATTTACTTACTTTTTTGTTTACTTGAATGTTATGTTTGTCTCATGGACTTAAAATTGGTCAAATATGTCTTGTCTTCACCGTGGGATAGTGAGAAACGTAATTTCGATCTCTTTGTATGTCTGGAACATGTGAAGAAATTGACAATAAAGCTGACTTTGACTTTGACTTTGACTTTGTGAGGACTTTTATTTTGAAACAGTTTTTGGCAGAGGAAGCAGTTGAACAGGATGTGTAATAGGGCCAGTTTGTATGCTTAAAGCCTGAGACTGGCAGTTGGTCCAGGTGGCCCGAACACCTGCCATAGGATTCTAATTGCTTAACGGCTCTATTGTGATGTCATCAGCCCATGTTAAGTCTATGGGGAAATTTTGACTAGTTTTTAATTAATAGTTTAAAAAGTATAAAAGTTACAAAGTTGAAAAATACAAAGCCCACATGTCCTAAGTAAGACCTACGTAACATAGTTTGAATGAAGTTTCTACGTTACACGGTTTAAGCTGCATTAACTGCGTTAGAAGAAGAAGAATAAGAAGAAGAAGAAGAAGAAGAAGAAAAAGCCTTGGAATAACAGTACAGTGCATTTTCATGCACTGTAACTAGAGAATGTAATTCCAGGGAATTACGAGTGCATGAAAATGAAGCTAGGACAGACATAGCATAGCTTAATAAAAAGTTGATAGTTTAGACGTAGACAGTTTAAAAGTTGAATGTAGATAGTTTAACAGTTGTTAATAGACAGATAGTTTAATAGACAGATAGTTTAATGAATGTTGAAAGTTTAAAAGTTATATGTAGATAGTTTAAAAGTTGTTGACAGACTGATAGTTTAATGTGTGTTGATAGACAAATAGTTTAAAGGCTCTATATAGGTAGATAGTTGACAATAACTGACAGTTGGAATGGCTCTAATGTTTGACCAAGTTACTTAGTTAACTTAGCTCATGTTTTCTAGCAGTTTTGGTAAAAATGCTAACAATGCTAACATGCTAACTATGCTAACCATGTGACTTAGCTAACTTAGATAATCATTTTAGCAGCTATGAGGTAGATGAGGTTTTAAAAGGTTAAATTATTTGCTAGATAGATGAGGTTTAATATAGTTGGAATGACTGAACAGTTAAATAAGTGGATAGTTTAAAAGGTTAAATTATTTACTAGGTAGATGAGGTTTAATATAGTTGGAATGACTGAACAGTTAAATAGGTGGATGGTTTAAAAGGTTAAATTATTTGCTAGGTAGATGATGTTTAATATAGTTGGAATGACTGAACAGTTAAATAGGTGGATGGTTTAAAAGGTTTAATTATTTGCTAGGTAGATGAGGTTTAATATAGTTGGAATGACTGAACAGTTAAATAGGTGGATGGTTTAAAAGGTTTAATTATTTGCTAGGTAGATGATGTTTAATATAGTTGGAATGACTGAACTAGGTAGATGAGGTTTAATATAGTTGGAATGACTGAACAGTTAAATAGGTGGATGGTTTAAAAGGTTAAATTATTTGCTAGATAGATGATGTTTAATATAGTTGGAATGACTGAACTAGGTAGATAAGGTTTATTATAGTTGGAATGACTGAACAGTTAAATAGGTGGATGGTTTAAAAGGTTTAATTATTTGCTAGGTAGATGAGGTTTAATGTAGTTGGAATGACTGAACTAGGTAGATGATGTTTAATATAGTTGGAATGACTGAACTAGGTAGATGAGGTTTAATATAGTGGGAATGACTGAACAGTTAAATAGGTGGATGGTTTAAAAGGTTAAATTATTTGCTAGGTAGATGATAACTAGGTAGATGAGGTTTAATATAGTTGGAATGACTGAACAGTTAAATAGGTGGATAGTACAAAAGGTTAAATTATTTGCTAGGTAGATGAGGTTTAATATAGTTGGAATGACTGAACAGTTAAATAGGTGGATAGTTTAATTGGTTAAATTATTTGCTAGGTAGATGAGTTTTAATATAGTTGGAATGACTGAACTAGGTAGATGAGGTTTAATATAGTTGGAATGACTGAACAGTTAAATAGGTGGATAGTTTAAAAGGTTAAACTATTTGCTAGATAGATGAGGTTTAATATAGTTGGAATGACTGAACAGTTTCTCAGGATTATAGCATAGAATGAGACTGTATGCTTAAAGCCTGAGAAACTGACAGTTGATGCAGGTGGCCTAACCACCTGGCACAATATTCTAATTGCTATGATGTCATAAAGCCTGAGAAACTCAGAGTTGATCCAGGTGGCCTGGCCAGAGCCATATATGCTGATCCAGGTGGCCTGAACACCTGGCATAGGATTCTAATTGCTATTGTGATGTCATAATCTAATGTTAATAATCTGAAGTCACATAAGTAAGACCTACGCAACGCAGTTTGAATGAAGTTTCTACGTTAAACAGTTGAAGCTGTATTAAACGCACAAAAAGCGTTAGAAGAAGAACTAGAAAAGCATTTCCTGAAGGAAATACAGTGCATGAAAATGCAAAAAATATGATGTAAAATATCATACAGAGTAAAAACAAACTATATTGGTTGCTAGGTAGATGAGGTTTAATATAGTTGGAATGACTGAACAGTTAAATAGGTGGATAATTTAAATGGTTAAATTATTTAGGTAGATAATTGACGATAACTGACAGTTGGAATGGCTCTAATGTTTGCTAGCAGTTATGCTAACTATGGTATCAAAGATAATATTGTCAACTAAGTTACTTAACTTAGCTAATGTTTTTATTTTTAGCAGTTATGCTAACTATGCTAACCATGTTACTTAGTAAACTTAGCTAATCATTTTTAACAGTTATGCTAACTATGCTAACATGCTAGCATGTTAACTATGTTAACCATGTTACTTAGCTAACTTAGCTAATCATTTTTAGCAGTTTTGCTAAAAATGCTAACTAACATGCTAACTATGCTAACCATGTTACTTAGCTAATCATTTTTAACAGTTATGCTAACTATGCTAACTAGCATGCTAACATGCTAACTATGCTAACCATATTACGTAGCTAACTTAGCTAATCATTTTTAACAGTTATGCTAACTATGCTAACATGCTAACTATGCTAACCATGTTACTTAGCTAACTTAGCTAACTAGCTACAGTGGGTAGGAGTCATAGTTGATGACAAGTAGACAAACAGTTACAATGGCTGAACAGTTGAAAAGTTCAGTAGTTTAAAGGGTTAAATTGTTTAACAGTGAAATATTGTAGTGAGGACTTTTATTTTGAAACAGTTTTTGGCAGAGGAAGCAGTTGAATAGGGTGTGTAGTCTTAATAGGGCCAGTTTGTATGCTTAAAGCCTGAGACTGGCAGTTGATGCAGGTGGCCCGAACACCTGCCATAGGATTCTAATTGCTTAACGGCTCTATTGTGATGTCATCAGCCCATGTTAAGTCTATGGGGAAATTTTGACTAGTTTTTCATTAATAGTTTAAAAAGTATAAAAGTTACAAAGTTGAAAAATACAAAGCCCACATGTCCTAAGTAAGACCTAATGTAACATAGTTTGAATGAAGTTTCTACGTTAAACGGTTTAAGCTGCATTAACTGCGTTAGAAGAAGAAGAAGAAGAAGAAGAAGAACTAGAAAAGCATTTCCTGAAGGAAATACAGTGCATGAAAATGCAAAAATATGATGTAAAATATCATACTGAGTAAAAACAAACTATATTAGTTGCTAGGTAGATGAGGTTTAATATAGTTGGAATGATTGAACGGTTAAATAGGTGGATAATTTAAATCGTTAAATTATTTAGGTAGATAATTGACGATAACTGACAGTTAGAATGGCTCTAATGTTTGCTAGCAGTTATCATAAGATAATAATGTTACCCAAGTTACTTAACTTAGTTAACTTAGCTAATGTTTTCATATTTAGTAGTTTATGCTAATTAGCATGCTAACATGTTAAGTATGCTAACCATGTGACTTAGCTAACTTAGCTAATCATTTTTAGTAGGTATGCTAACTAGCATGCTAACATGCTAACTATGTTAACCATGTTACTTAGCTAACTTAGCTAATCATTTTTAGCAGTTATGCTAACTATGCTAACTAACATGCTAGCATGCTAACTATGCTAACCACATTACTTAGCTAACTTAGCTTATCATTTTTAGCAGTTTTACTAACTATGCTAACTAGCATGTTAACATGCTAGCATGTTAACTATGCTAACAACGTTACTTAGCTAACTTAGCTAATCATTTTTAGCAGTTTTGCTAAAAACGCTAACTAGCATGCTAACACGCTAGCATGCTCTATGCTAACCACGTTACTTAGCTAACTTAGCTAATCATTTTTGACAGTTTTGCAAAAAATGCTAACTAGCATGCTAACACGCTAACATACTAACTATGCTAACCACGTTACTTAGCTAACTTAGCTAATCATTTTTAGCAGTTTTGCTAAAAATCTAACTAGCATCTTAACATCTTTAGCATGCTAACTATCTTAACCATGCTAACTAGCTACAGTGGGTAGGAGTCATAGTTGATGACAAGTAACAGCTACAATGGCTGAACAGTTAAAAAGTTCAGTAGTTTAAAGGGTTAAATTGTTTAACAGTGAAATATTGTAGTGAGGACTTTTATTTTGAAACCGTTTTTGGCAGAGGAAGCAGTTGAACAGGATGTGTAGTCTTAATAGGGCCAGTTTGTATGCTTAAAGCCTGAGACTGGCAGTTGGTCCAGGTGGCCTGAACACCTGCCATAGGATTATAATTGCTGTGATGTCATAAAGGGCAATGTTAAGTCAATGGGGAAATTTTGATAGTTTTTAATTAATAGTTTAAAAAGTATAAAAGTTACAAAGATGAAAAATACAAAGCCCACATGTCCTAATTAAGACCTACGCGTCAATGTTTGAATGAAGTTTCTACGCTAAACGGTTGAAGCTGCATTAGCTGCGTTAGAAGAAGAATAATAACTAGAGAGGGCTGAAGCAGAGCACTTGATGCCAACTTTAAACACTCCAGCAGACATTTTGGAAATTAACATATTGTTATAGGCCTACTTATGATTAAAGTGTTGTTTAAGAATTGTAGGGGTAGATAGGGCGAATACGACATTAGCCTATCTGACTTTATCAAGCTGTCTACAGCCGCCCGAACTGGCAGATCTTGTCAGTCAAATGAGTTCATCTTGAATGTGCCCATTGACACTATGTTCCAACACAAAAAGGAAATAGTAAAAGATGTGAAGTGCCGCAGAAAATTACCCAAATGTCCCTCACTGGTCCAGAAAAGCAACTGTTGCATCAAAGAATTTATAACCACATGCTCTCATTGATTGTATGATTGCACTATTTGTGGTATGCAGGCATT
The DNA here is from genome assembly GCF_017589495.1 of Alosa alosa. NCBI lineage: Eukaryota > Metazoa > Chordata > Actinopteri > Clupeiformes > Clupeidae > Alosa > Alosa alosa. The sequence goes on along the minus strand of NC_063194.1, from coordinate 279,277 downwards.
GTACAACAGGGCCCCCATATCCAGTATTCACAGAATCATCACATATCCAGTTCATAACAACAATTAAATTATAGATATAGTCACCTACAAATGAAACTAGGGGCGCTTGTTTTATTGAGCAGGTCTTACATAGAAGCCATAATAAGGCTGTATCTGTGTATTATTTAAAATTTTAGGCTATGGTATGTTTATTTTTTCTTCACACAGGATGTTAGTGTGCCGTGGGACATTGTTAGGAATGACTGAACAGTTAAATAGGTGGATAGTTAAAAAGGTTAAATTATTTGCTAGGTAGAAGAGGTTTAATATAGTTGGAATGACTGAACTAGATAGATGAGGTTTAATATAGTTGGAATGACTGAACAGTTAAATAGATGGATATGTTAAAAGGTTAAATTATTTGCTAGGTAGATGAGGTTTAATATAGTTGGAATGACTGAACAGTTAAATAGATGGATAGTTTAAAAGGTTAAATTATTTGCTAGGTAGATGAGGTTTAATATAGTTGGAATGACTGAACAGTTAAATAGGTGGATAGTTTGAATGGTTAAATGATTTGCTAGGTAAATGAGGTTTAATATAGTTGGAATGACTGAACAGTTAAATAGGTGGATAGTTTAAATGGTTAAATTATTTGCTAGGTAAATGAGGTTTAATATAGTTGGAATGACTGAACAGTTAAATAGGTGGATAGTTTAAATGGTTAAATTATTTGCTAGGTCGATGAGGTTTAATATAGTTGGTATGACTGAACTGGGTAGATGAGGTTTAATATAGTTGGAATGACTGAACAGTTAAATAGGTGGATAGTTAAAAAGGTTAAATGATTTGCTAGGTAAATGAGGTTTAATATAGTTGGAATGACTGAACAGTTAAATAGGTGGATAGTTTAAATGGTTAAATTATGTTGTGGACAGAGGAAACAGTTGAACAAGATGTGTAGCCTAGTCTTATTAAGAGAATGAGACTGTATGCCTGAGAAACTGACAGTTGATGCAGGTGGCCGGAACACTTGGCCCAGGATTCTAATTGCTTAAGTGCTCTATTATGATGTCATCAGCCAATGTTAAGTCAATGGGGAAATTTGTATTAGTTTTTAATTAATAGTTTAAAAAGTATAAAAGTTACAAAGATGAAAAATACAAAGCCCACATGTCCTAAGTAAGACCTACGCAACATAGTTTGAATGAAGTTTCTACGTTAAACGGTTTAAGCTGCATTAACTGCGTTAGAAGAAGAAGAATAAGAAGAAGAAGAAGAAGAAGAAGAAAAAGCCTTGGAATAACAGTACAGTGCATTTTCATGCACTGTAAAAAGCCTTGGAATAACAGTACAGTGCATTTTCATGCACTGTTATAATAAGAAGAATTCGGATAACAGTAGAGTGCATTTACAAGGATACAAGGATACAAGGATACAAGGAAGTTTATTGTCACATGCATATAGTTACTGGAAGTAAGAAATGCAGTGAAATTATGTCTGGTGTCAGCCTATTTGTGCATTAATGGGGGAGGATTGGGATTGGGTGGGGGGCACCAACAAGGAGCACCCAAGAGCAACAGGGGCAAGGAAAAACTCCCTTACCAAGGAAGAAACCTTGGGCAGATCCACGGCTCAAGGGGCTAACCCAACTGCCAGGGGTCTTGGTGTGTGTGTTGGGGGATGACAGGGAGATGGGATAGTGTGCTGTGTATGTGGGGAGAGGGCAGTGTGCAATATGTGTGTTGGAGAAGCTTCCTCATGAGACAATGTGCTGTGTATTGGGGGGGGCAGTGTGCTGTAAGTATGTTGGGGATGTGTGTTGGAGAAGCTTCCTGATGAAATAATGTGCTGTGTATGTAGGGGCAGGGACTTACTATTGCAAGCAGAGTACTGTATGTAATGTATGTGAGTGATGACAGTGAAGATGTGTGTGTGGGCGGGAGGGGAGTGGAGCAGTGACTGTGTGTGTGTGTGTGTGTAGTGTGTAGGTGGGTAGGTGGGGGCAGTGTGCTGTAAGTATGTAGAGGATGTGTGTTGGAGAAGATCCTGAAGACAATGTGCTGTGTATGTGGGGGGGCAGTGTGCAGCAAGTATGTAGAGGAGGCTTACTATAGCAAGCAGTGTGCTGTATGTATGTGAAGTGATGACAGTGATGATGTAAGTGTGTGTGTGTTGGGGGTCAGGGACTTACTATTGCAAGCAGAGTACTGTATGTAATGTATGTAGTGATGACAGTGAAGATGTGTGTGTGGGCGGGAGTGGAGCAGTGACTGTGTGTGTATGTGTGTGTGGGTAGGTGGGGGCAGTGTGCTGTAAGTATGTAGAGGATGTGTGTTGGAGAAGATCCTGAAGACAATGTGCTGTGTATGTGGGGGGGGGGCAGTGTGCAGCAAGTATGTAGAGGAGTGCTGTATGTATGTGAAGTGATGACAGTGATGATGTAAGTGTGTGTGTTGGGGATGGGGATGGGGTGGGGTGGGGGGGGGGGGGCAGAAAGGCTAGGCAATCAAGGACATGGGTAGATGGAGGAGAAATCAAAAATAATAAATAAAAAGTGTGCAAAAGTTGGAGAAAGTCAGATATGTGTGTGTGTGTGTGTGTGTGTGTTTTGACGTGTGATGAAATAAGAAAATAAATAAAAGGTCTGTAGCATAGGGAGAGGGATGTAAAAGTGCTAAAAGTCTTGTAGGTGTGTGTGTGTGAGGGGGTCATGAGTGCTGAGGGTGAATGAGTGCAAAGTCAGTATAGTGTGAGTTCAGAGTTGGGAAATGTTTGAGAGTGCTGAGGAGTGAATGTGTGCAAAGTCAGTATAGTGTGAGTTCAGAGTTCGGATGGCCTGGGGATAAAAACTTCTCCTGAGTCTCTCAGTTCTGCCTTTGTGACTACAAGTCTTCTTGATTTCAGCGGTAGGAATAATCCATTGTTAGGATGAGAAGAGTCCTTCAGAATCTTTTGGGCTCTTAGGAGTACTCTTCTGGAATAGATATCTTGTATCTTATTTTCATGCACTCTAACTAGAAATGCAATTCCAAGGAATTACCAGTGCATGAAAATGCTAAAGTTGTGATGTAAAATATCATGTATAGTTAAAACAGATAATATAGAGATGGTTACTACGGTGATGCTAGGATAGACATGGTGGTTGCCTAGCTTAATAAAAGTTGATAGTTTAAAAGTAGACTGTTTAAAAGCTGAATGTAGATAGTTTAAAAGTTGTTGATAGACAGCTAGTTTAAACCTTTCGTGCCCGTGCCGAACATTCCATTTTTGGTGCTGGATGACCTCCTTACACAAAAAACCTTATTTCTTGAGTATAATACATACCATCAATGGGATATACATACCATTGTAATCAGAAGGGTCAGTTCTATCAAATTATGTAAAATACATATGGTAATGTTGATATAGTAATGAACAGTCTTTGAAAATCCTCTCCAAATGTATACCGAAATACGTTAAAATTTAATTTCATCCGCATAAAAATGAATTTTCATCATATTTCTATACGAGATAGAGAAAAATATATAGTGTATGACATGTTTAGCAAGTTGTGGGCTATTTAACAAAAAAGACTGAATTGGAATATCATTAACCTTTCAAAAGTTATGATAAATTAAGTGATAAGTGTAAAAAAATGCAGGAAACGGGATTTAGAATGTTGACAGAATTCACATTCTCTTTCTCACCAAAAACATAAAAGTATGCATAAAAACTAATAATGAAGTCAGACACAGTGGTTTAGATTTATTTGGTCCATAAGAATAAACCATTTATTTGTATATAAGCAAATGCTACAGTCAACAATAATGATATATAAAAGAAAAACATGTACCTTACCTGTAATACAGGAAGTAAGTATACTGTATATTTATTGAAGATCAATTCTGAATAGAGACATAGAATACATTTGATTCAACAGATACAACTTCCTTATATAAATTAGTGTAATATGAAAATGATATACATCTATAAAATGTATTATTTATGAAAAGCTAGGAATACAATCAACTTCAACATCACTCAAAAATCAATGTGTGTAAACATTTGAAAGTGGATTACATAGAACAAGCCTGTTGAGAATAAACACATATACACACAAACTCTCACACACACACACACACACACACACACACACACACACACACACACACACACACACACAGAGGAGGATAGGGAAAGGTGGGGTGGGGAACCTGAAGGTTAAACACAGAAGACCTATGACTCATAACGAAATGCATCCCCTTCTGTAGAATGCCAAATCTGACAACAATTTTTTTTACCAAAAAAGCAGTCACCTACCGCTAAACTCCAGGCTATACAAGCTACTTTAGTGTTATTATGTATTGTTTTTATAACAAAGCCAACAATTTTTCTTTGGCTCCTGCTGTACAGGAATATGTACTTGATGAAAAGACGACAGAGTAGTAGTTGGAGCAGCTGAAGGCGAGGCTTAAATTTTGACGGAAATGCCTGCCAGCTGTTGTGATAGATTTTCGCCAAAGTCTTTCTGGCTGTAGCTACCAAACCTAGGTTCAGCACCAGATTCTGCATTGCCAAACTGAAATAATAAGAAACTACTGAAACAGCAATGTCAATGGAGAAAAAGTGTACACAATATGTATTTCTCATTTGGTAAACGCTCCATGATCCCTTCAGAGACTTGGTTCCCCAGTAGCAATGGATATTAGGGAGGGAAGTGAAGTCCCATGTCAATGATCAATCCCAGAAAACTGTGAAACTCTTCTGGGGTCTCTTCGTCCCATGCCTCTGCACTGTGTGTGTTTGCATCTGGCCGCCTACTAAGCACAACCTCCCACCCGTTCCGGTTGGTAAAATCACATATGCCTGGGACAACAATATAAAAATCAACATAACAAGTCTATTTCAGTGTTTTAGTGGCAGTCTACACCACCCTACGCACGCCACCTAAATCTATACCTTCTTCCTCCATCCTCACATGGTCTTCAACATTGTGAGCGCAAGCTCATCAGCAGTCAGCTACCTCTTCAGGCCTGCAAGGAGGTCTGTGTAGGTCTTGTCATCCTCCATCTGAAACAACAGTAAAATCATACAAATGGAATACATTTATTAATTTAAAAAATAAAATCACAAAACTACAGATGTGTGCGTGTGTGCACATACATACACAAGAAGAGGTAGCCTAAACTATTGAAGCATTTTGAGTAACTCAAAAATATTTAGAAGTATGAAAAGTCATTTTATTACACATGGGTTTAGCTACCCTAAATCTGATTGCCTGGCTGGCATTAAGATAAAGACAGATTACATTTCACCTAGTAACTAACTGCTTAAATGCAATAATGACATTTCTGACATAATATGTGATTTCACATCATGTTTTCTATAAAACTACATATTGAGAAGAGTAGAATATCAAGTCATGCCATCTTAGAAAATGTTGAGACAAGCACGTCTGATGTTTGTCATTTAGAAGTTAGCAAGGTAAAACAGTTCACTACAAACTGCCTAGCAAGGTAACAACCCGAGGAGAGGCAATATGTTAATTAGGACTACATTTCTGACAGAATCCTTGATTTCACATCTTGTTTTCTACAACTACATATTGAGAGGAGTAAAAATATCGCTCAACTTATTTCATGTAAGAGAATGCAACTTAGAAACGCGGCGCCCATTGATTTATTCAGCTTTGGTATGCTATACTGACTTGCCAATATAATGCTTACATAACAAGCAAATTGGTACTAGAAAACAAACTTACTTACAGGTTATATACTAACAGGTTTTTAATGAAATTGTCAAATGAAAATAACTGATATCAAAAGCAAACAAGAGTACTGCAAGCAGTTCAGAGTAATGCAGCTAGTTAAAGTTACATGACGATGCACTTAGCCCCCGCTATGCCATAATGTTGACGCTGATGAGAAAGCATATTACTGTCAAATAACATGATTTTATGACTACAAATTAAGATTAACCATAACTAGAAACGATGTAAAATATATATTACCTCAGTTTATCCAGCTGTGTGGTTTCCAGTCGAGGTAAACTCCAACGAAGTGCAGGTGGCATCTGGCGGTCCATGTTAAAATGTACGACTGAAGTGAAAAGTTTTTTTCACGACTCATCTTCAAGTATCCAAAACATTTCGCGCCATAAACCCCTTAACCAATCATATCAAATTGAAGCTTATGTTGTCAGCATTACGGGGAAGATTTCAGAAATAAAATCAGTCATTGGACAGCTGAGATATTAGATGATTGGTCATCGTTAAAATTTTAACGAAATTAGAACGGTCGGGCTTGTAAGGGTTAATAGATAGTTTAATGATAGTTTAAAAGTAGACCGTTTAAAAGTTGAAGGTAAATAGTTTAAAAGTTGTTGACAGACTGGAAGTTGAATGAATGTTGATATTCAAATAGTTTAATGGCTGTGTATAGGTAAATATTTGACGATAACTGAAAGTTGGAATGGCTCTAATGTTTGCTAGCAGTTATGCTAAGATTTTTAACTATGCTAACCATGCTACTTAGCTAATGTTTTATAGCAGTGCTAGCAATACTAACCTGCTAACCATGCTACTTAGCTAACGTTTTCTAGCAGTTTAATGAATGTTGATATTCAAATAGTTTAATGGTGATAACTGAAAGTTGGAATGGCTCTAATGTTTACTAGCAGTTATGCTAAGATTTTTAATTCTGCTAACCATGCTACTTAGCTAATGTTTTATAGCAGTGCTAGCAATGCTAACATGCCATGCTACTTAGCCATGTGACTTAGCTAACCAAGCTTATCATTTTAGTAGTTATGCTAACTATGCTAATTAACATGCTAACAATGTTAGCATGCTAACTATGTTAACCATGTTACTTAGCTAACTTAGCTAATCATTTTTAGCAGTTATGCTAACTATGCTAACTAGCATGTTAACTATGCTAACCATGTTACTTAGCTAACCGAGCTAATCATTTTTAGCAGTTTTGCTAAAAATGCTTGCTAGCATGCTAACTATGCTAACCATGTTACTTTAGCTAACCTAGCTAATCATTTTTAGCAGTTTTGCTAAAAATGCTAACTATCACGCTAACATGCTAGCATGCTAACTATGTTAACCATGTGACTTAGCTAACCTAGCTAATTATTTTTAGCAGTTTTGTTGAAAATGTTAACAATGCTAACATGCTAACTTTGTTAACCATGCTAACTAGCTACAGTGGGTGGGAGTCATAGTTGATGAAAAGTGTTGATATAGTTGATGACAAGTTAAAAGTTGTTGATAGACAGCTAGTGAATGTATATAGTTTAAAAGTTTAAAAGTTGAATGTAGATAGTTTAAAAGTTGTTGATAGACAGCTAGTTTAATAGATAGATAGTTTAATGATAGTTTAAAAGTAGACCGTTTAAAAGTTGAATGTAAAAAGTTCAGTAGTTTAATGGGTTACATTGTTCAACAGTGGATTATTGTAGTGAGGACTTTTATTTTGAAACAGTTTTGGGCAGAGGAAACAGTTGAATAGGATGTGTAGTCTTAATTGACCCAGATTGTATGCTTAAAGCCTGAGGCTGCAGGTGGCCTGAACACCTGCCATAGGATTCTAATTGCTTAACGGCCGTATTATGATGTCACAATCTGCAATGTTAAGTCTATGGGGATTTTTAAAAAGTTTTTCTTTAATAGTTTAAAAAGTATAAAAGTTGAAAAGCTTGGTCCGTTTGAAGACCTACGTTACAAAGTTTGAACGAAGTTAAACTGTTCAAGAGAAATTGCGTACGGAAAAAGTGGTAAGCGGAATAATAAGAAGTTGTTGTTGTTGTTGCCTTGGAAGAACAGTACAGTGCATTTTCATGCACTGTAATACGAAGAAGTTGTTGTTGTTGCCTAGGAAGAACAGTACAGTGCATTTTCATGCACTGTAATAAGAATAAATCGGATAACAATAGAGTGCATTTTCATGCACTCTAATAAGAAGAAGAAGACTTCGGATAACAGAACAGTTAATAAATAGACGCAGTACAACAGTAACGTGTCATTCATTCACCATGTACTCTTCTTCTCATATCAAATCACGTACAGATGATAACGCGTTCTCGCCACCTACTGGAGTACTGGAGTACGTAAGCACGTTTAGTTAAGATTACACGATTGACATGAAACATAACTTCAGCGAATCATAAATCTGAAATTATCCATTATGTCAAATGTCTCTATGACAGGAGACTTCATGACCGTCACTTAGAAGTGAAACCCAGCTGGACGCACAGCTTGCAGTTTGTCTACCCACGTGATGCCATATGTAAACATATGGTAACCTAATTAAAAAAAGGAAAGCAATGTGTAGCTTTAAAAAAATATCTAACGTTACTGTGCTTGTGAATGATATACTTTATCTAACTAAAACCTTTTTCTATGTTAGGTACATCATTCCTACAGCTTGAATGAATCGCTTCTGACAACTTGGGTTGCTGTAGAAAAGGAGGGACTGATTCGATTTGGCCACTGCACCTGTATGGCCGGGTTAGGTGAAGTGTGCTCACATTTAGTGTACATCAGGAATCTGTAAGAGACTGTACATGCACAGAAGTTGTTTGCAGACTACTGATCTTAGTGTTTTGAATTGGAGGTACAGTGTCTGCACACAGGAATTGGCAAAACGCAAGCGTGCACAAAGAAAACAAATGAAAAGTGCTACATTTTGAATTACACTGTTAGACAGACAATTACAGATTTATTCAATAAATAAATAAAATGTACATACATAGATAAATAAAACAGATGAATACAAATAAATACAATGCACAAAGGTATTTAAAGTGAAAATGTAATACATGTACTATTGTAATATATAAAATGTCATATATTTATTATTATTTACAGTGTGTGTTTGTATAAATAAATCATTGCATATTTACATTGTATTATTGTAGTATTTAACCAGAAGGAATGATTGAGGGTGCCACATTTGTAAGGGCACAACACACATGGACAACTTTGTCTAAAACTGTTGTTCGGCCTCCCCATCCCTTAGATATGAATACTCCCGGGTATCGTTCTCTACCATTGATAGGCTATTGCATCAAACACCTTTTGATACACTCAGTCAGGCATCCTCTCTAAGATGCAAAGAATTTGCAGACTTCTTCAAAAACAAAGTCATTTCTATAAGGGAGGCTATTGGTAACACAAGTAATATGTTTGATAGTACACCCAAAAACAGCCCCCCAAAATTAAGGTCCTTTAGCACTATTACTCAATCTGAGCTTGGTAAAATTATAACTCAAACCGGCTCCTCAACATGTGTTTTAGAGCCAATCCCTACTAGATTCCTCAAAAAAGTATATCGTCGCTGTCCGATACAGAACACGTATGTCCAAAAACGCTACTTTTCAGGAAGTAAAAAAAACAGCGAAACTCCACAACAGTGGAAGTCAGCGTTGCCATACTTGGCTTAATGCCTTTAATTGGCATCATATTCTTGTTGGTGTGTAAAAGGATATACGTGCACATCCAATACCGTTTCTGTCCGACTAAAAACACGTATAACCAAAACATTCATGTCCCTTGATGAAAACACAGCATTCCAAAGCAGTGAAACTGCGGTATGATATGACGAATCAATGTCATAGGTCTATACATGTAGCCTATTATAGTATGGGAATATAATCATCACTTTGCCAAAAATAGATACGTTATTTTAATCAAGGGCCGGTTATGTGCTTTCATTCCTGCACTGCGCTTGGATAACGGATAGCCTAGGGCGCGACGCCCCGCATTGGCAATTTCAAACCGACTCACCGTGATTTTTCGTCACTCCTGGGTTTCAGGCATCAGGATGAAAAATGTTTCTACCGACTGGTTTAGAGTTATGTCCAGGACAATCAAAGAAACGTTTATTTAGTTAAGTATTGCAAGACTAGTAACCTTGGCACTGTCAACGTCGCCATATTGGGGCATTGGCAATTTTAAACTGACTCTCCGTAATTTATTTATTTATCTATTTAAAAGGCTGACATTAAACGCTGGGTTGATGGCAGTATAAAAACACTTTTACATTTCAACAACAGACACACAAACTGATATGTGGTGGGGGAAGGTCTCCAGGCACAATCAAACACAGAAATTTCAATCAATGTCCTACCACCCCTCAGCTAAAAGTTATCAAACTTGGCCAAAAGTTATCAAAAGTATTTTACAACACATAACCTGTTAAAACTTAGGCACCAGAATCCAGAGCTCGTCATGTTGATTGGTCTTGCTAGTTGTGTATAACTACACCAATTTAAACATTAAATTAATCTTGATGCCAATCTGAGTGATGTTAGTTCATTAGTGATGCATGTTTCTGTATAATTTATGTCATGTCAATGAACAGGATTGAGGGACTGTGCACTATTGTGTGTGTTGCGCATGTTTGTGAGCGTTGTTGTGTGTGTGTGTGTGTGCGCGTGCTAGTGTGTGTGTGCTATTGTAAGTGATCAGTCATGGGACAGTGAGTCAAAAAATGAATGAAAATCCTTCGGTACAACGTGCTTCAGTTCCTGAAGATGTTTGAACTTCGCCGCTTTGATTTTTGGACGGGATGGATGGAGTGGGACCACAGTGAGGCATGGTTTCCTCAGCGATGGGACGGAGTAGGGCTGCCAGGGATCGGAGTGGAGCAACTTGTACTCCATGCTGCCATCAATGTTGTATCTAGAACAGATTAAAAAAGGGGTATTGGGTATTGGGGAACAAAAGCAAAGGGTTAGGACGAAATCGGAAGGCAGTTTAAATGTATAAATCAAAACAATTCAGGTTGATATGGCTATTGTTAATGGTTATTTATTAATGGAAAACACGTCTATAAAAACACCTGATTGCCCGGAGGTCATGCACGGTCGGATCTCCTACTTTGCTGCCTGGTCGGAGAGACTTGCAGATGGCATGCATTCCATGAAGTCATGGAAAAAGGTGTGGTCAACGTATTGCACGTCATAAGGGAAGGGGCGGGAACGAGCTCCGCGGATGACCGCTACATACTCTGCGGGGACATGGACATCCCGATCCCGCATCTTCCTCTCGATTACACTGTGCACTGAATCACACTCCATTTGGGTGTGGCCTCTTTCCAGGTACTTCTGAGTAACAGTTTTTTTCATCTCTGCTGCAAACTTCAGCAGTGCATTGCTGAACACGAGGTTTCTGTTTTGGTAGCCACATCCATCACTCCAGAGGACAAACTCGCTGTACGATGCTTGGGATTTGAGAAAGTGTACAATACACGAGGCAAATTCACTGGCAGAGAGCCCCGCTTCACCCTCATGCCACAGGTCATTTTTTGCTGCATGTGATGCCATGTTGTAGATTGTGAAGTTGTGGACGCCAAGCTTCATCTTGTAGTACAGGGCAGACACTTGAAGTTTTGGGCACAGGAGAAGGCTCTGCAGATCCATGCACGTAACTAACGTGAACGCTACTGTGAAAACCTGTCGTGATAGTGCTCTGATGCTGTTGTCTGAACATGCCTGCTGGTACAAGGAATGCAGATGAGAAATGGATTTGAAGTAAGGCTCCAAATACAGCTTGGATGAGGAGGACCTACAATAATGCGACGGCACTTTTGGAAGTTTTGAAAGAAATGTGTTTACAAAGTTATGCTCCTCAGTAGTCACCCTCTCTGTCTTCTTGGGACTATCTCCCCTTCTTCCTACCCACTTAAGGAATGTCCACTGCCTGATCCCAAGTGTAGACAAGAACATCCGTTCTTAGATGAAATATAGATGAATAATAATAATAATAATAATAATATAGATGAAAAATAGACAAAATCTACAGTCATCTTCTATGGTTGCTTAGTATGTTGGTAACAGATCAGATACAGTGTGTGTGTGTGTGCATGTTGTCATGTAGTTAGGTTTAGCTGTGTTTGCAAATTACTGAGAGAAGTGTAAAAATGTACATACCAGCAGATGTCCCTGGGTTACAGTCATCATTTTCACTTTGTTCGTCTAAAAATGACAAGAGTGGATAACTGTTTAAGTTTAGCATTGTGGTTTGTGTGCGGCTGAGCCCATTGGTATGTCATAAATAAATAAATAAATAAAGATAAATAACTTGCCTGTATTCTCTCTGTCTGGAATGTAATCATCAAGCGAGTCTAAGTGAAGCAGAAGACATATGAACAGATCCAGTGGAATAAATACACTGTTCACATTGTTCACTGCATTAATTTTGACTGGTAATCAAGTTAACACAGGCAGACAATAGCAGAATTAGGTTTGTAGTTACTAATGACATGAGAAAACCCAAAACCAATGAAATGGAGACTAAAGTATAGTCCATCAGAAGAATAAAATGCTTACCTTCACTGGAAGCTATGTCTGAGTCCTTGGAGGAGATTGATGGCGAATCTAAAAATAAGAAAAACAAAATGCTTAATGTACTGAATACAATATAAAGTTTGAATGATTCAAAACAAGCTTGTATCAGTAGCATGGGCAAACAGTCATACAGTTACAGCTAAGAATGACAGAGGTTAACCATTAGAATAACTATTAACAGTGTTCACTTTCCTGACTGACTTTCTCAATTCTCAATTATAGTTTCCTGCAAACTACAAACCTTCTTCATCCCTGACGCTTCCCTCAAGTGCCCTATCATACCTCACGTTCACAAGCTCGCAGATCTCCTTTAAAGAAAATGACATCCTGAGGGGAGGGAGAAATGCACATAAGGGACCGTTCGTTATTTATAAACGGGATCACCTGAGGGATTTTGAGTGCTTCGATTAAAAGTTGCATGACCCTCCCCTGCCTGCTATATAATTTTCAACGACCCTCCAGCAGCATTTTCAAAAATGACATGACCCTCCCCAGCCAATTGTCGATGTCTTCCACCCACGCTCTTACGCGCTATGAAAACACATCAACATGTGCTAATGCCCTAAAACAACCTCTGCTTTCTGATCTTACACATCACACTTCACCAAGATGGTGGCCATTTCAGTAGATTTACTCACTAACATTGTTGTGGAAACACAATAAGCATGGAAACTAAATGCACACTTCCTGCAACTGCATTAGCCTACTTGAAAAGTTACTCCTCTAGTAAGTATTCACATGAAATAAAGCAATAAAGCATTGAGACCATTCAACAAAGCACACTGGGTAATAACAAATTCAACACATGAACTTGTTGCTATGGACTCGTCTCTAGGCTTCCTCAGTCATTGTAAAGCTGCCGAAGCTGAACATTATCAAAACTCAATTTTTTCAGGCGGCGTCAATTTGGGAGCTTGCTACACTCATTCCTTCTCAAATGACTTGAAAAGGCCGTTTGCACAATTTCACAAATAATCACAGGGACCGAAAAAATACCTAACATGCCAACTTTTTTTCCGGGTTTATCATTTTAACGTTCCCAGCTGTCTTGCCGTTTTAATATTTTCCGTAGAATATCCCATATTACTGTAATACTCTCATAACATTAGTCCTGCATTCTGGCCTGTCTCTGTGTTGTCCTGTTGTTACCCCTTGCCCTTCCAGTGAAACAGATGTATTCAAATCATCGTTTTGCTTGCTTGAATCTTGAACTCAGAGTGATGTTAACCTAGGCCTATTTAAGTTAACGGCGTGGTTGTCATTGAGAGCCACGATTCATTAGCGCTTGCAGTGTTCGGCCGTGGGCTATGCCTACGTGCGCACCTGCCATGCTACTCAGCTAGACAAAGAATTCCCCCTGTATATTCACTCCAAGTTGGCCTACCATAACTTACCAACTCTGTAGACCATAAACTGGCTTTATGAAGCAGAATTACGCACTGCTACTTGGAACGTAACACATTTTTGTTGGCAGGAGAGAGAATGACAGTGATTAACAAATTGCACTTGTTGCTGGTTACCAATAAATACTATATTTTTTTTTTGCAAACAACAAAAACAGAAAGGATGGAGACAGCAAAGCTAGAGATGGGCAGGAACGAGGTCAATTGGTAGAAATGCTTGTCAAAACGTTAGGAGCTGGATGTGTGGAAGAATGAAGCACAAGTATGCTTTATGTTAAGCATGCACACTGTTTAAAGTTAGGCTACGGTAAACTACAAGTAAAACCAAAGTTAAATTTAACTTTTTAGGGCTGGATAAAGTTGACCAAATGGATATAGGCTGTTAGGCGTGAATAAAGTAGGCTACTTTGTTGCTCCAACCATTCCAACGTTAATGGGGACTTAATGTTGACATTTTCCGTGTTTTTGCGTGAGAAACCTGGGAAATCTCCCTTATTTTCATTGTTCAATGTTGACAGAGCTATAGAACGAAAGAGAACGTTATATGGCGACAGAAATCAATCAAACAAGCCACTTTGATTTTTTGCTGTTTTCATTAATACAAAAGATGGGTGACCCTCCCCTCAACAAAGAATAAAAAGACATGACCCTCCCCTATTTTCCTCCGGTGGCCCCGTTTATAAATAACGAACGGTTAAATAAATAACCTTGCGTCATTTCGGGAAATCTGTACATTAACATCTCCACATGTAGCAACCTAGCACCACTTTCAGAAATGCTTTGGCGACGTCCAAGTTGAGCGCATGATATTTCCTAGTGACAATCGACATGACCATATTATCCAGGGATTAAAGCAAAAAAGTAATCTGACTGAACTCTTTACCGGTTCGGCATCCGATCGAGTATTCCTCCTGGACCCCTTCGTAAACAACAATGTAGAAGCCATGGCTTAGCCCTCAACACGGAACCTATGTGAACTGTGTAACTGAACTGAACTGAACTGTGTAATCTAAGGAAGGAATGGCAGGATAAAGAAAATACTTGATCAGATGCCTCGCCAGACTGTATTTGGTAACATGTTTTGGTCATTACCTCTAATTTCTACCCATAGCTTGTTAAGTTTGCACAACAGTATGCAAAATGGATTCACACCACTGTTACAGCTAGTCTAAATTCGTATGCAAACACTACCTGTCACCACCTCTCGCCCCCCATTCTCCGATCAGCACTGAGAGCACTATCCCATTTGAGTTCAGCTGACGGAAAGTAAATTGACATACAGACATTTCAGTTGACGGAAATCTGTCACAGTAACAAAAAACTTTAATCCATGAATATTACACAAAGGAATTTGATAAGTTTGAGTAAGGACTAAATCTAAATGAGACCGATGTTATTTTCACCAGGCCTTAGCAAGCTAGATAGCTAGAACTAGCTCGCTATCTGTGGTGAAAGCTGGCGTTTTGGAAACGCTACTTTTGTGACGATTAAAACCCTAGACATAGACAACAATCATGTCAACATCGATAGATAACAGTTGTAAATATATTTCAGCAAGGATAAGCAAGAACATAGTTGACAAAAATTACACTTTACCTCAGTGTTTGTTTCCACCACGTCGCTTGGCTGTTCGCGCTTCAGCTTGGCCGCGTCATTTGAAACGGGGAGAACTAGGGGAGGAGGGACTTACGTGACATGGCGGACAGCTTTGTCATCCAATGGATTTACGCGAAAAACTCGTGACGTGTTTTCACAATCTTTCATTGGTCATGTAGATACTTGACGTGTACAGTATAAGGACATGAACTTGGAGATTCTATTGGTCGAAAAAACTCAAAATGAAAAAAAATACGTGTTCTGTATCGGACAGCGACGATATGATAGCTTAGCTCCCTTTATTCTCAAGGTAATAAATACCTCATTAGAAACAGGTATATTTCCAACTGCTTTTAAAACCGCTGTTGTGAAACCTTTACTTAAAAAGTCAAATCTTGACCATACCAATCTGAGCAACTACAGGCATATATCAAATCTATCGTTTTTGAGCAAAGTACTTGAAAAAGTTGTTTGTAATCAGTTAAATACCTTCCTCAACGAAAACAGTATCCTTGAAAAATTCCAATCAGGTTTTAGATCAAATCACAGCACAGAAACGGCTCTAGTGAAAATAGTCAATGATCTCAGACTAGCTACCGACTCAAACAAAGTCTCAATCCTTATTCTTCTGGATTTGAGTGCGGCATTTGACACCATTGATCATAGCATCCTAATTCACCGCCTTGCGAAGTGGGTGGGTCTCTCTGATAATGCTCTAAACTGGTTTCAAACCTACATTACTGGCAGAGATTTTTATATCAGTCTAGGAGATCATGTATCTGAAAACATGACTTGCCTTTTGGTGTGGCCCAGGGAGCTGCCTTGGTCCCCTGCTATTTTCTCTATATATGCTTCCATTGGGAAACGTCATAAGTCAGCATAATGTAAACTTCCACAGCTACGCAGATGATACCCAATTGTATCTTTCTGTGGAGCCAACTAACCCAGATGGCCTTTGCTCCCTCACTGCATGCCTAACCTCCATTAATCAGTGGATGAGCAAAACTTTTTGAAACTAAATGATGACAAAACAGAGGTACTTCTGGTTGGACCAAAACTAAAGCGAGATATTATTCTTAGTAATCTGGGGAACTTGGCACACCAGGTCAAACCAAAAGTAACAAGCCTCGTGTCATCTTAGATGCAGAGTTAAGTTTTAAGCCCCATATCAGTAAAGTTACTCAGACAGCCTATTTCCACTTGAGAAACATTGCCAAAGTGCGGCCCTTTTTAACTCAACAAGATGCAGAAAAACTAATTCACGCCTTTATCACTAGCAGGTTAGACTACTGCAATGCACTTTTCACTGGTCTTCCCAAAAACATCTAAAGAAATTGGCACTCATACAGAACTCTGCGGCTAGACTTTTAACTAAGACTAAGAAGAGAGAACACATCACCCCTGTGTTGGCTGAACTGCACTGGCTCCCTATTTCCTATAGAATTGATTTTAAGGTTATGTTAATTACTTACAAAGCTCTGAATGGCATAGCACCTTCATATATCTCTGAGCTTTTAATATCTTATCAACCTCAAAGGAAACTTAGATCATCCAATTCTAATCTTTTAATCATTACCCAAAGTGCTCCACAAACAAAGTGGAGAAGCTGCGTTTATCCATTATGCCCCAAACTATGGAACACCCTGCCTCTGTACATCAAGCAGGCGAGTTCAGTAAATATTTGTAAAAAGATCTGAAAACATACCTGTACAGGAAAGCTTTTAGTTAACTCATCTTATCCTGTAGACTACATTTTCAGATTATTCTACATCTGCTACTATTGGAGGCGCAGCCAGCCAGAAGCAGATGGGCTCCCCTATTAAGTCAGGTTCTGCAGGTTTCTTCCTGGAATATGGGAGTTTTCCTTGCCACAGTTGCCATATGGCGTGCTTGTGGGGGTAAGAGGGTTAAGGCTGCCAGTCTTATGGCGTCATTTTCTATATTTTTGATATGTTGCTGAGTATATCATAAACAGCAAAGAAAAGTGATTGATAATGACTGACTGACTATTATTGTGTTACATGCTTCAAATGTAAAGCACTTTGAGCTGCATTCTGTGTATGAAAGGTGCTATACAAATAAAGCTTATTATTATTACTGCCCATTACCTGCCGGGTGATATGGGGTAGTGCGAGATTTGCCTACTCCGTACAGGCAGCATAGCTGGTGGAGTAAAGCACTCTCGAAGCTCCTACCCTGGTCCGAGTGGATGCGAGTTGGAACTCCAAACTTGAAGAACCACTCGTTCAGGAGGACATGCGCCACCGTAGCTGCCCTCTGGTCTCGGGTGGGGACAGCCTGTGTAAATTTGCTGAAGACATCCGTCATAACCAGAACATGCACACACCTTGACCAAGATGGCGGCGCGTACACACGCAGCGACCTCTCTCTGTCCCAACCGTACGGTGTTTTGTTCGTTTAAAAAGTGTTTGTCCGAAAGTTTTACGTGTTCGTCTTGTCTTACTACAAGTACAGCAGGCAGTTTTTAATTGACATCTGCAAAAGCAAGTTTTGCAGCGTTCTGGACTTTGCAACAGAGACGCTAAAGGAACTCGGACTACTCCGGCCTGCAACAACACCGGACTCGCCTGATACTCCTCCCCGAAAGAAAGCGTCCCGGCGGTGTGCGAGGAAGCAGAAGAGGGGCAAAGCGGAGGCGTCCGGGCCAGGCTAGCGGCCAGCCCAACTTCGCCCAGCCATACCATCCATTCTCCTGGCAAATGTACGATCACTGGACAACAAAATGGATCACATACGACTGCTGAGATCAACGAACCGGACAGTAAGTAACTGCTGTGTGCTCGTCTTCACTGAGACTTGGTTAAATGACAACATTCCGGACTCTGCTGTACAACTGGAGCAGCTAGCATGCTATCGAGCAGACAGGGCCACTGTAAAGGGAGGTAAATCACGAGGAGGAGGAATCTGTGTTTACATCCGTGGACGAATGGTGCGGGACACTGTAGTAGTATGCAAACACTGCTCACCACTGGCAGAGTTTATGATCATAAAGTGCCGTCCTTTTTACCTGCCAAGGGAAATTACTGCGATTCTGCTAGTCGCAGTATACATCCCCCTACCAACAACAACAGCGATAAGAACGCGGCTCTTAGTGAACTGTACCAGGCTGTCAGTGAACAACAGACGGCACACCCAGACGGTTTCACCATCTTCACTGGAGATTTTAACCATGCTGATCTAAAAACTGTACTTCCAAAGCTACACCAGCATGTTGATTTTTCCAACAAGAGGAGATAACATCCTGGACCTGGTCTACACTACACACAAAGGAGCATACAAAGCCACCCCCTCCCCACATTGGACTTTCAGACCATATCACTGTTATGCTAATGCCCGCGATACAGACAAAGGGTAAAGCGAACAAACCGGTTAGTAAGCAGGTAAAAGTGTGGCCTGAGGGAGCCTCCGATGCTCTTCAAGACTGCTTTGACACAACAGACTGGGAAATGTTTAAGCAGGCAGCCACTTACAACAACGGACAGACATAGAGGAGTATACAGACACTGTAACCTCTTACATCACCAAGTGCATCGATGATGTGACCCACACAAAAGACATCATCACTCGGGCTAACTGGAAGCCATGGCTGACAGGGGATGTCCTCAGGCTGCTGAGGGCCAGAGACAAAGCCTACAGAGCTGGGGATGAAGCTGGCATGAAAACAGCGAGAGCCAACCTGTCCCGTGGCATCAAGGAAGCAAAAAGGAATACACTCACAAGATAACCACCCACTTCAAAGACAGCAGGAACTCACAAAGCCTATGGCAGGGCATTCAGGCCCTCACGGACTACAAGCCCGCGCCACAGAGCTGTGAGAGCAACATCCCTCTGCTCAACAACCTGAACCGCTTCTTTGCTGTACGTGTTGGCAACAATACCTCAAGCAGCATCACACTGAGCACAGGGGCCCCCCAAGGCTGCGTGCTCAGTCCGCTGCTCTTCACCCTGCTGACGCATGACTGCACTGCAACCTACAGCAACAATCACATAGTGAAATTTGCTGGACGACACAACTCTGGTGGGTCTCATCACCAAGGGCGGCGAGACTCAATACAGGTTGGAGGTCGACCATCTGACCACGTGGTGCAGGGACAACAACCTCCTGCTGAGCGTCAGCAAGACCAAAGAGATTGTTGTTGACTTCCGGAGAGGTCACACCCAACACCTGCCACTGACCATCGACCGGTGCTGTGGTGGAGAGAGCGAGCAGCACCAAATTCCTGGGGGTGCACATCAGTGAAGACCTCTCCTGGACCACCAACACTGCATCACTGCTTAAGAGAGCTCAGCGCCGCCTGTACTTCCTGCGGAAACTCAGGCGCAGCAAGTGCTCCACCAGCCATCATGACCTCATTCTACCGAGGCACCATTGAGAGCATCCTCTCCAGCTGTATCGCTGTGTGGGCGGAAGCTGCACTGAATACAACAGGAAAGCCCTGCAGCGCATAGTGAACACAGCTGGAAGGATCATTGGTGCTTCACTCCCCTCCCTGAAGGACATTTACACCACCCACCTCACCCTAAAGGCGACCAAAATTGTGAGTGATGCAAGTCACCCCGCTCACAATCTGTTTGATCTACTGCCCTCTGGGAAGAGGTACAGAAGCCTGCGGCCCCCGACTACCAGACTCACCAACAGCTTCATACACCAAGCTGTAAGGATGCTGAACTCTCTCCCTCCTCTCCCCCCTCCACCCTCAGCTACATAACATCCTGGACATTGGACCCAAATGGCCGCCTGCACTACTCCACTTGCACACTTGAACACTTGCACACTTGTACACTTTACAACTTGGTGTTGTTGTCCTGAAAACACAACACTTCTGCTGCTCTTACATAACTTTCTTTATTACTCAGGTCAAACAGAACTACCCAAGCCTCTTATTGGCCTGACTTTGCACTAGTTTTTTATTGACTGTCTATGCACAATTTCAACAAAATTTTGCTGCTCTTATTTTTTCATTATTATATGTGCCCTCTTATTTACTTATTTACTTACTTTTTTGTTTACTTGAATGTTATGTTTGTCTGTGGACTTAAAATTGGTAAAATATGTCTTGTCTTCACCGTGGGATAGTGAGAAACGTAATTTCGATCTCTTTGTATGTCTGGAACATGTGAAGAAATTGACAATAAAGCTGACTTTGACTTTGACTTTGATGCTCAACCCCACTTCGCGATGGTTCTAGGGTGGTAAAATCTATGGCCAAGATCTCGTTTGGCCTAGATGCAAGAAGATGTCCCATAAAACTATGGGAGACGGGCCTAGCGTCTTTTGCCACCTGGCAACGCTCACACTCCTGACACCATTTGCTTATGTCTAACGACATGCCTGGCCAGTAACACCGGAGCCGCACTAGTTTGGAGGCTCGCTCAATGCCCTGGTGGCCATGTTCATGATGCAATTTCTGCAAGACATCTTTCTTAAGAGCTGCAGGTAGTAGAAGTTGGAAGTGTTCCTCTCCCCCATCAGGGCGGAAGACTCGGCGATGCAACACCCCCTCCCTCTCCACCAGACGGTCCCATTGGCGCAACAGTGACATAGCCTGTTTGGAGACTTGTCGACTTGTCGTTGTGTTCAGTAGCTCCCAGTTTGGCTGACTGGAGGTAGCTCAGGGGATTATTGTCAGTGTAGACTACACACTGGTGCCCCAACAAATACTCCCGAAACTTCTCGGTCATGGCCCACTTGAGTGCAAGCAGTTCCAGTTTCATGGAACTATAGTTGTCCATGTTGCGCTCAGTGGGCCGTAGACCGCGGCTGGCATAAGCTACAGGTCGCACACTCCCATCCCTCTGTTGAGAGAGAACTGCCCCAAGTCCACTGTGACTGGCATCAATCTCTAAGATGAACGGGAGGGAGAAATCCGCATACGCCAACACCGGAGCAGAAACCAACTTTGCCTTAAGTGTCTCAAAACCCTGTTCACACTGGGGAGTCCATGCCATATCAATAACCTGTCCTGACCCTCGCCTGGACCTAGTGCCTGCCAAGTCTGCAACCAGTTTATGCAAAGGGGCGGCCAACTTGGCAAAACCCGGCACAAAGCGTAGCTCAGACACGTGACGCAGGCGTTGCCAATTGGCCACGGCATCAATCTTTGCAGGGTCGGTGGAGACCCCTTCACTGGAAATGACATGCCCCAAATAGCTCACCTTCTGTTGGAAAAAGGCACACTTTTGGAGTTTGACCTTCAACCCCTCCCACTGCAGCCGGCTTAGAACCACCTCTAGCCGTTGGAGGTGCTGGGAAAATGATGAGGAGAAAATTATAATGTCATCCAGGTACAACAACAAAGATTGATACTGTTGATCGCCAAACATCCTTTGCATCAACCGTTGAAAGGTGCTAGGGGCATTACATAGACCGAGTGGCATCCTGTTCCATTCGAACAAGCCAAATGGTGTACAAAATGCCGTCTTCGGTCTGTCCTGCTCTGAAACAGGCACCTGGTTGTACCCACTGGCTAGATCTAGAGTAGAAAACCAGTGGGCTCCAGAGAGAGCATCCAAACTTTCCTTGATGTGGGGAAGGGGAAAAGCGTCTTTTCTCGTCTTACTATTAAGTAAACGGTAATCGACACACATCCGCAAACTCCAGTCCTTCTTCTTAACAAGGACAATTGGAGATGCATAGGGACTACAGCTCTCCCTAATCACCTGGGCTTCGAGGAGTTGGTTGATGTGAGTCTTTACTACTTCGTACTCTGACGGCGGGAAAAGCCGATACCGCTGGCGGACTGGAATATCATCTAGAAGCGGAATCTCATGGGAGAGAAGGTCTGTACATCCCAGGTCCCCATCATGAGAAGAGGCAGTTATACTTGTGCAAGAGGCTCTTAACCTCCAATTGCTCAGCCTCAGATATAGCCGACAAATCCACTGCTTCTAACCCTTCTTTTCCAGTGCCGGAGGCCACCTGAGAGGACATGGTTGCAGTCACGGATATTACTTCAGTGACACCCGTTGGTAAACTAATTACATCAACACTGCACAACGAGCCTAAACTGGTACGGGGGTAGAGACGAACTTCAGATGTCCCCGCATTAATAATGGGGATATAGGCAGTGCCCTGAACGACCTTCACCAGACAGGGGGATGCTAACAGTCCAGCTGGCAGCCCAGATTCTGGGGGTTCAAAGAATGCTGAGGACCCCTCAAGCTGTTGGGAACAGGTACCAGTCACCAATTTGATCACCCCAGCAGGGACACAAACAGCCCGTGCTCCCCGCACTCGAACAGTCCCAGTATGTGTCCTATGAGCCCGCACCGCAGAATGATGGCACTGTTGTAGAGCCTCAAGGACTGGACCAGGGGCGTGGGAGACAGCAGGAGAATCAAACAGGGCCGGGCCATGTGTTCCAAAAAGTTCCCGATAACATTGGCTAATCACATTCATCCCCAACACCCCAGGGGCCGCGGGAGAAATACCTACTGGATCCCTCACTACCAAAATTCCACAGCGTGGTATAGTCTTACCACAGAGACATAGACATCCAGCTCCAGATAACCCACATAGGGGATTGCAAGGCCATTAGCAGCCCGAAGCTGTAGCCACTGGCACGATTGAAGGCGCTCATTACCCCACGGTCTGTACTGCTGTAGAAAGAAAGTCTCAGTCACAGTGGACACCATGGAACCGGTGTCTAACAAACAGGAAACGGTGACCCCACCAATGGATACATCAATATTAGGACAAGATGACATTAACCTTGTCATGGAATCAACGGAGGAGCCAATACAGGCCCCACCTGAGCTGTGGCTCTGCAGCTCAGTGGGCTTCAGTTTCCCTGGTGCTGAGCCGGGGAGGATCTAGCTGTTCTAATGGGCGGGCCGCTGGAAGAACGAGCACCTGGGCGAGACGGGACTCGTTCCCCGTCACACTCCGAGGCAAAATGCCCTGGTTGTTGGCACCGCCTACAAATCAACGGCCCATTGCGTGATGGCCTACTAGGCAACGGGGGGTTCTGCAATGATGCCACAGTTTGAGTGAGCCGGTCAAGTTGCTCTTGTTGGCGTTTCAAAAGCTCCTTCAACTCACCTAACTCTGATGGCGATGCTGCTGGTGGAGGAGTAACACAAGAACGCCCTTGAACACCATACTGCATACCATGCACCGAGGGGAGAGAATAGCTACGTGCTCTGGCCGCCCCTGAAACTCCCTCCCGCTCCCACCTAATGGCCTCACTGCGTACTTCCAGCAGAGTGGCCAGAGGTTGACGACGGATGAACTGTTTTAGCTCTCGGCGAAGAGCACCATCCAAGACATGTTCTACAAATTGGTCTCGAAGAAGAACCTCAGCATTAGGAATCCTGTCTAAGGCCTGCCATTTCACTTTTTCCATCAGGGCCATTAAGGCCAATGAAAACTCTGACTACAGCTGTACAATTCCTTTAAGATAGCCAGGACTTTAGCTGGATCCTCTCGCTCTATGCTGGGACGGTACTTAATTTCCTCCTTTGCTTCCCCTTCCAGATGGTCAAAAATAAAGAAGGCCTGATCTGCTTGGGAAAGATGGCGAGCACGCATACAAGCCTGTACTTCCTCTACCCACTCAGTTACTTCCATGCCAGTCTTACCATTAAACATAGAACACTTACGATCTCTGGGGATGACTACCAACCGCTCTGTGACCGCAGGCCGTGAGGGCCCAGGGACGGGGTCATTGGGAGGCTGTGGTCCTTGACGAAGGCGATCATTGTCTGCCTGAAGTTGTGCAATCAAATCTCGCAGCTGCTGCATTTCCTCCGCCATACTGACAAAAGAAAGCTGCACTACAAGAGAAAAATATATGTATCCGCACACACCACCTACCTAAGAAAAGATGGTTTAGGGGAACCTGATGCAGAGGCTGCTGTTTTGTCTCTTTTATTGAACACAAACACCAATCCCAATTGTCTATTGCAAACAAAACAACAACTATTCCTAGGCACCACAAGGAAAACAAACATAACATACACGTCTCTGCCTTAAAGGTCTTCTCTCGGTTTTGGTGAAAAAAATGCTGTCCTGCGTCTGTTTCATGCCTCTAGTCATGAATATTAATGACATGCTAATGAATTCACCTCTGATTGGCTAACAGTACTGTGACGCTTCCTCCAATGCGTCCTCATCCGATTCTGCCTGTGCTATGCTCCATATTCAACTTTACAGTGCTAAAACCTGGCTAAAACTCGAGTCAAAACTGTTGCACAAAATGTCTTCGGAGATACAACTTCATGTGTTTGATCCTAGTATTCGAGGAAGAAGAACCGCTTCCTGATCGTTTGTCGGTGAACGTTGGTTTAATAGAATGGTAACAATTGCCTGTCAGCTTAAAATTTCTCCTAAAAGAGGTAAACGTTTGTGACAATCGTCATCTTGCTTTCAAGTAATAAACAGTTGGAAACGTTTTAAAATAAAGACCTATTTCTTTACACAGTCAAAAGTCTTTGTAATCTTCCTAGTAGATATTTTACTTCACAACACAGGTAAGCACCCTAAATGCAGTTCAGCCACTGACCTAGCCTGCTAATGCTATCGGAATAGCTAGATAGTTATGGTTTGAATTCCATGATACTATCATTGAAAGACCACTTGGTCATAGCACAATATATATATAGATCTAAATGCAAACACGCCTACCTAGCTATATTTTGCTGGAATTGTACCAGAATGCCAACAGAAGCAGAGGATGTGTGCTGCAAGACTTCTTCGGTAATGAGAACTATGGCTTTGATAGCCTGACATTGGCAGAGGTTAGCCTACTCAAGTTGTTTTCTGTCACGTATGACAGAAAAAGTAGCCTACTATAGGAATCTAGTATTTTGGGACTAAATATTGCAGTAATCTTATAGGAATACTATAGTATTTGGACATACTATAGGTAGACTACTATAGAAAAACTATAGCGGTTATATTATAGAGTTATTAGTAGTACTTCTACAGTATGTCCCAATTATTCCTATAAGATTACTATAATATTTTGTCCCAAATACTATAACATTCCTATACTACTTTTTTTGTAAGGGGATTGCTCATGTGGTTAGAAAAATGGGCAACACCAGTACCCCTGTTGTCTGTATGACCCTGTACCCAGGATTAGAACCAGTCTGCCTTAGCATAATGTACTCCCTTCAAAATGCACTAAACATTCGACTATGACGACTATGGCCCTCTGTGAGACAGAAGATATGAAAGGTAAGATAAACCTTAAGCTTAAAAGGGACAAAAACTGATGAAACTCCTAAAACAAATATACAAAACAGGTCAATTATCTATAAACAACTTTATTATATTTACATACAGCAGTGGTACTCAAAGTGTGGTCCGCAAGCTATCTCAAGTGTTCCACAAGTAGATGTGGTAAAATATAATAGATGAGTTGTTTGTAATATTGAACCAACTTGTATGTAAATCCAAACAGTTCTGCAACACTGATGTAACCTATGCCAGTTTAAATCATATGAATCCTCCGACACCATAAGCAAGGTGCAAAGACAATAAGCAAGGTGGTTCAGTAAGAAGGCCTATTGTGTAATATACTGTTGAAGTAGGTCTACTGTTTTTTTTTTTTTTTTTTTTTTTTTGCTAGGTGGTGTGTGAAACACTGACAAATAGTATTATTGCAGTCTATTATAATAAATCAAACACAAAACAAGAACATCCAAACTATGCACAGAATTAACAATGTCCTCTTTTTGCCAGACAATGCAGACATCTGGCCTACAGATCCTTTGTAAGATGGTGCTGGGATTATTTAGGGGAAAAGGTCTGAGTTGTTGTTTCGGCTTGTATTGTCCTGGGGATCCGAAGGGACAACACACAAAACACATTCGTTGGCTGTGATGATTTTATTACATTGCTCTTTGATTGCGTTGGGCCATAGGTGGAGCCATCAGGTGTTATTGTGGACATGCCGCTTTCATCCTCCTCTTGATCAACCCGAGGTCTTCTAGCTGGCCTTGGATGAACAGGCTTGATGGCAGTAGAGGTAGCATACCCCCATGCCCATGGTGTATCTGAAGTGCTTGTATCAATACTCATACTTTTCATTAAGTATTCTGTTTGGGAACCTAAAGTAAATAAATGTGTATTACTGTCAAGTTACAATATACTAAGAGTACACAGGACATTCACTATCTCACAAAACTGTACTGGCACAATGGAAGCAAAAATATTTTAGTGACTGTGGTAAGGTGTATGATGTACTAAGTAGCACACCCACAAGAAGACATTCGGTAATATCAATTCTATCTGTTATGCAATTCATGGTTTTCATCAGGTCCATTTACAGAGGTGTATTAATCAAGCACCATGCAGTCTGCATTCATAATTGAGGTGCTTGATTTTATACACCTGTGGGAAGTGACCTGAAGAAACCGATGAATTGACTTTCCAAAACATTGACGAGCACATAAGAACCTGTATTAGCCTACTAGAAAAATACTTCTAGAAACTAACTAGCACAACAATAAAAGTAAGATCACAAACCTTTGCTTCTAACGTGATGACCTAATGTAGGCTAGAAAGCTGTGTAACCTGACATGAGGATGTGCTCTGGAAGACATACAAAACACTAAGTAAACAGCAAGTAATCAAACAAAACATCATTGTATGTCAATGTAATAATGGCAAGAAGACATAAATTAGACTGAAGTGTAAATACCTGAGCTCTAGTGATAGCAACTTAGCCTAATAGTGCAGGGGTATTGTGTTTTTGATTTTCCCTGTTTAGACTAGAACAATACCCGTACTTAGTTGAGCATAAAATATTGTTGCTAATATTATTATTTGTGGTTTAACGCTTAGGTTAGAAGATTATAGGTTCAACAAGCTAAATCTCTGGGTAGTGTGGTCAGTTTCTTATGAGTGTAGCTGCTAGCTACACCAGGCACGTAACTGAAGCATTCCGTTCGCGTTATGATACAATTAGCTTCCATTAGGCCTAATCAATGGAAGTACCTACACCTGGCGTGTTCGTGGCCTGTAGGCTACGTTCGGGAAAATAGACCATTCCTCTAATGGATTTTACCAGAGCCCTTCCTATTAGGCATTCTCTGATTTTACACGTCGCAAACAGAACACTTCAGTTACGTGCCTGGTGTAGCTTCCTGTAATATAGGCTAGCCTAAGCCTAGCTTGTACCCTTTTCATGCATGCTAACGTGAAGAATATGAACATGCTATTTTGTAACAGACGTTAGGTGGAAATGTTTGTTTGTACTTACAGCCTGTGAGCTGGTGGTCGATCGTCATGACGGTACAGAACCAGGTTTTCAGAACATCGATGCAAAACCACTTTCTAAGGCAGTGAGTGTGGTCGAAATGATTGGAACACAGAACTAATGTTGCACTACTTCGGTGGTGGTGTTCCAACGATAAATCCGAACCATTTCTTCCTCAACTCATGTTTCTAAGGCAAGACATGCAACATTGATGTGTTATTGCCAGAAATAAAACAGGCACGATTTTTTTTTTCTGCCATGTTGGCAACTTGCTGTTAGCTCCTACTAGCAGCAGAGAGACAATCCCCTAGCCGCAAAATCTTCCAGTCTTCCTGTAGGCGGTCACAAGCCAAGGTGGGCGAGGCTATGAATAGTCAGTTTCCCTTCGGCGTCATGATTTCTGATTCGCTTGTTTTTCCATGTATTTTCTTTCATTGGCTAATGCGGGCAATGGGGGTAGAAGATCATTTTCACATGCAGCATGCATATGCAACTTGGAGTGAGCTATAGTATTTCGAAAGTAACAAGTATTAAACGGTTTCTCAGTGAATGTGACCTTTAATGGAATGTGATCCTGCCGACTACGCCAAATGTGGCAGATTCAAAAAGGAAATTGTAGCTGACTACGCCACCTAGGGTATGGTTACCCCAGGACACTATTACCAATTCACCGACTCAAGTAATTTGGCAACACAGGTTCGATACACATAGGGCAGAGACGTGAATGATGCAATACATATGTTTATTTAGTAGCAAACGGACAAATGCATAATTAATTCAATTAAACACAGCAGCCACAACAATGACAAGCTCTCCCGTTAAAGTGGAAGGGAGGCCGGGGGTATGGCGAGGATGTGGCCCTAAAAGATGGAGATGTCCAATTAACTATTTAATTAATCTCTATTACTACCGTAGACAGGACTGACGGCTGATCACTGGCAGGAGGCAGAAAAAGAGAGAGAGAGAAAATATCTTGCACACACTCTCACACACACACACAACTCACACTGCAACCAGGTGACGACACTGCAACGTCAGACACACCATGTGGAAGTAGGGAGGCTAGTGAGGAAGACCACCACCCGGAGACTGCGAACCACCAGTATAGGCCAGCTATTCCTGTCGAGGAGGGAGAGAGAGATATCAGCTTCATATCATGCATATTAGATATCATGAGATCATGAGATATCATGCATATTAGGGTGGAATTGCCACCCAATAGATAAGGAATTATTAGTTAGCTCTGATATGAAGGTACTTAGCTTGTGGCACAATGCTAGGAGCGGCCCAGAGCCCTGCTATAGGGACCACATCGGTTAAGACCCCAGGCGTCCTCCACCACTACAGGGTAGCAGAAGTTAGGCACATAGGACCATATGCACACACAACCACACACACGCACACACACACAAAATATGTAGTAATACAAAAGAAAAGAAAGCGACACACAGATTATACAAAACTCTCACCAGCAGTACAAAACAATCATCGTAACAAAGCAAGCTGTAGACAAAGCAAGCTGTAGATAAGCAGCAAGCGTGAGGTAAACAACCAAGCCCCAGCAACCAAAGCTAGCAGCCCACGCTAGGATGACCAGAGTATGGAGAGATTGATTAAACAAGTCACAAAAACAAGACAAAATGGACAAGACAAAACAGCAGCCCCTTGTGAGAGCGGACACTCGCCTGGTGGCCAATCTCGTCTTTGCCGGTGAAACATGCAGTCTCTATAAATGTAAACGTTACAGTTACTCTATGTAAATTACTATTGAATACATCAAATATGGCAGTGCTTGCGTATACGTACCGGCTCACAAAGTGTAGCTATCTTAGCAGTAGAGTAAGCCAAAGGATGGACCAGAGGTCATAACCACCACCTAAATACAGACAACCCGGTTGGTAAACAACTATGCGTTAACTAGCCATAGTGCTATATCGCACCACAATACCGAGCATTAGTAATGAGCTTACCTTTGACCCACACAGGACCCACGCTTGCCCTGTAGTAGTAGAACCCACGAAGACAAGGGAAAGAGACACTAGCTCCACTGCACTGGAGTAGAACCTTAAGCTCAACCGTAAGCTACTCGCACCAAGCCGCAATTGCCACACCACTGTAAGGCAAGGCATAAACTAAGGCTACAGCAATAGTTTAAACTCCATTAAAACAAGCAAAAGATCGAATCGCTCACCTTGCTTGGAATATGTTCACCGCTCAAGAGAACAAGCTAGCCCGAGCCATAGAGAGGACCCCCTGTGTTGTACATACACTGCAACTCGTGGTGAACATGATCCAGAAAGAAGTAAGTGTCAATCGACTCCTTGACGAAGCTCGAGTACTCGTCAGGCTCTTCTGCAAGTCATTTGTGGCAATTGAGCGACTGCTGCAGCTGTGTGGACTCACTCTGGTCAAAGACTGCTCCACTAGATCGTCCAGCACATACCTGATGATATCACACCTTGTCCAAGTGAAGGACTCACTTCTTCAGGTAGCTGATGGGATGGGCTGGGACTATCTACTACCGAGTGAGTGGCAGAGGCTGACTGCTCTTAGAGATATGCTCCTCCCCTTTGCTGAGCACACCCAGATGCTCCAGAGTGACACCATGTCCTTATCCCTGGTGGTGCCCGCCCTCCTGGACCTGAGAGCTCACCTGTCTGAGTTCCCCCAGGGCTCGAGCTACAGGGACCTAGTTTCCCTGGCACATAAGATGAAGGTGAACATGGACAAACGCTTCAGCTGCTTTCTTGATCCCAGTGATCCAAAGTTCTCACCCCTCACTGCTGCTGCATGCTTCCTCGACCCAACAGTCTCACTCTCACTCACTGAAAGTGATGACGAACAAATTCAGGAGCTTCTGAGAAAAGCAGAAGATTAAATTGCTCAAATGGTGTCACCAGTAATACAGGAGGAGGAGGCTGATGAAAATGAGCAGGAACAAGAAAGAAGAGAGGCACCAGAGCCAATGGCAAAGTGGCCCAGATTTAAATTCCTCTCAAAAGCAGGTGCAAGCTAGCCTAGAAATCTAGACGCGCCCCTAGCGGCAGCAAATTACATTTGCTGTCAGGGCTAGTCTAGCAACTCTCCGTTGGCTTGTGAGCTCCAGAAATCGAAACTTAATCAGGCCAATAAAATCGTGTATAGAGTCGTTAGGTGGGCTTAACATAATGATTGATGGCAGAGTTGCAACGGTTTGGCTTGAATTCCCTGCTACTTGAAAACAAATAAGATGGATGTTGCTGCTGGCAAACAGTGTGACACGAGTTAAGCTTTTATTAAGTTGGCAAACGTTTGAACTAGCCAACTAGCTCCGCTGGTGGGAAACACATGGGACTCATAGCGCTGCCGCTGTCCTATTGCGTGCAGAGGGAATTTGAATGACAACTGATTATCCCGCCCCTCGGACTGAGCACTGCGAACGGTGAGTGCCCAGACCCTACATTTTAATGTGGGTCTGGCTCGTCAGGCTAGGTGCAAGCCGCCGGCCATCTAGATCTGGCCTCTCAAAGCCCTGTGTCAGGCAGGAAATGCAGAAATTCAAGGAGCAACTGTCCGGAACCTATAAATGAAGAGACTGCCCTTGACTTTTGGGCTGCACAAGGTTCTGTTTATCCGAGCCTAAAACCTCTTGCCTTCGATCTTCTTGCAATGCCAGCATCTCA
Organism: Alosa alosa; assembly: GCF_017589495.1. Lineage (NCBI taxonomy): Eukaryota > Metazoa > Chordata > Actinopteri > Clupeiformes > Clupeidae > Alosa > Alosa alosa. The sequence continues at coordinate 248,071 of NC_063194.1, read as the reverse complement.
AGCATTTGCTGAGCGAGTTTTTAGCATTACAGGTGACCTCAGTCGTGGTCGACGAAATAGAGCAAGAGTCATTTTAGAGAGAAGTGCTTTCCTCAAACTGAATCGAGATCAGATTAAGTAGCCTAATTCTGCTTTGGGAATATGTGTGCTTATTTTGAAGTTCCAGAAAATAAACATAACCACATTGGCCAAATATAGAAAGTGTTTTTTGACTTTGTGGAATGGTCTTTACTCCATATCACCATGTGTAATGCACTACCTTAGTAGATCAGAAAGGACAGCACAGCACCATCTCATAGATGGGAGAGTCTAGTCTAGAAATATCCCAACTAAGGAGTATGTACTTTATATGTGGTAAAAGTGTTAAGAGTGAAATGTTGCTTTACGAATTTCAACACTTCATACAACCCATCACCTTCATTTCAATTTCCGATACCTGTACTAGCCTAATTGAATTAGTTTACAAAGAGAAAACATTTTGATTTAGTAATGACTAAAAGTAATGACTAAAAGTTGACTAAACTGTAAGGACTTTTAGACGACTAAAACTAGACTAAAACTACGAAGGAAAACAATGACTAAAATGTGACTTAATCTAATAAGCATTTTTGACTAAGACTAAATCTAAAATAGCTGCCAAAATTAACACTGGATGGAGCTAGAGGGTAGTTCACTGTCCAAGAAAGCCCAGATCCTGAAAAACAGACTTTGCCAGTTAGTGGTGCCCTGGACTATTGTTTATCCAGGAGTTTGACTGTTGAAATGAAGGATTGTTGTTCCTGCCAGTTCCTGCAAGGGCAGGGACATCCCTCTCCATTTTCAAAAAACTCCTGAAGACCCAGCTCTTTAGAGAACATCTCCTCTCATAGCACCACTTACAACAAGTCTTGCTGATCCTAGCACTTACCACCCGTCTTGAACTGACACTCAACTGTTTAAAAACAGCACTCACTGATGCACTTATTCTTACTGTACTCTACAGTTTTTAAATTGTCCTAAAATTGTTAAGAAAATTGCTTTAAAACTTAAACTGTTTACCATGTTGTTAGTCGCTTTGGTTAAAAATGCGTCAGCCAAATGTAATGTAATGAAATACCTGAAAAAAGTGGATCTGCTGTCAAGTGTTTTGAAAAAGACTATGTATTTAAGTAGAATGTAAAAATAAAGGCTCCTTATGCATTATTTCCTCTGAAATTCTTGTGATGAATCCTAAATAACATATTAAGATGGACTAGATTTAGTGGAAATGAAGCAGTCAAATAAAACAGATGTCTATAGCACTAGTTAAATATTTAAATATACCATAAATACAAATAAGTCAGAAATATGACCCGTTATTCAGAATAAAGCACAAACAAGTTGCATTAATTTCAGCTATGCGCCGCCATCTTTGTTTTCAGAAAATGATGACATCACAAGAATGGTTGGTACAACATTCTATGCTGTTTACACAGCGGCTGTCATAGCCTCACAGTTAGCTTACAGCCTCAACAAAATGGATATGGACGAATGGGATAGACCCACCAATGAAGACAGGCATCCAATTGCCTATGCTTTTGAGCCAGTAAGAGCAGTGGGAGTTTTAGTGCCCCCCACAGAGCCTGACTATGGAGGAGAAATAGATGATCGAGAGAGAGGTGTATCTGAGCGCACAGAAAACCATCGGTGGTGCTTATGTGGGGGTTGTGTCCCTATGTTCACTGACATGGCACACATGGAGAGTGTCTGCTGCTAGGAAATGAACCTGGGACATCTCATCCAAAATAACAGATATATCATGTCCAATCCTACGTGCCAAATGCTATCATTAAAGCGAGACATTGGAGGTCGCAATGCGGTCGCTGAGGGACATCCGAGCCGAAACACTGGAACACCCAATAAACAGCAGTTAGCCAACTAACACACTCTTGATAGGTTGTGCAGAGGGGGTAGGCTAGGGGACTACACTGATCACCTGAGACTACACTAATTTTTACACACATACTGTAACTAGCATAGCATGAACCCTAAAATCTATGGTTGCTACAAGCGGCACATCCGCGCATTTATTTACTTAAAGTGAACAGCTTGTTATTTTATGTCATAAAAACTCAGACGCCTAGCCTACAGTCCATAAACAACGTTGTTGTGTTTACTGTATTACTTTATCATGCTTGAGTGCGTGTACTCCATCACCAGCAGGTGGCACTGTAGTGATGTAACCGGTACATGGTATATATTGATACTGCACTATGATACGTGGTCCAGTGTGCCCTTGAGAGTTCCAGTAAAAAGTTGAACGATACTTACCGTCTCCTCATCATTTAAAGTTTCTACTTTTCCTCCTGTGAGCAACACCACAAATTGGCGACGAGGATGAGCGCATTGGTACCGAGTCCACCAGTTTTTCTTCCACAAGTGGGTGAGCCACCGATTCCGTTTGCTACATGGAGGAAAATGTTCGATAATTATATGCTAGCCATACATGCTACAGGCACATGGCCAGACGGACGAAAGCGTGCAGTACTGCTACAATGCCTGGGTCCGGAGGGACAACGCATTTTCTACGACATTTGATCAGGCCATGGCTGCTTTAGAAAAGCAATTCGTACCTAAAGTGAATGTGATAGCATGGAGGCCCAAGTTCAGACACCGTTTGCAACGAGCTGATGAAACCGCTTCCCAGTATGTAGCAGCTTTGAGATCGCTAGCTTCACAATGCCAATTCGGCGCAATGGAGGGGGAAATGATTCGTGATCAGCTTATCTCTTGTGCTTACCTGAGTGCCGTGAAGGATAAATTACTGATGGAGGAAGATTTAAATTTAGAGAAGGCACAAACACTTGCATCTCAAATTAAAGAAGCAGTTAAAAATTCGACGCTACTGTCTTCAGCTAAAAACCCGCCAACGGCATCAGTGCAAGCTATCAGGGCTACGAGTGCTCAGTTCCGCGGGAAAAGGGGAGCGCGCCCAGCTAAGCCCTCAGCTACAGACCGCCATTCACAGGCGAGTTCCGATCGCAAGTGTTACAGATGCGGGTCCAACAAACACTTAGCGAATGACAACAACTGTCCAGCTGCCTCTGTGAAATGCAACAAATGCGGGAAAAAGGGACACTTTGCAAAAGTATGCAAATCGTCAGTGAGTGAAGTGAGGGAAGTTACGGTGCCTGAGGTCGAGGTGCTTTGCGTGGATGAGACGAAGCCCGCGGCTGCGGCTGAAGAAAAGCTTACCTGTACTGTGAATGTTGAAGCACCACAAGGAAACTCTCACTCCCTGCAGCTCATTGTTGACACTGGCGCTTCTGTGTCTATCCTGCCTGAGTCCATGTACAAAAGTTACTTTGCAGATTGCTCACTCTGTGAACCAAAAATCAGATTAGTTACTTATGCAAAAGGTGAATTGCCTGTACTTGGATGCTTACCTGCTACAGTTTACATTGCAGATGACAAAAGAGTCTCCACTCACTTCTACATTGTGAAAGCTGGATCGCCACTGATGGGGCTTGACCTGATTAAAGCACTCAATGTGAACATCATGGGAGGCAAGGTGAATGCTGCTAGGCTACATGCTCAAAATGTCACTGTGAATAACATTGATTCTACTTCACCCCAGCAGCTCGGTTGTGTGAAAGGTTTCATTCACAAGGTCCGGGTGAACAGCACGGTGCAGCCAGTTCGCCAGAAGCTGAGACGGTTGCCGCTGAGCATACGAGAGGAGGTGTCGGAGGAGCTGAATCGCTTACTTCAGGCTGGCATCATTGAGCGTGTGGATGCATCTGAATGGGTGAGTTGGCCGGCTCTGTGTTGAACTCCGTGAGCCCAACAAAAGTGTCATCATGGACTGTTACCCACTTCCTCATATGGAGGATTTGTTCTCGTCAATAGCAGGCGCCACACACTACAGTCAGATTGACTTGAGCTCAGCTTGTCACCAGTTACCACTGCACACTGAGAGTCGCAACCTCACTGACTATTATGTCATCTAAATAGTTCTGTACTCCAGGCAGGCCTTTTAGAATTGTTTGCATCATCTTCTGGAATGCAGATGAAGCAGACGCAAGCCCGAAAGGAACTTGTGTGAATCGGTAGAGACCATCGTGTGTAATGAAGGCAGTGAGGTAGGCTCTAAGGTAGGCTATTGAAATGTTTGCCCCCCCTCCAAAAAAAGAAAAATCGAGGTTCGTATCAAACCGTGGGTCAAAAATCATGATACGAATCGAATTGTTAGGTTGGTGTATCGTTACAGCCCTACTGTATATCGCTACAGCCCTATCCTCCAAAAATCTGTCTAAATTGTACCAAAAAACAGCAAAATCAGCTTAATGAGAGTAAAGTGTGACCAAACCAAGTTTAAATAGTGATTTTGAATCTTGAAAATGTCAGATATGGACTTAGCATCTCCAGTAACCCCTAAAAACATACTAACATTGTCCATTTTGGCCAAGCAGCTCTTACTTTGCGCCGTTAAAGAGAATGACAGATGTCATTCTCATTGGTTTAAATGATGTTACGCCCCAAACACACCCATGACTAATTAAAAAACCTAGGAACACCTTTTTGCACCATGTGCTCGACGTTTGATAACGAAAACCCTCCCAATGTGGACTGGACACATCCTACAAAATTTGAATAAGCTTTTGACGAGTGACGATGTGCTCTTGACTGTCATGATAGGGCCCTAAGTCTTATTCTCTTATGTATGAATGATTTTTTTTTTCATGGTCAAAATAATAGGCTTGGTAGCTTCAACGAGATGAGCTACCATAGCACAAATAAATACTTGTGTTAGGTAACAGTAACACGTTTTTTTTTTTTCACTTTTTCTGTCAGACATTACTCTGTAACCTCAATCAACAGGGTTCTATGTTAAAAATGGCTTGAGTTCTCCTCTAACATGCTAGCACGCATTCTGGTTGGTCAGTGAAACTCCATAGGTATCCATTCATTATGAGCTCGCTAACGAGTGCCCTCTAGGTGAACTGCAGCCAATTTTGGAAACTGGAAGTGTTCTGAGAGTGGAAATACTCCTATTAACATTTCTCTGCCTGCAGCTTGTTTTTGGATGTTTGAGCATGTGTATTGTGTGTAGGTGGTTAGCAGGAGCTACTTACAGGCAAGTGAAAACGTCCCTGGGTCAAGCAGCACTTGACACAGCTTGTACCATGCTGAGGTCAGTTATGATTATTTTCACACATTACTGCATATGTACAAATACATCAGAGAAATTGGGCTTTGCTTGCATCAGCTTTGCTTGCCTGCATCAAACACTCACTGCACGCTACTGAGGATTTTTGTCAACTTGTAGTGCAAGTTGCAAGTGACCTGTTCTGTAATGCACGGGTCAGCACCTTTCAGGCGTTTTGCTGCTGGTAAATCCTATGTTCAGATCCTAGGCCATATATACCAGTAACCCCTGTGGAAACACTGTTTTTTTTGTCTTTAATTTTCTTTTCTTTCCTTTTTTCCCTATGTCATGTCTGTGTTGTCTGTGTTTTCTGAATGGACACCGAGTCTGGCAATAAAGGTGATGACGAATATGATGCAAACTGCTGCCCTATGATTGTTTGTGAATTGGTCTGGGGTCCGTTTCCCAAAAGCATAGTACTTAACTATGATAGCAACTACCATGTAATAGTGTCACTGCCAAATGTGAGTCCGTAGATTTGAGTTACGCATGCAAAAACATTTCATATTGTCATTCATATTGTCACATATCACAATTTTAATTTTGGAAAATTAAAAAATGAGAGTATATTTGTTAGCTCTTACTAAAATGTGACCGAAATATGATCGAATATCAACACCGTATTTCTGTATCGTTAACAGATCTGTAATGTGTGACTCAAATACTGTCAACTCTGGGCTTTTGGGAAACGCACCACTGAGAGAGTTAGGAGTCCTATTGATTACTTATAAGCTCTCCCAGACTTAGGTCCACTTTTAGAACTACTAGGCTTTATGAAATACTCTTTGTAAAAAAAGGTCCGAAACTTAAGATGGTTTCTCTCTTTTTTTATAAAGTATCCGTGATGTAAGTCAGATTTTCAATATTGTAGGCACCCCTGCAAATACAAATTCATGGTAACCTCCCCCGAAGTGCACCACCACTGGTTATAACATTTCTTTTACAATGTAGTAAATTAATGGTCAAGAATAGTAATAGCCTAGGCTATGGCTTTAGTGAAAACATGATGTCATTGTACAGGTATGCATTTCAATAAAACTGTGTTTATTTTCACCTGAAAATGCTAGCCATGGTCCGCCACTGGTATCATACACATATCATGCTTGAAGTATAGGCTACAAAAAAACCTTTACATTCCATACTAGGTGTATTGAGATGACACTAAGGCTATTTAATATACATGACATTACACAAACACCACTTAATTTTCACAAAGGATAGACTAAATCTTAATCAACTATGTCTGACTTTGTGTATCAGAGCTCACTATCTCACCCTTGAGTCACTGGCTACTATCCACAGTGTGCACAATCCACTGTTTTACATAGCTTGAATGGGAGACCTCTCCTGTATTAAGTGGGTCAGTCTCTATTTGTTCACCCTGGTCAAAGATAGGGCTACTGCAGTTGGACTCAAGGAAGCCACTATCAACTGTGTCAAGGTCAAGTCTCATAGGTGGGTATCCATCTTCATAGTACTCAAGGGAGCTAAATGAATCCAGTGAGATGTGTTCAAGATCAATGTTTTCCATATGGTTTAACCAGTGCTCATTGCTATCTCCCCCTTTCATGATGACTTTTATTTCATTTCCCTTTGGTGGCATTTTTTTCGCAACCTCTTCCTCAGATATAGTAACTGTATCAATGGAGATGTGATGTGCAGAGCTGTTGCCAGTGATAGTGTTTCCCAATACGCCAAGGGAATTAGTGAAGTTATGATCCTGCAGAAAGAGCAAGGACCTGGAGCCTTGGATATTCACACTGTTGCAGAGGTCCTCTGTCTTCTTGCCATGTAGGTTGGAAGGTACAATATTCTTCTCACACATCACTTTTAGGGATGGGGTCCTCTCCTGGAGGTCAAAGCTGCTTAAGATCAGGACTGGCCCGACCCATCTCTGATATAAATAAGAAAGGGCAAACTGATTACAAATCACATATGTGTACCAATATTATATACTACGAAACACATTAGCATAAAAATTTAGCTTACAACACTACCTCACTAACCTGGACTCTTATTTTATGGAGCCATACTGTTGTAATATGTGCAAAAATATTTTTGCATTGTTTGTATTTCTGAAATATTCAAGGTCTCCCTGAAAAAGACATTGTCTGCCATAGGCACTAATGCACCTCCATATCATCATAGATGCTGGGTATTGAACTGAGCACTATAACAAGTTGGTGCAGAGTGTTCCTACCTGCCACAGCAAACTTGCTTAATGATATCATAAGCGATACAACCTTGAGTGTGGCAGAAGTTCCGTTTGCCCTATTAAGAGTTTATGTGCTATTGAAATTATTTTTGGAAACATTATTTTAAGAAGAAAATAAGAAAAAAATCTTTAGGGGTCATTTGAATGAATGAATTTGCATTTCTATATCATGTCTAAATCCAATTTGTGAATGGAGCTTCAAATTGTGCTCATAGACAATGGTTATCAGAGGTTTTCCTAAACCCATAAAATTATTTTGTTACAGAAACAGTTGTTTTAATCCAGTACCAAAAGACAACTGCCATCCAATATTGTTTTTCAGCCTCGTCCCTAGTTTTCAAATATTTATCTGGATCCTCTGAATATTTTAATGATATTATGTACTGTTGATGATGAAATCCCCAAATTTTTTGCAATTCCATGTTAAGAAGCATTATTCTTATATTGTTTCATTATTTGCCAGTAATAAGTAATGAATACCTCCACATCTTTACTTCTGCGAGACTCTGCTTCTGTATTTTCTTTTCGTACCCAATCATGGTGCCAACCTAGTTGGTTCATTCATCAGTCATTTTGTTAAAACAGAGATCCCTGTCATTGGGTCCCAGCACATGGCACATGGAATCAAATGTTGCCATTTTTAGGTCCCTTACACAGGATAGAGTCAAGCCTGTTGCAAAAAATCTTGGCATCTGGTTTGACACCATATTACAAAGCTTGAGCTTGTGGTTTTGACCAACTTAGGAATATTTCCAAAATAATACCTATTTTATCATTTAAAGATACAGAAATCATCTTACATGCTTTTATCTCCTCATGCCTGGATTATTACAGTCTTAACAGGATTAGATAACAGTCTTTTCACCTGCCTTACTCAAAAGTCCTTACATAGGCTTCAAATAGTCCAAAACTCTGCTGCCAGGTTCCTTAATAAGACCAAAAGGTATGAAGACAACGTTCCTGTTCTAACATCACTACACTGGCTCCCATTGGGGCAGCCGTGGCCCACTAGTTAGCACTCTGGACTTGTAACCGGAGGGTTGCCGGTTCGAGCCCCGACCAGTGGGCTGCGGCTGAAGTGCCCTTTAGCAAGGCACCTAACCCCTCACTGCTCCCCGAGCACCGCCATTGTAGCAGGCAGCTCACTGCGCCGGGATTAGTGTGTGCTTCACCTCACTGTGTGTACACTGTGTGCTGTTTGTGTTTCACTAATTCACCGATTGGGTTAAATGCAGAGACCAAATTTCCCTCACGGGATCAAAAAAGTATATATACTTATACTTATACTTATATATGCTGGAGAATTGATGTTAAAATTTTACTCATTACATTTAAAGCTCTTCATGGCCTTTCCCCTGGTTAAATTTCTGATATGGTAGTTCCCTATATTCCTACACGCACATTAAGGTCTGCAGGCACAGGTTTATTAACTATACCTGAGTCCCGGCTTGCTATTAAAGGGACAGATATTTTCTGGAATGTATTGACTGAGCAAATAAGGTTAGCTGATTCTGTAACATGTTTTAAATCTCTCTTTTTAAAAAAAAACAAAAACAAAATACATTATTCCATTATTCTTGCTACTGTTGATATGGTCTTATTTGTATTGTTTTTAGACATTTAATTTTTGTTCTTTTTATTACTTTTAGATATCTAAAGCACTTTGTAACTTTGTTTCTATTCGATGAGCAGACACCCTCCCTATTTTTAAGTCTAGACTTAAAACATACCTCTTTAGCGCCTCCCATAGTTAGGTATGGTACAGTGTGGAACTTCAACCAACTCAGGTTTTTTTGGAATGGACCACCCTGCTGTGTCCTTGTGTGACTGGCATCCCAGTCATACGTGCAACGGTGGTCACTGACCATACCTGCGCTGGTGTTGACTACCCTTCACCATACCTTAGTTATGGTGCTATAGTAGAGGTTGGCAAACTGCGGCCCGCGGGCCGGATCCGGCCCGCCACATACTTCAATCCGGCCCGCCAGGCAGTCGCAGCGGCTCGCCTTTTTCCCCTGCCCGACGTTGTGTTAGTACCACTAGATGGCGCAATGCACGTACAGCCCTCTAACGACAGTCAATCGTTTCTCTCGTTGCCACTGTTCTGTCTCCAGCATGAGAAATATAGGCCTACTGACAAAATGAGCAGTCGGAAAAAATGTAAAGTCGACACCGAGTGCCGGACTTTCAACAAAGACTGGACAACAAAATATTTCTTTACTGAAGTTTGGTCAAAGTTTGTGTTTGATTTGTAAAGAAAGTATTGCCGTTTTCAAAGAGTACAACATCAGCCGCCACATATACTTGAAACGATAGTCCACCAAGGTGGAAAGAGGTGCAAGAAGTAACTAGAAATGCAATTCCAAGGAATTACCAGTGCATGAAAATGCTTAAGTTCTGATGTAAAATATCATGTATAGTTAAAACTGATAATACATAGATGGTTACTTCGGTGATGCTAGGATAGACATGGTGGTTGCATAGCTTAATAAAAGTTGATAGTTTAAAAGTAGACTGTTTAAAAGCTGAATGTAGATAGTTTAAAAGTTGTTGATAGACAGTAGATAGTTTAAAAGTTGTTCATAGACAGCTAGTTTAATAGATAGTTTAATGATAGTTTAAAAGTAGACCGTTTAAAAGTTGAATGTAAAAAGTTCAGTAGTTTAATGGGTTACATTGTTTAACAGTGGATTATTGTAGTGAGGACTTTTATTTTGAAACAGTTTTGGGCAGAGGAAACAGTTGAATAGGATGTGTAGTCTTTTTTTTGACCCAGATTGTATGCTTAAAGCCTGAGGCTGCAGGTGGCCTGAACACCTGCCATAGGATTCTAATTGCTTAACGGCCGTGTTATGATGTCACAATCGGCAATGTTAAGTCTATGGGGATTTTTAAAAAGTTTTTCTTTAATAGTTTAAAAAGTATAAAAGTTGAAAAGACATAGCAGCTTGGTCCGTTTGAATACCTACGTTACAAAGTTTGAAAGAAGTTTCTAAGTTAAACTGTTCAAGAGAAATAGCGTACGGAAAAAGTGGTAAGCGGAATAATAATAAGAAGAAGTTGTTGAAGTTGCCTAGGAAGAACAGTACAGTGCATTTTCATGCACTGTAATTAATGAAGATAGTTTGGAAAAAGCAGAGTATTCCCAAGGCTGGGGGAATATTTATTCCCAAAGAAAAGGACGCAGTGGAGATTAATCAATTTAGGCCAATTAGTCTACTGAATGTTGAAGGGAAGGTTTTCTTCAGTGTGGTGGCACGGAGACTGACAAATTACCTTGAAAGGAATAAACTAATTGATACCACGGTGCAAAAAGCTGGAATTCCTTGCTTCTCCGGGTGCTTAGAGCATACCAGCACCAAATTCAATTAGCAAAGCGTGAGAAGAGAGACCTGCACGTTGTGTTCTTGGATTTGGCTAATGCTTTTGGGTCTGTGCCGCAAAGTCTGTTGTGGGAGGCCTTTGATTATTTCAGAATCCCAGGTAGCATTAAAAGCCTAGTAAAAGCATACTTTCTGAATATTTAGGGCCCAAGCACCGAAGGGCGCAAGGCCCTATTGTTTTTGTAAGGATTATTATTATTATTGTTATCGAGTATTATTATTGTTATTCTACTTTTTTACTTTCCTGTTTTTGAGGTGGTTAACATGGTCAAAAACTCTTGAAATTTGGCACACACGTCAGGTGTCACGCATCGCAGTTGGGTACAAGAGCTTGACCCCGGGCGTGCCCCAGGGACTCGCTAGTGCCCCCTCAGGTGACTGATCCCGTGGTTGGCAAATATTTTGAGTTGGTTAACATAATCGAAAAGTCTTGAAATTTGGCACACACATCAGGTGTAACATAAAGCAGCTAGGTAAAAAAGCTTGGCCCCGGGTATGGCCCTTAGATGACTGATCCCGTGGTGGGCATATACTTTCAGCTACACACACCAAATTTGGTAGGTGTCTGTATCTCCCTAAGATGAACGACTTTCGTATGTACAATGCATTAGCCACGCCCAACAGGAAGTGAGGTATTTGGGATTTTGTGCAGACTAATATGTGATGAAATATGTGATGAATCATGATGCCAAAAGAGGTGCTTCCCATGGGTGAAAACGCATGAAATTTGGCACACACATCAAGTGATACAGTGAATAGACAGGGATAAAAGCTTGGCAATCGGCGCTGCCCAGGAACTCCATAGCCCCCTTATGTCACTGTGACTTCTGGTTGGCATATAGTTTTAGATACACACACCAAATTTGGGGGGTGTATGTAACTCCCAAAAACAAACAACTTTTGTATTAACATGCCATTAGCCACGCCCACAGGAAGTGAGGTAATTGAGAATTTGTGCGTTGTGGACATGATCAATTTTAACGCATCCTCCTAGACGGTTGATCCGATTCATGTCAAAGTTGGTATACATGGCCTTGAGATGTTCCTGATTCTAAATTGTGAAGCCTTTTTTTGATATGTTGTAATTTGACAAAATGGCGAAATTGTTAATTTTAATACCGTTCCACACAAACAATAAATGTGTCATAATTCACCATGCATGGTCATTAAAGACCATGTTAATGATAATATTCACATGCCCATAATGCATGTTTGGCATAGCGCCACCAACTGGCAACAGAAAGAATGACAATTATCCTGATGTCACATGATCAATTTGAACATACTCCTCCTAGACGGTTTGTCAGATTCATTTGAAATTTGGCAAACATTATGCCAAGATGTCGCTGATGTTAAATTGTGAATGGATTTTGGAATGTTGTAATATATTTGATATGATTTTAATATCTCACCACATAAACAGAAAATGTGTCATAAATCACAGTGCATTGAATGAATGGTCTGAAACTTCTCAGGTTAATAGATATCATGATTATGATGATATCCAGACACCCAATGGGCCTGCCTGGCATAGCGCCACCACCTGGCCAAGCAGGAAATGTGCCAGAAATGGACAATGCCTTAAGTGATTGATCTGAAACGTTAAAAAATATTGGATATCATTATTGTGATGATATTCACATGCGTAATTCACAGGCCTAGCATAGCGCCACCTTCTGGCCAAGCAGGAAATGTGCCAGAAATGCTCTATGCTTTGAATAAATGGTCTGAAACTTTTCAGGTTAATAGATATTATGATTATGATGATATCCAGACACCCAATGGGCCTGCCTGGCATAGCGCCACCACCTGGTCAAGCAGGAAATGTGCCAGAAATTGGTAATGCCTATATTGGTTGATCTGAAAATTTGCAAAATATTGGATATCATTAGTGTGATGATATTCACATGTGTAATTCAAATGCTTAATATACCGCCCCCATATAGCCAAAAAGTGTTTCAGAAATGTTCTTTGCTTAAAATGAATAATCTGAAATTTCTCAGGTTAATTTATATTATGATTATGATAACACACAATGGGCCTGCCTTGCATTGCGCCCCCACCTGGCCAAGCAAGTAAATGTGCCAGAAAATAACATGCAAAAACAAATAGCACACACATCAAATATGTACATTTTACAAATGCACCACGTCGGTGCTTTGTTGGATTCTGAAATGTCACGGGTTGTCAATGGTACGGTTTAAAGACGGATTAAATGGAAAGATCTATGGGGCATGGAAGCTGGTAAGATCAGATTCATGTCAGGTGCTACATATGATGTGCTCCCATCTCCCAAGAATTTAAGGTTCAAAGGTTTGGTGAGGAAGATAAATGCATACTTTGCTCGTGTGTGGGCAGTCTCCACCATATCCTATCAGGGTGCAAGGTAAGTCTCACCCAGGGGCGGTATACGTGGCGTCATAACCAGGTATTGAAATATGTGGCAGCCGCAATAGAGGATAAAAGGAGAGAAGTCAATTCATTAGCAGCTAGTAAAGGGGTAAGGCAAATTAACTTTGTACGTCAGGAGGATAAACCTTGTTCCGCGAAAGCCAGGTGTAAAACCGACCAGTTGAAAAATGGGGCGGGCTGGGAAATTAAGGTTGATCTTGGCCAACAGATGGCGGTACCTCCACATATAGTGAGTACTAAACTACGACCCGAGGTAATTCTATGGTCGGATTCAGAGAAGATAGTTTACTTCATTGAACTCACTGTTCCTTGGGAAGACAGAGTGGAAGTGGCCAATGAGCTGAAGAGAGCTAAATACACTGAAATAGCAGAGGAGGCCGCTAAGCGAAGTTGGAGTGCACGATTAAGGCCTATTGAAATCGGTGCACGTGAGTTTGTGGCCAGATCTGCTATTGGCTTGCTGTCTGAATTGGGCATTTGTGGTCGAAGTCTAAGGCAGGTGGTTAGTAACATGTCTTTAGCAGCAGAACGGGCAAGCGAATGGTTGTGGGTAAGGAGAAGTTACCCTTCCTGGGGCGAAAGCTAAGGTAAGCTAACTGGCTCATTTGTTTTGTCAGGGTTCTCAAGTCTCACGCAATGGGCGTGAGACACACGCAATTCAACAAGTTCACACGCTCACACGCCACACCTTGCATTTCTCACGCAGAAATATTACTAGGGATGTCAAGGTATCTGCATAATTATTAGAGGCGCAAGGATACCAGAGGATTTCTCGCAGGGTTCAGAACTACCGCACCACTCACCAGCCAAATAAATAAAAAAAAAAATAGCCACCGACATCCAATCAAAAAATAGTGTTCGTTGTATCCTGGTAAAATTCCAAAATAGGACATCCCCTCCCTGCAACCACGTTATGCTTGTGCGCGTATGTGGGGTTACACGTTTAAGATTTCAAAACGGCACCAAAATTCTTTTTATTCAGATATTCAACTGTCTTTCATTTAGTAAACCAGCCTACTTATGGCACTTTAACAGTGTGTTTTATTTATAAACTAAACTAAACTGTCGGTCATTAAGAAAACATAATAATTGTGTCATTGTAGCTTTGTGTAACCCAGACATCAGCAACGTTCATTTTATATGACCAATCACTCTGGTGGCTGCCTACACTTTCCCTGTCGTCACGGCTGCAACTTTCGCACTCGTTTGTGCGTGTTCATCAGACACCCGTCTGAGCCTCCATGGACCATGTCAACAATGAATGAAAATTAGCTTATTATCAATGAGTGTTATCAATTTGAGCGAGTATGCTACACATACATTTTTTTCTAAAGATACAGGACTGCTGCAGACAATGAGCTGCCAACCATCATAATGTAATAGCAACCCAAAATAATGAATTTGCTGTCCTTATAAAAAAAGAAAATAAAAAGTTGGTCACTTGGTGACAATAGGCTACTCAAGGGAATAAAGCAATTAGCCTAATAAATAAAATATTTGTCTCACTCAGTACAAATATCTCGTAAATAGGTGAGCCATAGAATATCCCACCGTCAAGATTATTATATTTTAAGATTCCAATCTATCCCACCTAAATAAGAAAAGTTATTTCTACTGACATGCTTCCTGGTGACATACAAACACAAATGGTTTCCCTTTGATATAAAGGCTGACATAAGAGACATAGCTATGCAAGATGGGTACAAATCCCAGACTGTCCTGAAAAATAAACAAAAATGTATGTATGTATGGATGTATACTGTAGATACAATGACAAATTAAAGGTCTCAAAGGGTTAATGCTTCTTTCCACAAAACTCACCAGAAGTCTATATATAAGGGGTCATTTTTTAAAAATGTCTTCTGGGGGAGCATGCCCCCAGACCCACCCGAGTTACTAACCTTTTGAAGTGGCCAGGGGGGCCCTTTTCACATCTGTGCCTAGGGGCCTTTTGCTACATGTGCAAGTTTTACACACTTATTTTAGTACATGGTCCACTCATCTTAATAAATAGTGCACTTACTTTATTCAATTCTACCTTCATTGAATGAGCACACGATTTAGCACACAAGCTTGGCTAAGGTTTTTTTTTATGGTTTATGGTTCAGTCCGCATCAACGGGACGGATCAACCTAGCCAACTTAGACCATGCCTAGGTTGGTTAAAGGTATTTGGATGTTTGTTGTGGTAATATGGTGGCAGCATGGGGCGTAAGCTAACTGGCTAATTTGTTTTGTGTTTGTGATGGGGCCTAAGCTAACTGGCTCATTTGTTTTGTGTTTGTGATGGGCTGTGCCTAGGTTGATGGTTGGTTGGCCAGTGTTTTTATGGCTATGGTTCAGTCCACATCAACGGGACGGACTAACCTAGTCAACCTTGACCATGCCTGGGCTGGTTAAGAGTATTTTGGGTATTGGATATTTCAATGTGGTAATATAGTGGCAGCATGGAGGGGAGTGTCTCCAGGACGCTGGTTTCACTGTTAAGCCTTCATGAGGTGTCGTGGGCCTAACTTAACGAAACATCGGTGAATGAGGGTGCCCACTTGATAACCCTAATGACATGCCGCATACTATATACTGCTGTTGGATGGGCCATTTGTATTGTGTTTTGTGACCATTTGTTGGCGGATTTGTGGGTAGTGTGCTTTTTAAAGTTAAACTTGAGCAGGGGCTTCTGAATGTGTTTTTACCTTGGATTTTGGCACAAGGGATTTTGACATCTAATCCGGTGTATTAATGTAATAAAACGGGGGCAGCCGTGGCCTACTGGTTAGCACCTCAGTTGCCGGTTCGAACCCCGACCAGTAGGCATGGCTGAAGTGCCCTTGAGCAAGGCACCTACATGTAACCCCTCACTGCTCCCCGAGCGCCGCTGTTGATGCAGGCAGCTCACTGCACCGGGATTAGTGTGTGCTTCACCTCACTGTGTGTACACTGTGTGCTGTGTGTGTTTCACTAATTGGGATTGGGATAAATGCAGAAACCAAATTTCCCTCATGGGCTCAAAAGAGTATATATACTATATACTTATACTTTTCCACCAGGCATGCTAACTATGCTAGCAACTTGTCAGTTCAAGACAGGGCCACTACTGCCTCAAGGTTAGCTGCGAGTTTACAGGATCAGCAGAGCATTTTCACACGACAGTCGACTATTCAGGAGTCATGCACAAAGGCAAGTTATGTGCTGGCATACAACTTAGCCAAAGCAAGTAAGCCACTCTCTGAAGGCGAATTTCTGAAAGAATGCATGGTAGAGACTGCTGGTATTCTATGTCCGGAGATTACAAGCAAATTCGAAAATCTCAGTCTGTCACGCAGAACAGTGACTCGCCATGTAGAGCTAATTGACGGTAACTTTTAACTTCTATTCTTTAGCTCTGGATGAGAGTAATGATGTAAAAGACACTGCTCAGCTCTTAATCTTTATCAGAGGTATTAATAGCAATTTTGAAATCACAGAAGAATTTCTGGCCATGGAGTCCATCAAGGGCACAACGCGAGGAGTGGACTTATATCACCGGGTGTCTGGGGTCATCGAGAGGCTGAAGCTACCTTGGTGTAAACTGGTGAATGTCACCATTGATGGATCACCCAATTTAACGGAAAAAAACGTCGGACTTCTGAAAAGAATTCAGGACAAAGTGAGAGAAGGGCCTGAGTTGGGGGTAATTTTCCTGCACTGTATCATCCACCAGGAATCCCTGTGCAAGACTGTTTTGCGCTTTGATCACGTAGTGAAGGTAGTGGTGAAACCGAAAACCGATGCTGACCACCAGGACTTACTTTACCACTCCAATGTCAGTTGGCTAAGTTTGGGGAAAGTGTTTTGGCGAGTGTGGGAGCTCAGAGATGAGATTGGGTCATTTTTGGAGTTGGTTGGGAAAGCCGATGATTTCCCTGAGCTGCGCAACGCAGACTGGCTATATGTGACTTTGCGTTCGCTGTGGACATGTTGGCTCACATGAATGAGCTGAACGTAAAGCTACAAGGAAAGGATCAATTGGTGCATGACATGTACTCCAACGTGAAAGCTTTTAAAGCCAAATTGACTTTATTTTCAAGACAAAGCACACAGAAAGTATTCACTCATTTCCCCACATTGGCGACACTCAAAGAGGCCCCACTGCATGCAAGTAAATACTGCAAATCACTGGATGGCCTGCACACAGAATTTTGCCGTTGATTCTCTGATTTTGAGAAAATTGAGAAGCTACTTCAGCTGGTGTCATGTCCCCTGTCACTGGACGATGAAACAGCACCGGAGGAGCTGCAATTGGAGCTGATCGACCTGCAGTGCGACTCTGTCTTAAAGGAGAACTTCAACTCTGTTAAACTGGGTGAGTTTTATGCATCCCTAAACGTGACAAAGTTTCCAAACATCCTGCAGGTGGCCCAGAGGATACTGGTGTTATTTGGCTCGACCTATGTGTGTGAGCAAACTTTCAGTGTGATGAACCTCAACAAATCACGGCACAGAGCGCAACTCACTGATCGACACTTGGGGGCTATACTGCGAATCGCCACAAGTGAAATGACCCCAGACTTTAATGCTCTCACAAAAATTGGTGACCAACAGCACTGTTCCCATTGAAATTAAATGAATGAATGAACCACTAATGGTGGAGTTGCTTCTTTACTTTTTAGGAAATATGTTGTTGCAGGTTTGAGAACAACGTTATGGGCAGGTTAATGTGTGCAGCCTACTGTTCTGTGATAAGCTGTGTTACCTAGGCCAATATTGGGGTGCCACCCCTTTTTCATGCCTGTTGTGTTGGAGGTTGTGAGGCGTGGTTGTGGCCAACAACAACCGCAATAAAAATATTATAATAATAATAATAATAATAATAATAATAATAATAATAATAATAATAATAAACAGATAATTACCGAGTAGTTTCTTTGCACATATTTCAATAGCAGTGAATGGTACAGTATGTATTACATATTATTGATGTCATTACATGTAATTTTTCCTCATTTATTGGTGGTTCGGCCCGCGGCCAATTTTCAAAACCCAATGTGGCCCTTGAGCCAAAAAGTTTGCCCACCCCTGTGCTATAGCATAGTGCTGTCAAGGACTTTTCATGTGTCACGCTGTACAACCCCTCCTCTCCCTACTCTGCCTATTCTCACTATGGTATAACACTATATAGTACCAATGATATTAATCATTTTGATTTATAGTATATCTATAAATCTATATCTATATCTCTCTCTCTCTTTCCCCTTACCTCATTTGTGAGGTATACCATTACCATCAGCCATCCTTGTGTTTGGCCCTCATCTCACTCATCTCATCTAAAGTCTCAGCCCTACGACTGTCCTATTATGGCCTATTGCTGTCCCCCTGCCCGGATTCCTGGCCTGCACAGCCTAACGACCCACTACTTGCCCTTATGACAACGCCTAATCCCCTTGGGCAATTAATTTCCTACACTGGACTATTTGAAGTTTCTGACACCATCCCACCTCTTTGTAACATATACCTCAGGTGGCTTTAAACACCATGTTCTTTTCTCTACACTTCACTAACTTATTCATTTATCATATAAACAGACCGGTAACACTTTCTATGAAGGTTGTATTTATAACGCCCTATGAATGCATTCATAATGTTTTATAAGGTGTCTATAAAGCATTGTAATGCTCATTATTACCATTTATATGTATTCACAAGTCGTCATAACCAATTTCATGATGCATTATGACAGCTAATTATGAATGATTATAATTTTAATCTGAATAATGCATTATAAATATGTCAAGATCTGCCTACTCACTTGTCAGTTTTATGATGCATCATAACTACTTTGCTTTGCTAAATGCATATAGTGATGCATGTAGTTTTGACTTATACTGTATATCTATATATCTATAACTATAAGTATATGTAATAAAGTTATAATAATTTATACATCTCCCTATAGCACACAATTATAAACAGCTATGCAATATCATAAGTGTTATTTGTCAGGTCTAAGTAAAGTGACAAGAATATGACCCTATTATTAACAGATATAAGTTCACTGAGTAATTAAAGGGTGCCATGAACTAAGTATCGAGTCTAGCCTCTTTACTCCATATGCACAATATTATAAATCACTATGTTAATGTCAAAGGTGTTATTTGTCAGCTTTAGGTAAGGTAGAGCAAATGAGGTGTTGTTATTAATAGATATAAGGTTATTATAAACAAATATGAGGCACAATGAAATGAGAGCCTGGACAGGAAAGACAAAAGGAATGACAAATGAAAACTAGAAATGCAATTCTGAGGAATTACACGAGGGGATGCAATCTGCTGGTTAGGGTGTTGGTGGGGCTGTTGACCTTGTGATACCTGCAAAGGTGCTTTTGGAGTAACCAAATTTGAATCTTGTGTGACATGGCATTCTTGAGATATAACACTCAAGGTGTTTTTGACCTTGACATTTGACCTTCAACCTCCAACATCAACTCACTTCATCTTTGAGTCCATAAAAACACTCGTATCAAATTTGAAGCATGTACGTCAAGCCGTTCTGGAGATATAATGCTGAATGCATGAGATATGGCTGGGACTTTTATTTTGACACACAGGAAACACTTTAACAGGATGTGTAGTTCAGGCAGAGCTAGATTGTATGCTTAGAGGCTGAGACAGTTGAATTCCTCACAGGTGACACCTGTGCCAGTGTTCTGATTAGCCTGGGAACTGCTCTGAGAACTACTTAACGAAAGAGCTGGCTCTATTATGACATCACAGCCCCCATTCAAGTCTATGGGGGGAAAAATACACTTTTAATTACAAATATCTCAAAAAGTATAAACTTCTCAAACATGAAAACGGATAGGACGGCAAAAAGCCTTGGAAGATCTGGGAACGGTGTTTGAACCAAATTTGTAATGCGTTAAGCGGTTTGGGCTGAATAGCCGCACAACAAAAAGGTAAAAAGAAAAATAATAATAATAACTAGAAATGCAATTCCAAGGAATTACCAGTGCATGAAAATGCTAAAGTTGTGATGTAAAATATCATGTATAGTTAAAACAGATAATATAGAGATGGTTACTACGGTGATGCTAGGATAGACATGGTGGTTGCATAGCTTAATAAAAGTTGATAGTTTAAAAGTAGACTGTTTAAAAGCTGAATGTAGATAGTTTAAAAGTTGTTGATAGTAGATAGTTTAAAAATGTTGATAGACAGCTAGTTTAATAGATAGTTTAAAAGTAGACCATTTAAAAGTTGAAGGTAAATAGTTTAAAAGTTGTTGACAGACTGGAAGTTTAATGAATGTTGATATTCAAATAGTTTAATGGCTGTGTATAGGTATATATTTGACGATAACTGAAAGTAGTTGATAGTAGATATAGTAGCTAGTAGTTATGCTAAGATTTTTAACTATGCTAACCATGTTACTTAGCTAATGTTTTATAGCAGTGCTAGCATAACATGCTAACCATGCTACTTAGCTAACTTAGCTAACGTTTTCTAGAAGTTTTGATAAACATGCTAACTATATGCTAACCATGCTACTTAGCTAACTTAGCTAACATTTTCTAGCAGTTTTGCTAAACATGCTAACTATGCTAGCAATGCTAACATGCTATGTTAACCATGTGACTTAGCTAACCTAGCTTTTCATTTTTAGTAGTTATGCTAACTATGCTAACTACCATGTTAACATGCTAACTATGCTAATTATGTGACTTAGCTAACCTAGCTAATCATTTTTAGTAGTTATGCTAACTATGCTAACCATGTTACTTAGCTAACTTAGCTAATAATTTTTAGCAGTTTTGCTAAAAATGCTAACTAGCATACTAACAATGCTAACATGCTAACTATGCTAACCATATTACTTAGCTAACTTAGCTAATAATTTTTAGCAGTTTTGCAAAAAAATGCTAGCAATGCTAACATGCTAACTATGCTAACCATGCTAACCATGCTAACTAGCTACAGTGGGTAGGAGTCATAGTTGATGACAAGTAACAGTTACAATGGCTGAACAGTTAAAAAGTTCAGTAGTTTAAAGGGTTAAATTGTTTAACAGTGAAATATTGTAGTGAGGACTTTTATTTTGAAACAGTTTTTGGCAGAGGAAGCAGTTGAACAGGATGTGTAGTCTTAATAGGGCCAGTTTGAATGCTTAAAGCCTGAGACTGGCAGCTGATCCAGGTGGCCTGAACACCTGCCATAGGATTCTAATTGCTTAATGGCCGTATTATGATGTCATAATCGGCAATGTTAAGTCTATTGGGATTTTAAAAAAGTTTTTCTTTAATAGTTTAAAAAGTATAAAAGTTTCAAAGTTGAAAAGACATACCAACCTGATCTGTTTGAAGACCTATGTTACAAAGTTTGAATGATGTTTCTAAGTTAAACTGTTCAAGAGAAATTGCGTACGGAAAAAGTGGTAAGCGGAATAATAATAATAATAAGAAGTTGCCTAGGAAGAACATTACAGTGCATTTTCATGCACTGTAATAAGAAGTTTTCGGATTTCAATAGAGGGGATGCATCCCCTCTAATAAAGTGAACTAAATGCATTCCTTTTGTCTTTACTGTCCAGACTGTCTCATTTCATTGTAGAATAATATGGTCATATTCTTGTCACTTTACTTAGAGCTGACAAATAACACTTATGATATTGCATAGCTGTTTATAATTGTGTGCTATAGAGAGATGTATAAATTATTATAACTTTATTAAATATACTTATAGTTATAGTTATATATAGGACTACAGTAGAAGGCAAAGCAAAGTAGTTATGATGCATCATAAAACTGACAAGTGAGTAGGCAGATCTTGACATATTTATAATGCATTATTCAGATTAAAATTATAATCATTCATAATTAGCTGTCATAATGCATCATAAAGTTGGTTACGACGACTTGTGAATACCTATAGATGGTAATAATGAGCATTGCAATGCTTTATAGACACCTTATAAAACATTATGAATGCATTCATAGGGCGTTATAAATACAACCTTCATAGAAAGTGTAACCAACAGACCTTACTGTTCTGTACTGACCCTAGGCAGATGGGTTAGGCCCTTGAGTCGTGGATCTGCTGAAGGTTTCTTCCTACTGTACATGTATCTCCAATTCTAGGAAATTTTTCCTCGCCCCTGTTACTCATGGGCATTCTCTGATTGTTTAACACTCTGTAAAGCGCCATGAGACATGTGCAATGTTTTGGCGCTCTATAAGTGATATTAAATTGAAATTTAGAAAAGCACTCTATAAATAAAGATTATTATTATTATTATTATTATTAATTATTATTATTATTATTATTATTATTATTATTATCAACATTTGATATGTTGTCTATGTCCTTTTTGCAGCTAAATATTGGTTTACAAGATTTTCCGATTATGACATTCTGTTTTTACTTGCATTTTACACATTGTCCCAACTTTTTTGGCATTGGTTTTGTAGTAGTGTCATCATCTGTTTTCTATGGAGCCCCCGAAGTGACATGTAGGGGGAAAAAATCGAGGAAAAACATGTACTGGGGACAAACACTGACTATAGTGGTTTTGCGAGATCTTGACTTTGTTTTGCAAGATCTTGACTTTGATTTGCAAGATCTTGAGATTGTTTTGCGAGATCTTGGGTTTGTTTTGCAAGATCTTGACTTTGATTTGCAAGATCTTGTGTTTGTTTTGCGAGATCTTGAGTTTTGTATGAGCCACAATGCGTATGAGAACCGGTAGAGCCGTCTACAAAGAGCCACTGAAATTAAGTTGTAGTTCCTTATTTTACCAGCATGAGGTGAACAAGTGCAGAAAATATGCAGTAAACAAGCTCTGGCTCTGGCGCGCAAAATGTAGGCTACTGTCAAGGTGTTTAACTTCAGTGTCACTGTCGCTGAAACCACGCTGAAAGTGATCTCAGAATTTATATATATATATATATATATATATATATATATATATATATATATATATATATATATATATATAAATATATATTTCACAATTCAGTTTCAGACCGTTAAATTCAATCTCAGTCTACTGAGACGCAACAACACATGGTTCCTGAGGAAAAGCAATCGAGTGCAGATCACCGCCATCAGTATAATTATTATTAAATATTATTAAAATATTTGCATACAATATATTTGGTTAACATCATTTAAGTAAGACTAATTAAGCAAGCATATAGGTGCATCTAAAAAAATGAAAATTGTGGAAAAGTTAATATTTTTTTATTATTTTTTTTCTGCATTTTATTTCTTGCATTACACATAATCGTGATTAATCACTGAATTTTGTTAGCTAATCGTATGTTTTATCGCATTATTAGTGGGCTTGTTGTTCTTAAGTTTTCAAATTATTATTCTATCTGCCCATTTTTTGGAGCGACTACTGTACAGCTCCTAGAGCTTTTGAGCTATCGACACAGTTTCAGCTCTAAAACTAAAAGCCAATCCAGGTCAAACAGATCTTTGTACATCCACAGTAGACCATAGCTACGTTCGAAAAGTTCACTCTTTCACTATATAGTGCACTATATATAGTGAATCAGCCCTTTTATAGTGGTGTTCGAAATCCAACTGAAAATTTTGTTCACTACATTGGTGCCCTACAAAATCATTGCATTGTGATATGCCTAAATGTAGGGTAGACCTGGATTGACTGTAGTCTGTAGTTCGCGACCTGAGAACACGTCAAGCAAGCTACTAGGATCTGCTCTACAACTGTAAGTAATGTTTTGTTTTTGAAGGTTAATTTAACATTATATGGTAATGAATTCAGTCCTGTGTAACCAATTGAATCAGAATTTTGTCATCTTTAGACCCAATATCATTGCATGTAACATTATGGTTAACGTTATGTACCGTGCATGTAACATTATGTGCATGTCAGGCTTGTGCAAAATTCCAGAATTGAATTGAAACTGGCTCTTAAATTCCAATTCAATTCTTGAATTTCACTTGCATTTTAATTTAGGTAGCAAACAGGAAGCAGAATTGCAATTCGAATTGTGCACAACCCTGGTGCATGTAACATTATGGTTAACGTTATGCCAAAGTTAGCATTAATCAATTAATCATTAATCTACTGGTTAATGCTTCGAACTTGTAACCGAAGGGTTGCCGGTTCCATTCCTGACCAGCAGGAAAAATGTGGGCGGGGGAAGTGGTTGAGCACTGCTCTCCCATGCCCAGATCCAAGGCTGAAGTGCCCTTGAGCAAGGCACCTAACCCCTCACTGCTCCCCGAGCGCCGCTGTAGCAGGCAGCTCCCTGCGTCGGGATTAGTGTGTGCTTCAACTCACTGTGTGTTCACTGTGTGCTGAGTGTGTTTCACTAATTCACGGATTGGGATAAATACAGAGACCAAATTTCCCTCACGGGATCAGAAGAGTATACTTACACTTATACTGCTTATTTGATGTTGACGTTAGATTATGGCATTTTAACGTTAGCTGAAAATGCTTGTAATGTCACAACAACGTTATCACACTACGTTAATGGTAGTTATTAACAATGGTGGTCACCAACTGTCTCTATTAAGGCTGTATTTTGTAAAACAGGGGTCTCAAGTTTCATACATTACTAATTTAGCTAACATTAACCGGGACCTCTGGCCACACCACTAACTTAACGTTATCTTTTCATCTTTGCTTCCTCTGATGTAGACACGAATATTAACTAAGTGATATTCATGTGAAATGTTTTTTTTTTTTTTAAGGTTCTCCCACTTTTTCCCTGCCCTGACATGAGAGACCACCAGGTCCTTCAGGATAACCCTTAACAATTTTACAAAGTAAGTTGTGGTAATGCACATTAAGGTGGAGCTTACTATCATACTACTTAAAAATAATTGATTGATCCATAATAAGGTGGCATAATAAATAGCAAACTAGTAATTACCTAACCCTTTGTTAATATTTGTTAATTGTTACTGAAATATCTATTTGGCACAAGTTAATAGTTTTTTCATCATTAATTAAATATGAGTTGTTTGCATAAAATCTGTAAATATTTTAACACATCTATTAACTAATATTGTATTAATATTTGTTAATAGTTAACTAAATGTCTTTTTTAGTCATCTGATCAGAAGCGGTATGCTTTGCATTAGGTAGGTTGACTGTATAAATCACTCCCCACTTTGTTTTAATTTTGTAACTGTAAAATGTTGTTTAAGTTGAAAACTTCAATATACCACCTGTATTATATTACGTTACATGTATTGTTAGGATTTGGGTGCGATTCTAGCAACTTAGAGAACGTTTATTAATGTTTTCATTATGACCACGAGTTCATACACACTGAGTCTAACGTGACTAGCTGTAAACTCCGCTAGCAACTTTCCATGCATTCAGTGTAGTTTAGCTTAGTGTGCATGGAAAGTGCAATTCAGTCTAGCAGGAAATGAATGTACATTTAGTTTAGCATTATGTTTATGCATTACCTCCATTATGGTCTACGCCTGTGAGTGTTTAGTGAGTCTCAGAATATTAATAAACTGTCGTTCTGTGCACCTGAACATTCCATGTCGCATGTCTCCCTTGCTAGTAGGGCTGACAGTGATGGTATAGGAATGATGCATGTACTGTAATATAGCCCATTCAACTACTTCTTTTTATTTTGCTTGTGTAGATGCTGTTTTTTGTATGCCAGTGCCTGAAGGCATGTTTTGTTTTAACTTTTCCTAAAGGAATAAATGTGATAAGCCAGTTTTGGTCTCAGTCCCTTCACCGTCTGACTAATAGTTATCTATTAGTAATATATTAATAAAGCTTAACCAAATGTATTATAAGGGTCCCCCATACTGATAGTTATATATTACTAATATATTAATTAAGCTTAACCAACTTTATTATAAGGGGCCCCACACTGATAGCTATATACTACTAATATATTAATTAAGCTTAGCCAACTTTATTATAAGGGTCCCCCATCTATTGTAAGGGTCCTATGGGGAGTGGTTCATATTGAGATAGGCAGAAGCACAGTTTAATAACAATTAGTTAATTAATAATAAGTCGTTAACTTTTCTATTAACATACAGTTTGTGAATAAACATTTAACATTTAAATGATGTAAGAAATAACTGTTAATTAGTGCCAAAAAGACATTTAGTTAACTATTAACACATATTAATACAATATTAGTTAATAGATTTGCTAAAACATTAACATACAGATTTTATGCAAACAACTAATATTTAATTAATGATGAAAAACTATTAACTTGTGCCAAATAAATAGTAACAATTAACAAATATTAACAAAGGGTTAGGTAATTACTAGTTTGCTATTTATTATGGCAGCTTATTATGGAGTGTTACCAATTCTGGGTAAAGCAGTGTTGCCAGATACAGCTGATGGTTTCCTGCCAATAAATGTTCAAAAATTACAGAAATGCACACAAGGTGTTACTAGGTGTGATTTTGGCCCATTGTTCTAAACAGATTCCAGGGGTCCCTCTTGTGAATCCTGATCTTTAGTTACTTCCAGAACTGTTTAATTGAATTTAATTGAATTGGCTTCCTTCAAGTCTTTCTGGAGCTTTCTCAGAGAGGTCCTTGGCCCTTCGAATTGACTATCTTTCTGACTCCCTGGTCAGAAATATTGCGAGGAGATCCTGTGCATGGCCGGTTGATGATGCAGTGATGTTCCTTCCACTTGCAGATAATGGCTCCCATGCTGCTTACTGGAAGATTCTGAAGTTTTGAAATGCATCTGTAACCAGTTTCATTGATATGTTTTGCAACAATAAGGTTGCAAAGGTCTTGGGAGAGCTTTTTGCTTTTATCCATCATGAAATGTTTCTTGTGAGACACCTTGGTAATGAAAAACCTTTTTATAGCCCATCAATATGTAGGCTACTAACCAAGCTTATATTAATTTGCACAGATAGAAAGGATAACTACTCTCTAACTACTTACAGATTCCAGCTCGTTCCTTCCCTTTCCTTGCCTTAGTGCTTTTTCTTAGCGTGTTTAATACTTTTTCCCTGTGTTATTTCACTTCATTACACATGACTCTACTTATGGAGTTGTTTGGATTTTTTATGTGTGGCTTACCTGAGTTATTACTAATGCCTGGTGAAAATGTTGTGCCCCCCGTATTCCACTTTTCAAGGGCTCTCTCCTCCATACTTCCCACTCCCCCCCGTCCAACGCCCTTTAATCTGCTGAACCTTCTGCTCGTTTCCAAATCTAAAAAAACTCTCTGCAACTCAACATTGGCCTGCCTGCCTCAGCTGCTTGTGAGGGGCTTTTCAGTTGTGCTGGATTACTGTTCACTGCAAAGCGATCAAGGATGAGTGCAACTAACTTTGAAAATCAACTACTGCTCAAACTTAAAGGAGAACTCCGGTGATTTTGCACATAGATCTCCATTTCTCAACGTCACTGAGTACTGTCGGTATGAACAAAACTGAAACAATCGGTTTTACCTAGCTTGAGTTGCTGCAGCTACAGCGCTACACACTGGGAGCATGAACATGGCTTCCTTAGCTGCTGGCTGCAGCAACTCGAGCTAGGACCAAAGTCCTTTTAGGCAAGTACCTCCACTCGGGCGCCATATTGCAACGCTTTTGGGCACTTATCGGGCATCTATTTTGGCAGAAATGCGCAGCGTAAGGCTTCACGACACCAATCTTGCTCCAGCGGCGAGATCACAACAGATGATTGGCACGATGTCTTCACAGCACACCACATGATTGGCTCAATGTATTCACAACACACCACATGATATGCTCAATGTATTCACATGTTGACGTTTTGCCGCGGAAGGGTTGTGATATGTGTAGACAACCCCATGCATTACTATGGAGGATTTTTTGAGTGCTGTATCTCCTCATTAGAAAGTCTCTGGTAAAACTGGTTGTTCTGGTACACCCCCCCCCCCTTAAAGTACATTTTAAATGAACTACTTTTTACTTTTACTTGAGTACATTTTCAGATCGGTATTTTAACTTGTACTTGAGTAATATTTCATCAAAGTATTGGTACTTTTACTTGAGTACAATATTTTCGTACTTTTTCCACCTCTGGCAACAACCTATCAACCACTTTCACGATGACAACCTAGCAACCAACATAGCGACCAACATGGTTACCCTAGCAACCAGCATAGCAACTACCATAACTACCCTTGCAACAGCCTAGCAACCACCTCAAGTACCCTAGCAACAACAACCTAGCAACTTCATTCAAACTTTGTAACATAGGTCATTTTAAGGACAAAGCTGATGTATTTTTTGTAACTTTTATACTTTTTAAACTATTAATTAAAAACGACTTAAAATTTCCCCATAGAAATTATGACATCAAAATAAGGCCATTAAGCAATTAGAATCCTGTGGCAGGTGTTCAGGCCACCTGCAGCAACTTCCAGTCTCAGGCTTTAAACATTGTATGGTGTAAAGCCAGAATTAGACTAGTCTCAGAAACAAACACCCTTAAGTGTTTGCATAATATCTTTATCAATTCTGAATTATATCCTGGAAAACACTATTCAATTTCACTGAGAATTTACCTTAAAGTCCCCTTCATATGAATGATAAAGGGGGTTAAAGAAATTCCTAGGATTTGGGATGCTGTTGAATTGTAGTTTATTTGTCCACCTAGTGCATAAAGAGAAAAATGAAAGAGAAGAGTGTTAACATCCAGTAAACATCTCATTAAAATATCATTCAAAACATGGTAAAGTGACCTTTCATTACTATGACTATTACATACAACTAGGGCTGCACAATATCTATCTTCTATTGTTATCGCGATATCAACACTTGCGATGGACATACCGCAAAGATGACTTAATTTTCGATAAAAGTCGATACATTTTCTGTGCCGTGCGCATTCCATACAGTCTATGGTGTATTCACATTCTGAATGTCAACATATTTTACCAAACCAATGCTGTCATGCTGCGCTAGAAGCCCGTCCCATACCAGTTTAGGTGTGATGTGTTTTAGGTGTTGAGGTGGGAGCTAATGTCGTGATGGCTGAAGATAGTGAGTCGAGCGAGGTAGGCTACGCTTGGGTGAAGAGGAATTGGTGACTAAAAGTAAAAGCACGTCTGTTATATGGGAATATTTTGGTTTTATGAAGGATGACGTGTTACAAACACAGCGCCAAATTCCACCGTGTTAAAATAAACAATTTATTTCGTTATCGTTATATCAGAAGATATCTGTCTTTCACTGTAAGGCTTGTAGGCCTATTTCATGATTTGCATTTAGCAAAAGCCCCAGACAGCAGCAGAGAGGTAATCAGGATTCGTTATTTGTAAACGTTGTTTAGCCTACTTCTTAGCCTGGACTGTGCGATTGCAGCCCAATTACTTTCACTTTCCGCTGCCCTCGTAGTCGGCATGCCGGTAGCCTAATAACGTGGGATGCACAGCATATGATGTTACCGGATGTTACAGACTGAGATGACCGCCGCGATATAGCTTAAGTAGCTTGTTTCCGAACACTGTCTATCCGTCTTTTACAAGGATTTTCTTGGAGCAGATCTTCCACACAACTTCGATAGCCTAGTCAGTAGGTCCCCCCAACCCTACAGTCCATGCTAGCAGCAAGCAGAATGGAGAAAAATATTAAATATACTGCTCAAAAAAATTAAGGGAACACTTCAATCATACACTGGATCGGTACTCTGACACTGTTTGGTTCTGAGCACAAGTAAAACTTTTGAGGCAAGTGTTTTATTTTGCAATAACTGTCAGACATTCTGGGAATGTAGTTTGAGAATGGAGAAAAGGGTGAATGGTTTCAAAAAATTTTTTTGAGCAGTATATTTAAATATCGCAAGTTATATCGTTATCGCAGTACTCAATAATGTTATGGCATGTTTTCCTGATATCGTGCAGCCCTACATACAACAAAGTTTTATATAGGCTTATACAATCAAACTTCATACTTTAATTGAAGTATGAAGAGTCTATTTGGAATCAACTTGAATTGAACTCAGAATATATTTAATGGTGGTATATAACCATATATAAGCAATCAAACTTAACACAGACACTTTTAATCCAATTAGAATCAGAATAATGGTTCAATTGGAATAAAAATGACACATACTATATACACCTTGATCGGAATAAAACTGCCGATTCAATTAGAATTTTAATCAAAATGAAAGGGGTCCTTATTTTAATTTTACAGCCAGGTATACATTCAATTGACCGATCGCAAAACCCCGCTCATCGAACGCAGATGAGCCAATGGCAGTCCAGAAGCTCCGCGCAGGCAGACATACTCCATCAACTTCACCTTACAGCTTACATAGAAATGCATTGGAAGCCTTGATTTTTGTCCAGTTTTATAGGATTTTGTAGTCATGTGAGTTGAAAAGGACAGCCAAACGACATGTGTGAGAGTTAACACAAAACTGATACACAGAATAATGCCTTTCAATCTTGATCAAGTTTTCTGTAATTATGTTAAGTTAGATTCGATTCTCTCCTCTCTGCTCCACTATTTTAAGCAAAGGGTTAATCCTTAGCAAACCATAACGATTAATTGTTCTCAGCATTGCCAGCATTGTGTATAATATGATGGTCACTTGGAGGAGACTTGTAGATAACTAACGTTAGCATCGTTAGCTAACCGCTGCTAAAGTGCTCAGAAAAGCATGGGGCTGTGCACAGTAGTGTAACACTTATTCACCATAAATTAAAGCTGCAGTTGGCAAGTCTGACAGATTGAGGGGACTTAGCCAAAATTCTAAATGTTTACAACTCTCATGCCCCTCCCCCACTACCACTGAGCACCCTCTCATCGAGTTCATGCTCGTCAGTGCGCACCAGACTGTGATTGACAGTCAGGTCTCACACAGCCCTGCTCTGATTGGACCAGAAGAACCGGGAGCTGTGGATTTTTGCAAAACAAATAACAGGCTCTAGGTGGAGGTAGAAGTCCGTTTTTTTTCTAAAACCGGCTGATTTATGTTGTTCTGTCGGAACATAGTGTCGGTTTCAGTGAATATGATCAAAAAAATCTTGCCAACTGCAGCTTTAATAAAGTTGTGCTCTGCAATGTAGGCTATGTCTCCGTTTTTGTACAGTACCATGTTCCTTACATGACATGGCCCACTACAGGGGAAGCTCAACCTCCTCTAAAATATCACGGAAAATTGCATCAAATAATACTGTATTACATTAGCCTACTCTTACAACTAGAACATGCTAAAACATGTTCAACTTCATGGCTAGTTTGTTCAGCAATAAGGTTTGGTCGGTCATTTCACACTCCTAATACATTGCTGTGATGACACAATCCATCAAAAACCATAGACGCTCGGCTCCACTGGACTTTGCTGATCTAAGTGCAGAAAAGCTAGATATTTATTGGACAAAATCATAATTTCCAGGGAAGCCCGGCATCTCTGGGAGTCAATGAGGCAGTGGGATGGCCTGGATGCCAAGCTTCTGTATGATGATTGGAGGAGCCGTCATAGTGGCTGGACAGGTTTCAAGTTCAGGGATGTGTTAACGTTAGTGTTGGCAGATGAAGTCGATGGGCAAGGCAAATTGCAGCTCAAATTCCCATATATTTGTGAGCAATACAGTTGGTTTCTATTTGTTTTTGTACATATCATACTGTAAAAACCGTAATGTAGAGTTACAGAGTTTGTGACTTGCTTTTGTTTCAGAAAAATGGTTGGCCAAGACACGTGTGCAGTGTACTTATAGAAGTGAGACCATATATATGAGGACATATTTCAATAGAAAAACCACATACTACCTGGTGCTCATTGACTCATATTCTGAGTGGTATGAAACAGATGAAATCATCATATGACCGTTATCAACAAGCTAAAGCACCATTTCTCAGTCCATGGCATACCAATGGACTCAGTGAAAGGGCAGTGAGGAGTACGAAAAAACTGTTAGAGACCACAGAAAGGGACAGACTTCTACCTGAACCTGCTTAGCACACAGAACATGCCCCGGGGCAAGATCCTGGACTCTCCAGCAAAAAGACTGTTGTTCCAACACACTCTAACAACCCTGCCTGTCTGCAGACATTTTCTCAAACCAGCAGCAAAAGCCCCAACCAGCATTAAAGCACAATTAACAAAAAACACAGAACACAGAAACACTATTATGACAATACCAGCAAGCAAGTAGCCCCCTTGGCACTAAACCAAGTGGTAGAACACCAAACACAAAAAGGGCATGATGAAGTGGGCATTGTAAAGAGAAGGTGCCATGAACCACACTCATACGTGGTAGAATATGAAGGGAAGAAATACAGGTGAAACTAGGGATGCTCAGATCGATCGGCCGCCGTCATTATCGGCCGATATTCACTCATAATAGTTTGATATACTCTGTGATTATAGAGTGTTTGAGTGAAATTAGTGAAGAGGGAGAGAAGTGGTCAGCGCAAGCCAGTGGTATCCATGACTTCATGTCGAGAATGTTACTTATTACAGGCCCCGCATTCAAATCCGCCCACCTCCCTTGATGGTTTCTTAATTACCAGCACTTTAGGGCAAAGGGAAACCCACAGAGAACAGCAGAGAGTAGGCCTACTGGCTATCAGCAGAAACTATATTTTCCCGTGCTGGACACTCTCATCAATGAGCTGGAAAGGAGGTTCTCTGGAGAGTTCATGGAGCTTGCGCGCGCATGTGCCGCAGTTTTGACATGCGACGAAAAGGAATTGATCCACTATTACAAAAACACACCCTGGCACTAAAAGTTAACCCCCTTCTTTTTGCAGCCGAGATTAAGCTTGTCAAAGCCTCTGCTAAAGCACCAATTTCAATGGAATTTCAAAACTGTAAAAAAAACAACCTACCCAAATCTCTATAAAGTTGTACAGTTAGCGAAATGGATGGAAATGGGGGAAAGACGCAACAAGTTCTTTTTAAATTTACAACAAAGAAATAGTTCCAAGAAGAAGACTTAAGACAAATTATGGGAATACACTAACTACACCAGAAGAAATCATGAATAAAATAGAAACATATTACACAAAAATGTATTCATATAAAGATCAGGAAGAGGGTAGAGAACATCTATTCTTTCCCTATAATCCTGTGAAATTAACTGAGGATCAAAAACAATCATTACTCTTCAATCATGTCTTATAAAAAAGAGAAAAAAACCTGGCCTAGATGGTATCCCAATTGAAGTGTATCAAGTTTTTTATGAACACTTGAAAAAACCTCTAATGGATTGTTTTAATTTCTCATATGAGGAAGGTATATTTACAGGTACACAAAGAGAAAGCGCAATCTCCTTGTTGCTAAAACAAGAACCAAGTGGCAAATATAAGGACCCTGTTCACTTATATTTGAACTGGAGACCTCTTACACTACAGGGCTATGATTCTAAGATTTTAGCCAAATGTATAGCAACAAGGATTAAAAAGGTTCTACCACCATTAATACATCACGATCAAACAGGTTTTATAGAGGGAAGGTATATATCAAATAGTATAAGGCAGTTACTGGAAATAATAGAACATTATGATGTAGAAGAAAAGGCAGGTCTTCTTTTTATTGCCAACTTTGAAAAAGCATTTGATAAAGTGAAGTGGGAATTTATTAATAGATGTTTAAGGTATTTCGGCTTTGGAGATTCTATAATAACATGGGTTAAAGTAATGTATAAGGGAGCTACCAGTAAAATCACTCTGGAAAGAGGGGTGAAACAAGGATGCCCTCTATCTCCGTATTTATTAATCATAGCCATTTAAATAGCAGAGAGAATAAGATCTAATGAAAACATCAGAGGTTTGCAATTAAATAGTATAAATTCAAAACTATTAATGTATGCAGATTATACAACCTTCATGATCAGACCAGACATAACATCCTTGTAAAACCTCATAAATGGTATGGATCACTTTACAAAAATGTCTGGATTGAAGCCAAACTATGGGAAATGTCATATAATGAGATTAGGTTCAATAAAACAAACTTCACAATACCATGTGAAATGCCAGTGAATTGGACAGATGAGGCCATAGGTAGCCTATTAGGTATCCATATACCAGAGAATATGAAAGAAATAGCCACTTATGAACTTATCATTAAAGGCCTCCCACATACCCAAATTTTATTTCAACAGGGAATGGTTTTCTAGTAGACTCTTAGGAAAGGCTCATCCTATGTTTGAAAAAAAAATATTTCCATTTATACAAATACAACCCTCACAGTTTTTTGTAATGTAGGATATGGATGATATGGATTAACTCTAATATACTGAGCCATAATGTTCTTGGAGCAAAAAAAGGTATAATCTTCATAAAATATATTATAAAAGAAGAAGGGGGAATTATGTCATACTTACAAATAAAAAAAAGTAAAGTAAAAAAATAAAAAATAAGTTAGTTTCAACGGCCTAAACATGGCACTCAATTTTTTTTTTTTTTTGTGTCTGGGAGAGTATTGGTATGATACCAAAAGAAATTACAGGGTGTCACCTGATAAAATGGGTACACCTGGTATTTTTTAGAATTGTTTAAAACTGCAAAGTGCATGTGATTCCTGAAATAAATTGTTGATTTGACTTGAATTGCCCCATATACAGTATTCAGATTTCCAATCAATATTCTCAAGTTTGATTCCATATTCTAAAGTTTGATTACAGGCCTATGTCCAAACTTTGCATAATGCATATTATATTAAAACCAATAAATAATTGAAATAATTCCCATTTGACCTGACACACACACACACACATACACACAAACAATAATAATAATAATAATAATAATAATAATAATAATAATAATGAGATTATTAATTATTTCAAGACAAGCAAGATCTTATTGTACTGATTCACAATAAAAAGAGAGAAGAGAGAAGTACTGCTTACATCTTTGCACAAATCATGAACATAGCAGGGATCATCATCAGCAGTAAAAGGCAGTACCATTCTTGGGTGTTATCTGGAAAAAGATAAATGTAAACATCAAAACATGAATGATTCAGTTTGTTTGTTTTCATCAAACTGTGAGCCACACATAATTATTGCAGCTCGGCAATTATATAAAACTGATTGTGTTTTGTTTATTAATTATTTTCCTTCAGGGTCTATAAGCTGTTTTTACATGCTGTTTGGTAGATAACAGCTCATGCACGAGTTAAGCTCGCGCATCCATGTTGGTTAAGCATTTCTGGAAGACGACAAATTTAAAACGACTGCCTACTTGGATTAAGCTACTGATACTTGACTTAATACCTACATGGTTTAGACTGTATTATACCAGACTTTGTACTTCGGTAATGTTAGAAATAAATCGGCAGATCGGCAGGTTCAATAAATCATAGGCGAAATGTTTTAATAACACAACAGACAGCTCTATCTAACCGTAGCAAGGTAGAAAACAAGCTAAAACCCAGATTTCATCCAAAAGAGTCTTCTACAGACATCTATAAATGACGTGTTCTTATGGGCATTCTGCTTTCATCTAGAGACTGTCTACAAAGTGCAAAACCGAAAGTAGATACAAAGATAATTTTAAATAGCTTCACTCTTATTCACTCTAGTGCAGCCAGAATCATTCCACACATCTAGGGTCTCCCTATGGTCACACTACAGCTAGAGATGCACCGATTGCAATTTTCTGGGCCGATACCGATTTCCAATTTTTCATATAGTTTGACCTGCCGATACCGATTTTAGCTGATTCCGATTTCATTTCTTCTAACCACTTTAAAGCACACACAAAGAGTTATTTTCCATCTTTTCTTTAATAGAACATGTTAACATAGACATTTGATGAACTTATTAATAATGGAATGGCTGTTAAAAAAATGGAACAGGTGACAGTTTCTTCTTCAAGTCTAACTTCAGCTGCAGTATCAAACTATCATGCTTCCCTGTGTGGGACATTAATTTCACACACTACTAATTGCACTGTGTTATGGAACACCCATTTTTTCTTCTCACACCCAATATCCAACTAAAAATCCAAAAACAAATGTCATGATACATTTGAACATGCTGCCATGGAACGTTTTTTCATATGGAAGGGTGAGGGAAAAGTGGGAGTATCACGCAAACACAGGGCATGAGAAGGGCTAATAGCGATTGATTAGGTGCTCCGCCATGTATGAAAACAGTGCGTGTCTGTTTTGTGGTGAAAAACGTTAATCCAAATTCCGGTTAATGCATAGAAACTTTCAGAGACAGCTGATTTAGTAGGCTATTCCGAGCACCAGTTTTCTTTACTGTAGGCTACTATGTCAAAAACAACTTTAACCGTTGTTTGCCTTTCTAATAGGCTGTCGTATGTTCACATCCACTTCCCAATCTGCTAGACTAGTATTAAGGCATAGCCCTAGTCTACGTGCAGTAAATAGTTTGAGTATTTTTAAGTGAAGTAGAACTACTAGGCCTACTCTGTATGTCGCTGCTTGCACGCAATTAGCGCCAGGGAAGGGAAGCAAATTTATTCTGAAAAAAAGGAAAATCTCATAAAGAAATAAATATTTTTAACAAATACACGTTGCTCACAAATATTAGCATCCCTAGAAAAATCTTACATACAAAACCTAACAGAAGCATTTTCCTATCTAATTTCAACTTAGTTAATCAGAGTGTCTTTGAACTTTCAGAAGTAGTTCATGACTTTCTTTTTCACTAAGGTTTGAAAATAAAGTGACACAGAGGCTAAATCCTCTAGTCATTTTTCAATATTGGAAAGACAAGAGAATACACTAAATCTAAATACAAACAAAGTGTGTTGACATTTGTACGTCAGGGGATGTCTATAAAAACTAGGTACTTTGTTGAAAATGCCTGTATTTACAGTACAGTTAAAACAATGATTAACAGGTTGTAATCAACTGGAAATGTGACAAACATTCTTGGACAAAGACCAATGGTTATCTTGCCCCCACGCACATTATGGAGGATAAAATATCCATAAGAACCACTGTTTGAAAGTTACAGAAAAAGGAATCATCTTGGGGTCACCAAGTTCTCAAAAAAAACCCTTCAAAAGTGACCTTACTGCTAATAGATTATTCAGAGGGCATATCATGCATAAATAATTACCAATGTAAATGGCAGGAGTTACTGAATGGTACAGCGACTTGAAGTCTGGAAGTGTGGTCTATTGTCAGATGAAATGAAAATTGCGCTCTTTAGCTAGAAACACTTTAGGTGTGTTTGGCGTACATAGAAGAACGACTATACTGAAAAGAACCCCATACCTAATGAGAGTTATGGTGGAGGGGCTGTGCTATTGTGGGACTGCTTTTATTCCCAAAGGCTTTAGGAACCTAATTACGGTGCATGATATCATGAACACCAAGAAAAACCTGAACATTTTCAAAGGAAATCTGTCAATCTCTGCCAAGACATTAAAAGTTGGTCATGATTGGATAATTTATCAGGTCAATAAACCAAAGCAAACGTCCAGATCAAAACAAATATGGTTTACTGAACACAAAATCAAGCTTTGGTCATTACCATCTCAGTCCCCTGATCTAAACTCCGTAGAAAAACAGAGGGGTGAGTCAAAGAGGAGAATGCACAAGTGTGGACCAACAGTAAGCATCGCTTTCAAATGACCACTTTAGCATTACGAGGCGTGAAGCTGCGTGAAGCTTTAGTACCACTTTCAGCCACTGTGCGTCGCTCTGCCACTGTACATCGCTCTGCCTGCCGCCCCTACTGAAAAAGCAGGAGACTTGCCGAGAGTAATCCCAGCCTACGAATTCAATAACAAAATAAATCATGCATAATTAAACATTACCTCGATTTAGGCTACTTGGGTATGTCTTAAGGCTTGACTACACAGTGGTAACGAAAATCGAAATCGAAATTTGCTGTCTACATTATTGTCAGTGTTGGGGTTAAGCAGCAGCTCATAAATCAAAACAGTGGTGTGATAATTGAGCCAGTAGAGAAATAACTGTTCAGAATTAATCTGTAGCCTTGGGTAGGCTTCTGCAGAAAACAATGTTGTTGCCGTTTTAATACTATCTGGCGACGTTTTTAACAGGCTACGCAATAGAGGCTTAGACAACTATGACCCACGTTTTGGTTTCGTAAATTAATTTTTTAATTTTTAATTTTATTTTTAAACTTCTTGACTGCAATGTAGTCAATTGACTGCTTGACATGTCATTTTTATTTTTCTGTACAATAAACAAATACATCTGCTTTATGCCGCAGAATTACATTCATATTTGGCTGACTTCTGCAGACGCGGTTGCCGGCTTGCCGGTTGTAAACTTGCGTTAAGACCGACCGATTTTTTTTTACTCTAAACAACCAATACAAATAAAATACTATTTATTTTAGTAGGCCTAAGTATTGTGAATATAAATTCCCTACATACAAACGTAGGCTCTCTTAAATAAAACCCTGTGGCGTCATCTCTACACCATTGGTTTACGCATGTCACACTATGGCCTATACGCTTCGTTTCATTCACACAAACATCTCGACTCAACGCTTATTACTTGGCACGAAGCTCTGGAAGAACTGTACCCAGAACTGTGCCCAGAGTACACAACTGTTTCACCAGCACATTTAAATGACTTGACTAAAACCGTGCATAACTCGAGGTACACCTGTTATCTGAGCAGTCTGTATGTCCTCATTTTGCGAATGCGAGGACGATATGAGTCTGTTGCATAGATGTCCGAGTCACGCATAATGTTTGAAAACCACTGGCTCGTAATCACAATAATTTAACACACGACAGTTGGATACTTCATCATGTTCCCATGCCTACATTTTCGTGAGTAGCATAGAGATCGTTAAAACAATAAAGTGTGGCTCTCCGTTTGGGACATTGAAAACTTATATTTTTAATAGGGTAGACTACCGTCAGAGATGCTGACTTGCAAAGGCCTCGGGATAACACGTTATCTCCACTATCATCAGTCAATGCCTCCTTGATCAAAGTGGGGAATGAAAGAAAAACCACTGGCTTAACAAGTTACCTGCAGTCCAGAACACACAGAATATTGCAACAGAAAGTTGCCTTTGTAATCAACTACTATTTGTTCCAACAGCATTCAAACAAAGCCTTTATAAAAGTGAAAAAAAAAAAAATATTCCATAAGAAGTCAAATAAAATACTGTTACTGTAGTAACTGTATCCCAAGCTTCAGCTCCCCACGTCTATGACAGGCAGACGTGACACCGCTAAATTCTCAGCTTGTTTATACCACACACTGAACGCGTAAGACCGCTAGGCCCATTACTGTGGGGTGCGGTAGCCTAGCCTACTCTCTGGGATTTAAGTCAAGCATTATAACCATACAAATGTTTCAAAATGAGTAATTTCGGCTTTGTCTGAACTGGCCATTGTAGGCTACGTAAAAAATAAACAAGTAGGCCTATTCCCTATCCAATGATATCGGCAAATGTTTGTTTTCCAAAGTAAGAATTTCACTTCACCATGCACCTTCGACAATGAATAGCTCATTACACTTATGTTACTGTTGAACGTAGGCCTAACTGGTATCATTACAAACATTATTCAGTGTCCTAAACACTGGCATTTTATGGCATTGTGTCATGTAAGGTCATTGCAAAATCTAGAGAAATGTGTGAGGTGGTCAGCAGGGGACAATTGAGACACATTGGATTGTGTTATTACTTGCATTCCACACTATCCACAACTGTGGTATCGGGGGCAGGAGGATTACTGTTAGTGCAGGCTTTATATAAAATTATTCAACAGAAGGCCTGCCTCGAATGCAGGCTTGCCCAAAATAAAGGCCTGTGGTTTGCGCAGCCTATAGTAAGTAGGTTAAATCAGGGGTCCCCAACCTTTTATGTACCATGGACCGGTTTGTGTTCAATACACACATGTTCCATATGTGTTGTGCATGCATTACTTGAAAAGAACTAGCTCCAGTTATGTATGAACAGTGAAGGTAACAATCTCTTAAACATGTGAAAAACGTGAACTTGAAGAAGTGAAAATTGAACAATATGAACTGTGAATATTGAACAACTTGAAGCTACATCTATAAGTGTGAACATGCTTAACAAAATATGGGAACAAAACATGGGAACTAAACGTGCATTACGAATATAATCAGTGGGAGCCCTGTGCTTGTTTCCCTGCAATAAGAAGGTTCCATCTGGGGGTGATGGAAGACAGTGACACCCTCAGTGTGTTTGAAATGTCCAGTCGATTGCGCAATTTGGTCTTAGTTGCAGTCATTGCTGAAAACCCGGCCTCACATAGATACGTGGTGGGAAATGGTAGCAACGTTTTCAGCGCTTTTACGGCTAGCTCGGGATATTCTGCTTTGGTTTTGATCCAAAAACCCGCCAGAGAGGTTTCCTTATACACACTCTTAAGACCACCGTCATTTGCAATTTCGATCAACTGCTCTTCCTCCTGCTGACAAGTTAGGACTATTCGGGATATTGACAAATGGGTTTGGACCCACTCATTGGTTTGCCGCCGTGGATCTTTGGAGGATGGGAAGTAACGCTCAAACTCATTTGAAAGCGCAACAAGGTGATCGCAGCACCAGCTGCGAGAGAAAGGGCCCTGCCTCAGTCTCTCCCAAAACCCCGGTCCACTCGTCGTCCCCACAAATCAAGCTTGGCTTTAAATGCAGCGACTTTATCTGCCAGTTTAAAGACAGTCGTCATTCTCCCCTGGAGTGACAGGTTGAGGTCGTTAAGCAACCCGAATATGTCACACAGGTAAGCGAAGTTTTGACACCCAGTCCTCATCACTAAAATGTGCAGCTAACGGTGACTTTTTTCTGTAAGAAATCTCTGCAGCGGCTCTAACTCAAACACTCTGGCCAGTGACCTGCTAAAGATGCTTGTTTTTTGTTGCTCATTCTAGCAGTTTAGCTAACTTCATGTGACACTACTGTTCGCTAAGAAGGTGAAGTGAAGGTGAACTCATGTCGTAGGCTACGGCCCGGTTAGGAATGTCCCGGTGGTTGGGGACCGCTGGGTTAAATAACAGACCGGCCACAATGTGCGGTATGATGATTTTTTACGAGCAAGATGTTTTTGGTGCTCTGCATGTTCTTAAATAACAATGATCATCAGTAGCCTAATATTCGACCATTATTTTGTGTAAATGGGCTATGCATTGGGTTAGACACCAGGGGCCATATTCACAAAGCCTTTTATCTTACCACTAGGAGTAGGCTACTCCTAAATAGCAATAAAAGATTTTAGCTATAGGAGTTAACACCTCCCTTACGATGAGTGGCAGGTGACAGGTCTGAGAATGCGTGCGCTACACAAGGACAGAAGATGATGAATAACTGAATAAAAAGGCCTAGCCTAAATGAATCAAGAGTAAGGCAAAACAAATAGCCTAGTAGCCTAATGAAACATACGGATTGATGTAGTATCTTTGTAACATTATTAAATGAATCTGTTAATATGCCTACGTTTGCAAAAGAGAACATTTTTAATTTGATTCACAATAATGTTACATTTAATTTACATGTTGTAACAATGAGTAGCCTAGTTTTGGTTATTGTTGGTGGCATTTTTGCATGTTAGTTATGCCTACAATGCAAAATTGCTTCCTCACGATTGGAAGCTCCTGTAGCCGCATAGGATTTCAAAACAGGCGAAATGCCACAAAACCGGTGAATAGGTCTGTGAGTTAGGAGTCCTCTTGACTTCTTTTAAGCTGTCACAGCTGGTGGGAAGGTGTGATTTGTTGGGGGCAGGGCCAGATTAACTGGGCACAAATGTCTGATGACCCCTGCCCCCAGTCAACGTGGAATCGGGTGGTCAGTTAATAGGCTATGCGAAATAGTTTTCAACATTTTGAATATTAGTGTCGGGTGAATTAGGAAATGTTCTCAAAGTAGCCTTATGGCTGAAAGCTGCTTGGGATCCCCCCTGTCAAGCAATATAACCATACAAACGCCGCACTCATTGTTTCAAAAGGGTAAATTAGGGCTTTGTCAGAACTGAGCTGTGGATGACACGGCAAGGCATGCCCAATTGAAAATAAATTAACATAGCGCAACACAGACCCCGCTTCGGCGTCAGTCACTGACATGAGCGAAAACACAGAACCCGCTTCTCTCACGGCAGTCACTGACAGTAGCCTAGAATAAATGCATGGGGAAAAAAACTTTGACAAAAACAAAGACATCGTAAAACACTGAAAGTTAATATTTTGTCACTATAACATACATCTGTCCTTTGTCAAATGTGTTATGTTCCAAGTAGCCTAGTGCGTAATTCTGCTTCATAAAGTTGAACAAATACATTTGCTTATTTCACAGAAAAATATAAATAGCCAGTTAGGGTCTACAGTGCAGAGTTGGTAAGTTATGGTAGGCCAACTTGGAGTGAACATATACAAACAGGGGAAATTCTTTCTCTAGTAGCTGAGTAGCCTCAGGTGTATAGCGTGAGACATAAGGCCGAACATGCAAGTGCCAATGAATCGTGCTCTCACGACAATCACGCCGTTAAACTTAAATAGGTTAACATCACTCTAAGTTCGCAAGGCAGTTCAAGCAAGGAAAGCGATGATTTGAAGACATCTGTTTCGTTGGAAGGGCAAGGGGTGTGTGTGTCACAGTGTGTGGCTGTGGCGCAAAGCAGCGCGGGCGGAAGACAGCGACAATTGGCAGGGGAGGGTCATGTCTTTTTTAACAATTCTGTCGGAGGGTCATTGAACAATTTCTAGCAGGCAAGGGAGGGTCATGCATCTTTTGACTAAAGCACTCAAAATTCCTCCGGTGGCCCCTTCAATAAATAACGAACAGTCCCTAGATTGCTGCTGGGCTATATGTCTTAGTTCATGTCTGTTAACAACTCATTGCCGTCAAACGCGTAGCCTATCTCGCGGTTGCATCCATTACAAACAAACATGCAATGTGAACGTCTGGGATTGGGAAGAGCAGTAAATGCTCTACTGAATAAGCACGAAGTCAAACCTTTAAATGAAAAACACTCTTTAATAATCAAAAAAATAAACTGCTTATGAAGTAAACTTGTGACCATCAAAAATCGTTTATCGCCTGTAACTCCGTGATAACAGGACGTAACAGGAAGGCATTTGGCTGAGCAACGGAGGTTAAAATGCTCTATATTTTGTCCAAATGATGTCTGTCTATCATCGTTGCACTCGGAGAAAAACAGAATGTTTCATTTGTCCTGCGTTTCTTCTACGGCTGCAAGCGGGATTCACTTTCAGCAGTTAACCAAATATTTCTTTATTAGGGCAGGGCAGGCATATTTCTGGCTATTAAATTATTTCTAAACCAGTCTGCTAAAGTCTGTAGTGAAGTCTGTGTAGGGTTTTCCAGGCTCCATTTCTTTTTACGAGACACCCTGCTCACTTGAGCCATCTACCGGTTGTTTGGGTTGTTGCAGCGTCTCACTGGGAAAATACAAATTAAAGTCGCGTGATACCGCTTGATAAAGCTGAATAAAGCTGGCCAAGTCGAAGCCCTGCCCACTGTAGGAATCTGGACGATCTGGGGAGATTTGGTAAAGACGAACAGCCTTAAATCCCTTGCTTTGTGTTCTCCAACTTTATGGGGTGTCATAGGAGAATATTACAAGCTGTTTTATTGGTAAAGGGAGGCTTAAGAAGGTATAACAAGCAGGGGTGCCAATAATTGTGAGCGACATGATTTTGTTAAAAAAAATGTATTTCTTTATGAGATTTTCCTTTTTCTCAGAATAAATTTGCTTCCCTTCAAGGTTGGATTTTTCCTATTTTTTTCCTTGTAAGATGTGAGATGTACAATAAATCACCAACAGATTATGTATGATACAGGTTTTAGTCAACTTTAGCAAAGGTGCCAATAATTCTGGAGGGTACTGCACTTTTAAAAGGAGGTGACCCAACCTTGCCTAATAATTACAGACCCATTTCAAAACTTTCAGCATTGGCCAAAGTGTTGGAATCCTTGGTTAGTGAACAAATGAAAGAGTATTTAAACGCTCAGTCAATTTTATCTAAGCATCAATCTGGTTTCAGGACTAAACACAGGACTATCACTGCTGCTACAAAAGTAATTAATGACATAGTCAAAGCGCTTGATGATAAGAAACACTGTGTGTCTCTATTCATTGATCTGTCTAAAGCGTTTGACACTGTTGACCATAACATAC
This sequence comes from Alosa alosa, assembly GCF_017589495.1. Lineage (NCBI taxonomy): Eukaryota > Metazoa > Chordata > Actinopteri > Clupeiformes > Clupeidae > Alosa > Alosa alosa. The sequence goes on along the minus strand of NC_063194.1, from coordinate 203,860 downwards.
TAGTTAATAGACTGATCAGTATAGGTATGTCTCAGCACTCTGTGGGCTGGTTTGTCAACTACCTCACTGATAGGACTCAAGCTACGCAAGTTGCAGGCCTGTCCCCCAGGGCTCCGTTCTAGGCCCACTTTTATTCACTATTTATATAAACTGTCTGGGGGAGAATTTTTTCATTTTTATGCAGATGACACTGTTATTTATTGTTGTGCTGCTACCATAAGGAAGGCATTTGAGCATTTGCAAACTGCTTTTCACAGAGTGCAAGCACAGCTTTATCAATTAAAGCTTGTGCTTAATGCTGAGAAGACCAAAGTAATGGTCTTTTCAAACTCAAGGAAAAATAAGTTAGACCTGAATATTGTTACCAATCAGGGTAAAATAATTGAGGAACTTTAGGAACAAATCTTGTTTTACTTTTTCTGCCAGAAAAAGGCTAGTCGATGCCACATTTCTTCCTATTATTGATTATGGTGATCTGTTGTACATGAATGCCCCATCAAAGTGTCTTCAGATGTTGGATGCTGTGTATCATGGAGCTTTAAGGTTCATTTCAAATTGCAGACCCCTAACTCATCACTGTAAACTTTACTCCACAGTGAATTTGCCCTCTCTGTCAAATTGCCGACTTACTCACCTCTATATCTTCATATATAAGGGCATTATAAGCAGGCTTCCATGTTACGTATCTGAATTTCTTTCTTTTACACAGAATACTTATGCCTTAAGGTCTCAGAACACTATTTTATTGAATGTACCTCAAGCCCGGACAGAGTTGTTCAAGAAGGCTTTCATGTTTGCTGCACCTTCTGCTTGGAATGAACTACAGAAAACACTCAAACTACAGTGTCTAATTTCCTTAAATGATTTTAAAGGTGTTGTTAAAGCCATAGAACATGAGTCCATCCAGTGCAAATGTTTTAATTAATGGTACTTTTATTTAATCTGGAATGCACTTGAGTTGTCTTGCCTCTTTTGTGTTTGTTTTGTGATTGTGATGTGTAACTATTTGTTCTGCTATCTTGGCCAGGTCTCTCTTGAAAAAGAGATTTTATATCTCAATGAGACTAACCTGGTTAAGTAAAGGTTATAATAATAATAATATATATATATATATACCCTCCAGAATTTGGATATATATATATATGTATATATACACAGCGGGGAAAATAAGTATTGAACACGTCAACATTTTTTTCAGTAAGGATGAATCCAATGAGGCTATTTGCATGAAATTTTCATCAGACATTAGTATTAACTCAGATAATCCACCCATAAATTGAGTTATGTGTAATAAAGTGGAAGGACACAGGAAAAAAGTATTGAACACGCTTGCTGAAATTTCTTAAATACTTTGGGGAAGAGCCTTTATTTGAAATGACATCTTCAAGGCATTTCCTGTATGACGAAACTAATCACTTGCAGTATTCCGGTGTGATTTTGGCCCATTTTTTTTAAACAGATAGTATTTTAATAATGAAGATTCTAGGGGTCCCTCTTGTGAATCCTGATCTTTAGTTAACTTCCTAAACTATTTAATTGGATTGAAGTCAGGGCCTTGATTTCCTTTCTCTGAGTTTCCTTTGCTGAATGCTTTGGATCATTGTCTTACTGGAAGGTCTAGCCATGTCTCGTCCTCATCATCCTGGTGAATGGCAAGATTCTCCCGGAACAAAAGGGCTCCATTCATCATTCCTTCAACTGTAAGAAGTCCGCCAGTACCATGAGATGAAAAACAGCCCCACACCATGATACCACCACCTCCAAACCTCACTGTTGGTATGGTATTTTTAGGGTGATGCACAGTGCCATTTCTCCTCCAAATATGGTGTGTAGTATGACATCCAAAAAGTTCAATTTTGCTCTCGCCTGACCAGAATACATTCTATCAGTATTTCATAGGCTTGTCCAAATGTTGTGTAGCAAGCTTTCAACGAGCTTCGACATGTTTTTCTTCAGTAATAGTCATGCGGGGTGAGCGTGCATAGAGGCCTTGTACCTGCTGCATCCAAGTCTTTCTGGAGCTTTCTCCAAGTGGTCCTTAGCTCTTGGCTTACTCTTCTGACAATCCTTCTGACTTCCTGGTTCGAAATCTTGCACAGGAGATCCTGTGCATGGCCGGTTATAGATGCAGTGATGTTCCTTCCACTTGCAGATAATGGCTCCAATACTGCTTATTGAATGATTCTAAAGTTTTGAAATGCATCTGTAACTAGTTCCATTGATATGTTTTGCAACAATAAGGTTGCAAAGGTCTTGCGAGAGCTCTTTGCTTTAACCCATCATGAAATGTTTCTTGTATGACACCTTGGTAACGAAAAACCTTTTTATAGCCCATCAGTATGTACTAAGCCAGCTTTAACTAACTAAGCTAACTCTACTTATGGATATTAATGTTTGAATTTTTTAATATGTGTGGATTACCTAATTTAATACTAATGTCTGGTGAAAATTTCATGTGAATAGCCTCACTGGAAGTATACTTACTGAAAAAAATGTTGACGTGTTCAATACTTATTTTCCCCGCTGTGTATATATATATATATATATATGCTTTGCTAATGCAGACTCTAAGCGGTTAGCCTTAGTATGTGTTCAACAACTAAGTCATGCATAAAGACCCGGGTATTAAGTACTTTTGAACTAACTGATAGCCCAATTAGCTCGCTTGCCACCACTGGCTAGACACTGCAGTCAAACGGTTAGCGGTTTGGCCGTCCACGCCCCCGAGGCAAAATTTCGCTGGCCGAAATTCGCGAGGTGTTTCACTGTGTGGAAACCTACCGTTATATGAGTGCAATTGCGTTTGATTTTAGTTTTATTACAAGCACTGGACCATAGAGCTACCTGTGATTGAAAATTGTTGCCGCTTGCTCTCCCTCATCATTACAATTAGACCATGTGTTGTTGTTTGGGTCTCCTTTTCAATGTTAATATCGATACTAGCCTATATTGTCACAAACAAGCTAAGTATTCATGCATTAATTGAACGCAGACGGCTAGCGTTCATTGACTGTGGCTTGCACTGCATTCGTAAATAGACTTGTTAGGCCTTTCCTTCAAGATGGCAGCAACAGAAAGGCAGCTAAGGTAGGCTAAAAAACACACAGTTCGGAAAATATTTTTTTTATAACCTTTTGAAACACTTTACCTTTACTTTACCACGTTTACATTACCTTGATTTGTCTGTAGAGAACCTCACCAGACTACCACAGAAATGTCCTTCCATTTTGAACATTGTCAGTGGTGATAAATAGTTTGTTTTTGACATGTGTCTTTGCCCTGGGCACTTCCATTGTAAGACAATTTGGTGTGCAAAAGACTGTCTTGCTCAAAACTGCATCAATTAACATAATTATGCTCTAAAACAACTGTTTGTTTAGGCCCCAGCTGTGGCGCAACTGGCTGGGGCACCTGCACTGTATGCCGGCGACCCGGGCTCGATTCCCACCCCGTGGTCCTTTCCGGATCCCACCCCTGCTCTCTCTCCCAATCGCTTCCTGTCACTCTCCACTGTCCTATCATTAAAAGGCATAAAGCCCAAAAAAATACAAATAAATAAAACAACTGTTTGAACCTATTAGCTTCTGGAAATAGACCCTAGGTTATTTTTGCTCCGTAACATTCCTTTAAGTTATGAAACGAGACATTGGCAAAATAGTTTCTGATTCTCTTTGTCTAACTGTAGGCTATATTTTATGAGGCCTATAAGGTAAGAGCAGAGTAAAGGGGACATCAGCACACGGTATGCGCTTCGCTCGCCCCTAGGTTGCTCTTGGTTGAGGTAATGTCCCAAAGATTTTTGTTGTGCTTGCCGCCGGGCTGAGCGCAAAATACCTATGATTTACAGCGTGCCGCGGTCAAAGTTCAACATGATTGAATTTTGACCGCGGCATGTACAAGAGCTGCAAAGCGGTGCTGCTCTTTGCTCAGTGCAGCGGCAGATCAGTTCTTGCACGCGCAAGCCATTGAAAGTAATGTTTCATAGTGGATCCTGTGTGCAATGTGATCCGCCCTTCAGGAACATGTGGTTTAGCCTGTGCTGCATCAAAATCTAAGTCTATGTTATTTATTTAAGCCTACACATTTCCTCACTTTCTTACTCAACCTCTTCCTCATCTTTAAACTGATTCATCAGTGACACCCCAAAACACTATTGCGCAGACAGCACACACTGTGGGAGTATAACCTAAGCCTAATATGTTCATAGGCTACATCTTGCAACAAACATAAAAAACGGTGCAACAATCTAATAATTACTACAATTTTTGTCTGTATGTGGTAGTAGTAGCCTACTGGGGATGCTTACATGCAGATGTAAAAGTTTTTCTATTTTCGTATTGAATGTGTAGGCCTAGATCTGAAGTTTAAACGGTAGCTGTGACATGCAGTCACCTGACATCACCAAATTAGAGGATATTTCAGAACTTTTAACGTGGACAGCTCCCCTTAAGAGCATCTTAAGAGCAGTGCACGCACATTCACACTATGGGCATATTTGGGAAACAGTCGTTGTATATACGTTGGTAAACTGCCCTCCTGACGCCTTAAGAGCCATGCTAGTGAGAGAGCTAGCAACCTTTGCTTTTAACTCGATTGCTAGCCCACTTGACTTCCAATCCAAGGTGCATCTGTTTGCCGGTTCGAGTCCAGGCGAGCGCGGGTGAGTGAGCTGCGTGGTCCAACACAACACAAGTTACACATCTAATATAAATTTTTATGCTTACCCAAAACACATCCCTCTGTCACCAGTTCAGTGGTGTGACTCCACTCACTCCATATAGCCTGAAATGCAACAGGATTCACTGTGGCTTGGACATCTATTACATATGTTTCACCATTCACCAAATTTTCCTTTTTGATAATTTGGGATCTACGGTCCTCTGTCACCTCATAAAATGTGGGTTCCTATAAAAAACACATTGACATTAGTTACCTGAACTGTAATAGTCGTGCATAGTGTGAAATTGTACTCACATCATTATATTTATAATACACAATTTATTTGATTCATAGTTTAATATTGCAAGTAATTACCTTCCTACTAAGTGGTCGTAGCCTCACCCGATAAATTAATAAATTGCACAGCAAATTGTTTTCGTCTGTGTAAGCCATTTCCCATGTCAGATTGAAATCAAAGTTACTTTCTTCCAGACTTATATTAAAGGGAGGTTCAGGTTTGACTGTGGAAAGCAAAAACAATGTAGTTACAGTAAAGCAACAACGTGTAAAGCTGAATAATATTATTTAATTAATTGAATACCAATTACTTGACTTTTGGAGATATGCTAACCAATTTAAATTCTATTAAATACTTTGGGACTCTAATTTCTTGGCAGAAACTCAGTCAAACAGCCCCGGCACCTGATGGGTTATGTCAGTCTCTGGGGATTAATTAAAAGCTCTGTCGAGGGATGGATTTTGGATGATGTGACTATTGAGTGCTAGCCTGGAAAATCCAGACCCAAATCCAAAAAGTTTAGGGTCTGGATACGAGAAAGGAAATTGGCCCAACTCGAGGGGCGGTACCAAGCATGCATATATCTATAGTAATTCAGTATTCAGGGAGTAAATGAGTGGCCCCTCCTCAAGCATACCTGTCAACACTCCCGTTTTTCCCGGGTTTCTCCCGTATTTCAAGGTCATCTCCCAGCACCCTCCCGTTTTGTTATTTCTCCCGGAAAACTCCCATAATTTGCATGGCCATCAAACTTCATTTTAAAATCATTGATCCATTCAGGTTGCCAGATTGTGCATGAAATACACCCTACACATACACGATCACTTAGTTTCAATTTCAACTGTTTTGTCATAGGCTAAAACCTGGCAACCCAAAACCCAAATAAGGAAGCGGGTGCCGACTGCGCAGCCTGAGTCTCGTCATAAGCAAGCGGGCTAGTTGAATGGCCTACTCCAGAACTAGCTGTTGTGAAATTGTTTAACTGATTAACTGAGTTAATTGATTAACACATCACATAAACTGTTATTGAGTGTTGTTGATACACTGAACTTGTGCCCTCGGAACCAAATCTGACAGCATGCAGCTTTGGAGTTTTGGAAGTAGGCTGCAGGCAGGCAGCTGGTGGATACATCTCCCGTACATCTACCGAAATTTTGACGATGGGTCCTGTCTCGACTTTTCTGACTCGTTTTGAATCGCCTTTGACTACTTCAGAGTGGCTGCCTACAGGCATGCACAAACATGTCCTTAAAACAACCCTTAATGTTTGTTTTCAAAACTGTGCAACTCACTGAGTCGAGTGTCAAAATGTCGGTGTCCACCACTCTAGTTCATCCAAAACAAACCAGAAAAGGGACTTAAAGTGCTAAATACCGATATTATCCTTCTAAACCAGACTCACTTCACGAAAATAGTGTGGTGACTCACAATTAGGAAACATTTCCATTTCCAACCAGTCCACATACCAAGTTTGGTTTTGATACCTGAAAGTGTTGTTGAGATGTTCTCATTCCTGTTTGGTGGCATTGCAGTTATTTTTCTTTCACTCACGTACATTTATGTGGAATCACAGACATATACCCCCACCCACCACCACCACCACCACACACACACACACACACACGTCTGCACACATATATGCACACACCTTCACACAGACAAACACACACGGCATATTGTTATTGTGTGGTTTACATAATGTTAGTAGTAGGATAACGTTAACAGAATTCATGTGGATGGCTTGTTAGCCATGAGATTTGGTTCAGCTCACTAGGAAAACGCTAACAAAAAAAGTTGGTTTTGGTGCACTGATGAGTCAGGATCATCTCTAACTAGCCAGCTAGTATTGTTCAGTTCATGTCTATAACATGCTTTACTTGCTACCTGGATAATTTCAGTGAATATTATTAAGGTAAAATAATGATAAGATCATTGCTGCTTTTTTTATTGGTGCTTTTCCACTATGGGGTAAAACCCCAGTGTCTGGGGTAAAGCCTCTGACTTTTTATATTTCCATGATTGAGGCCGGACCGGGGCTGAGGCCCTGACGGCCTCAGGTTGGCCTTGAAGTAGGGCAGGGCCAAATCGGGGCTGAACCGAGGACTTTTGTAGTGGAATACGATGCAACAAAAAAAACCGGAGAAATTTAAAAATAGACTGGTAGCATTTGTTTAGGGTTGCCCAGCAACATAAGTGACTTTGCTTATTTTTGTGAAGAAAAACGATCTACATATAAAAACTTTGCAAAATAATTAAGGATACAGGTTCTTACAATGTTGACTTGACTTGTTTAAATGTCCTTGTAATTAATTTGATGTATGTGCAGGGTGTCATTGCTAAGCACTGTTTAGAAGTTTCTAGCATTGTTAGCTAATGTCCCCAATGTTACATCTCCTTATGGAAACACAACACTTAGGCCACGCACGGTGTTTAAGACCGGAGAAAAGCCTTGGGCCAGCCCCGGTCCGTAATAGAAAAGAGCCATAGGCTACTCCCACTCTCTCCTGTTCTCGTGCGTAACATTGGTAAAGTTAGCCTAAAAGACATTTGGTTGAAAGTTAGATCTTTACTCTGATAAGAGTTAAATACATTTGTAGCCTAATGTGTTGGCCTACAAAAATGTAAGTACGAGTGAGTTGTTCCGCCACACTGGGTCAATTGCTTTCTCACTGCAAACAAACCACTCTAGAGTTTGAATGGAAATGAAACGAGACCACATCCTCCAACCTGGGGGAAACGCTCCACGTTCCGATTCAAAGACCCAGATGTGAAAGCGCACTAAAATAGAGATTTTACAAGGACAAACACATTTGTGATGTGTGTGTGTGTTTATGGGAGAGTGTGTGTGTGTGTGTTTGTGTGTGTGTGTGTGTGTGTGTGTGTATGTATGTGAAGGTTATTGTCTCTCTGTGTGTGTATATGTGTGTGTGTGTGTTTGTACATGTACATTTGTGCAAGTGCGGTGTGTTTGTGAGTGTGTCTGTGTGTATGTATATGTGCGCCTTTGTGTATGGGTATGTACGTGTGTGTGTTTGTCTGTGTGAAGGTGTGTGAATAATATGTGTGTGTTGGTGTGTGTGTATGGGGGGTATACGTGTGTGATTCCACACAAATGTATGTGTGAGTGAAAGAAAACAAAACTGGAGTCAGAAGGTGGCTGCAATGCCACCAAACAGGAAGTGAGGTGATATCTCAGCACCACTGAGTATCAAAGCCAAACTTGGTATGTGGACTGGTGAATTTATTGCAAGGACCCACATACGATTTGGTGTCCTTTGACCTTTAGGGGGATCTACATTCAGCAAACATGCCTATCAGGTCAACAAACCATTTAGTCAGGTACATTTTTGGCTGCCATCTTGGCATTTTTGAGTGGCCAATTGAGCAATTTTTAAGTATGCCCTAGAGAACAACTGTGCCAATTTGGTACTTGTATCACTATTTGCATTATTTTTCTATTATCTGCCACGCTATAACTGAAATAGACAATAACATAAATGTTCATCAACACGTACTGATGCTCATCAAGGGCCAATGGCTTTCTTTTATTTCTTTTTGATGCATTTGGTTCACTCTGGTGCTGCAGTTTGTATCAATGGGTATTATATCATGCAAGTCATGCAGTTTCATAGTGCACCAGTGCTTTGGGTTTCTGATTTCACAACTACCATTGCTATGATCCTCCCCATTCCTGTAAAAAAGATGAACAAAGAAGAAAACATTGCAAACTAATGTCAGGTTATCAAATCAATTTAATCTAATTTTATGACATGAAATACATGTTCAAAATAGATGTTTGAAACTGTTGGGAATCATCACAATCAGAATATGCATTAGTAGTCAGATGATACAGTAGCTTACCGAAACAAAAATATTGTTTTAGAAACATGAACAAAGAATAGATTGTACCTGCATTTAACCTCAACAAGGCAGGAAGCTGCTGTTGCCAATCCTGTTTTAGAACAGTTAAAATGAGAGATGTAATCTGTGGTGCAGGACACCTCACAGTCATTTCCTGCTGCTGCAAGGACAGAATAATGAGAACACTTATTAAAAAGTAAACTATACGCATCTAAAATATAGGTAACACTTTACAATATGGGTACACAGTATTAGTTAAGTATTAGTTAAGCATTAACAAACACTTATTATTAAGTATGTTTTCAACATTACTTAAGGATTAACACATATGTTTTCCTCATTAATAGTTTTATTTAGTAGGTGTTATCAGTGTGTTATCATTATCTGACCATTTTTCATATCTTTAGCATAAATGATATTCAACACTTACTGCAATGAATCAGACTGAAAAAGGAAACCAAGGTAAAGGCCTCCTTTATTGTAGCCATAACAACAGACTGAAGGGGATCTGAATGAAATGGTTCATAGAGTGATATGGGCAGCTCTGGGGAAAATAAACATGATATCATAACAAATGCTTATTCACAGTAACAGCAATAGCAAAAAGGCTCATTTGACATAATCCATCACACCATCTGGGAAAGAGAAGACAGTTCCTCTATTGTGTATGCATCCCCACTCATTAAGACTGCTTAACACTACACCAATTCTCAACTGCACACACATACACACAGGCACACACACACACACACACACACACACACACAGGCACACAAATACAAGCATTCACAAGAGTAGGGTAACTTTTCTCCTCCAGCCCGGTTCAACACTTAGGATTTGGATACAATTTAGGCAAATGTTCCATTTCTCTGATCTTTCCATACTCAATCCTGTCTGTAATAGTCATCCTTTTCTGGCTTCTAAAATGGACGACACGTTCAAACAGTGTGACAGTATGGGCCTTACGACATGTAAATATTTTTTCATAAATAACGTCTCTCCCTGTTTCACTGACTTGGTCAGTAAACAGCACTAAGCACAACATCACTAAGTCCAGTTTTTTCAGATATCTTCAGGTTCATCATTTTATTCAAACAAATGCCTCATAATTTTCTCAATTACCTGAGCATTCTGACCTGGAGGATATACTATAGCCCCCTCTAACCCTAAAAGGCCAAATCTCTAACATATTCAATGTAATTATGTCACTCAACAGTATTTCTATGGATCCTATCAATGCAAAATGGGGAAAAACGTTAGGGACAAATACTGTATATCAGATGTTGCATGGGACAGGGCTCTAAGCTGGGTGAATGGGACCTCTTCCTGTGCAAGTTTCAGTTTAAAGTTCTAAATCATATGCACTATAGTAAGGTTAAGCCCAGCCCTACAATGGCCATATTTGGGGTACAAGGGGGTTATTTCTTCCGTGATTTGGGAAAAGCCCGTAAAAGTCCTGGCATGCATGCATAAGGATGTAGATCCAGGAATGCACTAATATTTTGTTCATAGTCCAGTTTGGAACAATTATTAGTTGAGACTAAGTTGTAAACACTTCGGAAAAAATATTAAAAACTGGATATACCAAAAAACGTTGATGTAATCGCTTCCTGTCAGGACTTTTACGGGCACTTTTAACTTGTTATGACAAAAACCGAATGTCACTTCATAACAGAAGCGTTATGTCATAAACGTTTATGACTTGTTTATGACACGTTCATGACAGTGTCATGTCACTCTTATGTTGACACTGTCAAGTAAAGTGTAACCAAAAGTTAAAGCAGATACATACCTTCCAAAATCGCCTGTTTTCCGTTGTATGTTGACAGCTACTGGACGGGACGGTGGAAGAATAACGATTTTTTTAACTCTCAATTAACTGCAGCTGTGTGTCACCCTGGTTTTCGTTAGGGCCGTATGCCTACCACTGAAGGAGGGGCTGCTCATAAACTCCCCTTAATTGTTGCAAATATAGACTAAGTATAGTTGCGACCTCTGAACAGTTTTTGTGAGTGCTACTTTGTTAATATTTGGGAAACTGCGAGTATGGGGCTGCGACCGTTCTACATGTAGACTGCTGAAGTGCCACGAGGGCGCAGCAAATGAACTTCAGAAACAATATACGCAATATAATATAAGCAATATCATGACATTCAGACTGGCACAAAAAGCTAACGGCCCACCGGGAATCCTCCTGATAGCCACTCCGGGGCTGCATTCAAAGCATTAAATAAATTAATTTAACAGATATAGCAACTGCATGGTTAACTATACCATGAGGTTATTAAAGCTGGTTCCGAATTAGTCATTGAATTAATAGCTTTATTTTGTTATATAGAAGTATCTAAATAACCTGTTAAAATGTAACAGAATTTTTGGACTAGATTACGTCTAGTCCAAAAAAAACAGAGGACCACCAGACGCCCCGCTGAAATGTCCCACCCACTTTCAAAATACCTCCGACGCCCATGGGTAGAAGAGTCTTTAGGCAACCAGTCAAAGTGTCCTTGATCTATGGCTATAGCTAATGTGGGTTTGTTTATTTGTATTTTCAAAATTTGAAGGGACAAGGCCTGCTGGGAGTTGGGAAATGTCTTAAATGAAATCTTACATCCTGTCATTCGTGATTAGGCTCATTGAAAATGTATGCTTCGGCTAGTGCTTGGGTGTTCATCTAACCTTTTGCTAGGAAGTTGGATTTCAGTTCTATCGTGAATATCTTCGCTGAACAGAATACTCAGAGTGAATTTCTTATGGGTTAGTTACAGGTTTTTTTTTTCTTATGGTGCAGGAATAGCATTAACCTACCTGTAAGCTGTTGGAATGGTCTGCCCTGTTTGTGGATAGGCTACATTCTGGCCGCTGTGCCATGCTGATAAATGATTATAGCTAGGCCTGTCACGATTGTATGCATATCGTAGTGTAGGCAATGATCATGCTTGCAGCCAGTTGGTGGACTGACTTTGGTGTGACAGTGTTTCAATGTTTTAAATTCTCTAAGAATACAATTATGAGGGGAAACAGTACAAATAAAAAATATCCTAGTCTCACAAACAGGTGTAAGGTAGCCCTATCACTTAATAAAAGCCAAATTGTTGCGTTATTGACAATTGCTGGAGTTGCAAACAGCTAGTCAGTGGACTGACGTGGGTGTGAGTGTGACAGTGTTTTAACGTTGTAAATCCTCTTATTATAAAAGGCAATACAAATTAACCCACTTCGAAAAACTATTTAGCTGTTAATGTTTTTTGAAACGCTGTTGCATATACCTTGTGCAATAATTGTATTTTTGTTGATGTGACAGGTTGGCTTTGGTGCCGAACATGACTGGCCTAATCAACATTCGATTTACAATTGCTTGAGGGGCTGCCATTGTTGTGACATTGTTTCAACGTTTTCCACCTCCGAAATTCCACCTCCGACACTACCAACCAATGGCAACATTGCTTGCTATCTGGGTTTACTTATCAGGGTAAATTAGTTCAATTTCAAAATATTATAATTTCATAGTATAATTTTATTGTTCATAACTTTACATTCAGTTTACAGGCAACAGCTCTGGTGAACATTACTACAGTCCCCGAAACTTCTGACATGATTAACTTTGTGTGATAAAACTGCACATTTAAAGTGGCATTTTATTGTGATCAGTCCAAGGCAAATGTGCAATTATCATGCTTTTTAATCCCCATCTTTTGTTATGTCACATCTTACAAAAGTTAATGTCACGTCAAACACATATGTATGCACATGTGTGTGTGTCTCCTGACATTTGTATGTAGTATTTGAAGGGTTGTGTCAGTATAACACTCAATATTTCACTCAGAACACACAGTTTAATAGTTTCTATTAAGCTATGAAATACTGTGAAACTTGATGTAGTTTCGTCCAATGGAAAATACAACAAAGCCACTGAACTAACTAAATTAATTTTGTGTTGGTTGCCTACGATTCCTATTAAAATGCATAAAATGAAGATAAATGAAGGCATCCATTTTGGTTGGTCACTACATAATGCACCATATTGTTACATTTAATAAAATATGATTCTTATATTTTGTAATAACCACACACAATATGTATTGTACACAACCATACACAATTGTTCTATGGCATACTTAGCTGTCACAACACCAGCATATAAATACCAATTTCATACAAGTCGAAAAAGATAATGATTTTTAAAACTTAAATGTACATTTCACAATTATATTATTTATATAAGACTTTAAACATACCTGATTGTTTTCTGTCAAAATATTTGTATTACAATCCTTTAGTGAGTGCAGGATGTTTATCTCATTAGTTAATTAAAGCTGCGATATATCCTAAATTCTTTACAGATCAGGCAACAAGTATCTTTATGTTTTACAAGACTGAATATATGCATTTCCTGTTCCTGTAATGGCAGACGCTTTCATACAGGGGTATGATGGTGATGAAGAATATGATGGTGGAAATTACAGCAGCGTTGACACACAGGATGTGGTTTCTCGCTGTGTGTCTTTTCCCTGACAACCCTTGAAGGCATATCGAAAGTTGCACCTGTTATTCAAACAAAATGTCTTAGGTTAATTTACACACAGTTAAAGGTCATTCGATTAGTTAGTCAGTTGTTTGTCAGAAACCAATTTAATTTGTACTGATAGTTGAAGCACAATTCAAAACAGAAATATTAAAATAATCAGCAGCTCATTAACTGTTAACAATTTGACTATTTTATAGGACAATTAAATACACATAGTTTAGATGTTTAAATACACATAGTAGGCATAGTTTTACAAACCCGTATTGAGAAAAACAAATACTTCATAAGTGCTGCTGTCTTCTTAACTTTATAGTCTCAAAAAAGTAAATAAGATTTGATTCAAGGATTCTTATTTGTCACATACATATACAATTGTAAAACATGCAGTGAAATGGCATTAGTTGCTCAACACCTGTGCAGTGTTGTCCTGAGGGATTACCAACTACTTAGAAAGATAAAGAAAGATTTAATACATTTAAAATGAATTGAAACACAATTAATGTTTTGTTGTGGAGGTGAAGGATTAACATCTCCAAAGAGCTATATCTACTGACAAGGCAATGTTTCACGATTCTCACAAGATCGTCGGGCCGCCGTTCTTGAAGTTGCATGCACTCTGATGGTGGCGTATGAGATGAAACAGTATGACGGATGGTCTAGCCAAATGGGCTATCTTGATCGAAACAAAAGACCTCCACACAAGTGGTCTGACCAAGGCTTAACAAATTAACATCTGTGAATCTGTACATAGTTGTAGACTAAGAACTACACTGTAGTCTGTATGTGAATCTCACACCTATTATTTTCACACCAGCTGACCAGTGACATACAGGCCAGCTGGGAAGTCTTTGTTGGGTTGAGATCTATGGTTGGGATAAAGATTGACACCTTTTGAGATTCCGAGTTTCCTGCTTCTTAGGCTAAGACCACACTAGGCCGGACAAGTTGTATTACGGATTTCAGGAACAAATCCATTCCGCATCCACAAACACCGTATCAGTTTCGAAGTAGATACGTTGTGCGTCCACATTACCATTGATATGCAAATCTCACCACCATTCACCCTTTGTCAAGTCCTGCATCCCTATGTTATTGTTGCCATGTCAGATAAACAATGGCCATGCAGAGATAAAAACCTGCATTAAAACTCATAATTCGGTTAATTCTCGTAATTACGAGTTTGGGGTTGCCAGTGGATCCAAACTGTTCGAATACGATGGTGTAAGCGGGCCGCACACAAAGTAGCTTACTGGCGCTGCAAAGGTGAATAGATTTGTAGCACTTGCCAAAAAATTTGTAGCATTGTTATAAAACCTTTAAAATATCTAAACAATCACAAGTAGGGCAGTTCATCACAGTCCATCCATTGCAACTGGACTGATGAAAGGTACACCTGTAGGCTACATTATATTTGGGAAAAGCAGAAGGTAGCAGCATAATGTATTTATTTATTTATTATTATTATTAAACAAAACAATCCCTGTCAGTTCCATGCAGTTTTCAACAGCTATCAAGGTCGAGGTCATGTCATGGATTTTTGTGAATGTTTCTTCTTCTACATATGCATAAGTTTAGTCATCTAGTTCATATGATATTCAGCTTTATTGTCAATGCACAAATTAAATACCAGTAGTCTAAAACAAAATGCCGTTTTACCCAGTGGTGCAAATAACTGACATGTCCAAAAGGGCCTTCATGAAATGCGTTGACTTTGAGCAGAAATGTCAGAGACTTTGAGCAGAAATGTCCCAGCCCGGTGTTTAGGATGCATCATAGACAGTTAATCTTTCAGGTAGCCTATATATCTTCCATTAGAAAACCGTCACGTAGCGAACGTGTTGTGGCTAACTCACTTAGCTCCTGTTACAGGAGCTAAGTGAGTTAGCCACAACACGTTCCCTACGTGATGGTTTTCTAGTCATAAGCAAATGAGATGACAGTCGAAAGATGCAATTAGTGCTGTTATCAATTTTCTTGGTAGCCTATAACCGCATTTATGGTTTTCTACAAATACATCAATAATCAAATTGGCCTCCATCACTCAACCAATGCTAACGGTAACATTATTTTACCTACTCTAGGCTATTGATATACCTGCAGTAAAAACCAAGCATGTCCGATAAACATTCTCAGATTTATTTAGGCTTCAAGAAGAAATGGGAATTACATGTCATGCAGAAATCACCCTACCCTTATTAGACGTTCTCTGCGGTAAACTACAGTCTTGAACTTGTAGGAAGCGTAGTCTTTCCAACCCACTTTAGATTAACTTCCAACAAAATTACGTCTCACTGCAACGATGCGCCATCTGGTGGACAAACGACTACGTGACGCCAATACTGGAAATGCAGCCAAATTATTATGATGAATATTTGGTTTTCCTTTAATCCTACTGAATTTGTAATTATGTATCGGCCGTTGTAATTGCCGATACTGATGGTATGTGCGTGCCTGTGGGTGCGTGTGTATATGTGTGCACCACCATCTACAGGCCAATGAGTGTACAGTCACTAAATGTACACATAACTTAATTTTTTAGACCCCCCCATGGATGAAATTCTACGAAACTTGGCATACCCCCAGAGAATGTCAGGTTAATCATACACATAACATTTGGTGCAGTTCTGAACATCTTAACTGAAGAGAGGGGCGATTAAAGCAGAATGATATTGCATTTTCATTTTTTACCGGGGGGGTGCAAATCACGGTAACACTTTATTTTAAGGTTCACGTGTTAGCCACCAATACATACCTAATTAATACCTGTATTAGTGACTTGTAAGGCATGTGTTAGACAACATTAACCATTTGTTAGGTGTGTATTCACAAATTTCTTGTTCATGACGAATTAGGCCTTTATTATTGATATAATTTTAATAATGACCTTGTAAGCCTTGATCTCTACATACTAATTAGTAGTAAGTACCAAAATAGAATATGCATAACCTACTTATATACCGGTACTGTCTGAATAAATCCATTTACTGATGGTAATGTGCTTGCTACCAAGGAACCAGTTTCCACTTTAGAATGGGAGCCAATCTCCCAGTTATTAAGTGCAATTTTGACACAGCAACCTGGGCAGTGAAATGCAGCAATGAGGTTGAGCCATACGCTTGCTTATTCTACAACTGTTCTCCTACTATTTGGGATTTATTCAGACAGTATACAAGTAGGTTATGCATATTCTATTTTGGAAACATCGCATTCTTCCACTTGAAAAGCATTTCTAAAGTAAGTCCCTCTCTCACCCCATCTGCCACTGAGAGGCCATGGGATCACATCACCCCTATCCTCCAGCAATTACACTGGCTCCCAGTTCAATACCGCATCCAATACAAAATCATTCTCCTGGAACACAAATCCCTCCACAATCTGGCCCCTCCCAATCTTTCAAATCGCCTAAGCCCATACACACCGTCTCGCATTCTATGCTCTACAGATGCCCATCTCCTATCCAGCCCCCGTCCCCTCATTCTTAGCTCCATGGGTGACAGGGCCTTCAATGTGGCCCTAATCTCTGGAATGCCCTGCCACTAACACTGAGCAATTGTACAATACTTTCCACCTTCAAAACCATGCTTAAAACACGTCTGTTCAGAATAGGTTTCCCCTCTGCCCATTCCACTGCTTCCATAACTGTTTTTATCTTGTTTCTTCATTTTATCTTATTTTAATTTTGTTTTTCACGATGGGCCCTATCTTGCACCCTGGCGCATGGTGTAAAACTCGTTTTCCACCCGGCGCAAAGTTTATTTTCTTATTTTGCATGTTCATTTATGACCGCCGCTAGCAAAGCTAGCGAAGCGGTCATATAGGGATTTTTTTCCCGTCATCTACTTCCTGAATTTTTGGTCAACGATACCCGGGACACCGAACCACCGGGGCACATGAAATTTGGTGGGTATGTAGCCCCACTAGACTTTTACAGAAAAATTTTGTTTCGCCCCCGGGGGCCACTCCCCCCCCGTGCTGGGCCCCCAAACCGCAAAAAAAGCAGTTTTTCCTAAATAACTACCTGAACGGTGGCACTGAGGATGAAGAATCTTTTATGGTATGTTGGTCTCAAGGGCCCACATCAACCTGGCCCATAATCACTCATTTGTGATTTGCACCCCCCCGGTAAAAAATGAAAATGCAATATTATTCTGCTTTAATTGCCCCTATCTTCAGTTAAGATGTTCAGAACTGCACCATTTTATGTGTATGATTGACCTGGCATTCTCTGGGGGTATGCCAAGTTTCATAGAATTCCATCCATGGGGGGGTCTAAAAAAAATTAGATTATGTGTACATTTAGTGACTGTACACTCATTGGCCTGTAGATGGCGGTGCACACATATACACATGCACACACACACAGGCACCCACATACTATCGGTATTAGAATGGCCGATACATAATTACAAATTCAGTAGGATTAAAAAAAAGGCAAAAATAAATATTCATCATCATCATCATGGCTGCATTTCCAGTATTGGCGATAAGTAGTCGTTTGTCCACTAGATGGCGCATCGTTGCAGTGAGACGTAATTTTGTTGGAAGTTAAAAGTGGGTTGGAAAAACAATGGACGCTTCCTACAAGGACTGTAGTTTACCGCAGAGAACGTTTAATAAGGATAGGACGATGTTCACATGAAATGTAATTCCCATTTCTTCTTGAAGCCGAAATAAATCTGAGGATGTTTATCGGACATGCTTGGTTTTTACTGCAGGTACGTTAATCTTATAATCAATAAGGACCTAGGTAAAGTGGCTACTTCATTCGCGCTTTCCTTGACTCATGGAGCTGCGTGAATTTTATTAACTTTTCGCCACGATATGGCAGTTTAAGTCCGCTTGATACTGTAAGGCGTAAGCCATTGGTTTCCAAAGGAGATTTTATTTGTGTCGCCAGCATAGCCTATTGACAATTTATGTTGTAAATAGGCCTACCTTATAAGCCTACCTGTAGCTTAGGGAGGCTAACAGCTTTCTATTAGGATCTAGTTTGTTAGTTACAGTTTTGTCATAACTCCCTGATGCATTTTTGCATTTAGAATAGCCAGAGCGTGGATATCTCAATCGGAAAAATAAACAATATCGGGTGCCTATGGACTAGGCTGGGTGAACCCAGCCTGACCTGCCCGCTATTTATTTTTTGATTTCTTAAAAGACTGAGCTTGGTCTGGTGAAAGCCAGACTAGCCATGGACCTCAGTTACACAATGCAAGGGAACATGAATCAGCCTATATTTGCACGAACAATAACGGCTCTTCAACTTTGGCCCGTTAAAATGTGTATGAACAGTCTAGCGACGCATTTCATCAAGGCCCATTTGGACATGTCAGTTATTTGCACCACTGGTTAGATGTAAAACAGCATTTCGTTTCAGACTACTGCTACTTAATTTGTGCATTAACAATAACGTTTCAGACTACTGTTACTTAATTTGTGCATTGACAATAAAGTATTACATGATCTAAAGATGACTAAAATCGTATGTAGAAGATGAAACATTCACAAAAAATCCATCCATCCAAAAATGACCTTTGTTTTTGATAGCTGTTGAAAACGGCATGGAGCTGACAGAGATGTTTTTGTTTTTGTTTTTGTTTATAAATAAATAAATAAATAAATAAATAAATAAATAACATTATGCTGATACCTTTTGCTTTTCCCAAATACAATGTAGCCTACAGGTGTAAGTGACCTTTCATCAATCCAGTTGCAATGGATGAACTGTGATGAACTGCCCTACTTGTGATTGTTTAGAGATTTTAAAGGTTTTATAACAATGCTACATCTTCTTTGGCTATTCTACAATCTATTCACCTTTTCAGCACCAGTAGGCTACTTTCTGTGCAGCCGCACACACACTCAGGCATGCCAAACAAGCATACACAAAAGTTTCAAGAGTGGGGGATGGAGTAAAATATGGAGACAAATTGAAGTGTGTTTTATTTTCGCGGAACGGATGTACAGGACTGAGCGGCGGT
Source organism: Alosa alosa (assembly GCF_017589495.1). Lineage (NCBI taxonomy): Eukaryota > Metazoa > Chordata > Actinopteri > Clupeiformes > Clupeidae > Alosa > Alosa alosa. The sequence goes on along the minus strand of NC_063194.1, from coordinate 184,536 downwards.
CATATTTTGTACCGCTATGCGGTACATCTAGTTTTTAAACAATGCGCCCAGGGGTGTGAAACCTGGTCAGAAGTCTATGGCGAGTTGTTTATATGTTATTTTAAGAGCGCACTGTCAACGGTTATATTGGCGGGTGCACAACGCACCATCCTTCTATCCTCCATGACATGCACCAGCGCACATCCATGCAAAATATTAGAAATTACAGGATTAGGCTACAATGGGAAACATAATTAGAATAAAGATATTACGAGATACATCTCACAATGCATTTGCAAATTGGTAATGATGGTTAAAAGTGATTAGGTGAGAGCACAGCTGAAGACACACTATCACGAAATATAAGCAACTCCTCTGCAGGATAAATGTTGTTTTAAGATAGATAGATAGATAGATAGATAGATAGATAGATAGATAGATACTTTATTGATCCCCAAGGGGAAATTCAAGGGTCTCAGTAGCATACAGACATCACACACAACAAGCACTTACAGCAGAAATAGTAAACATAAGTATAAACATATAACTAAACTCCACTGTCAAGTGGAGTTTAGTTATATGCCAATATAACCGTTGACAGTGCGCTCTTAAAATAACATATAAACAACTCGCCATAGACTTCTGACCAGGTTTCACTTGGTCAGTGGCGTAATGCATTTTAGGTGGTGTACAATAGCGATTTTTAGACAGTTGGTAATTGTCACACCCCTGGGCGCATTGTTTAAAAACTAGATGTACCGCATAGCGGTACAAAATATGAGCGCCGCTCAGTCCTGTACATCCGTTCCGCGAAAATAAAACACACTTCAATTTGTCTCCATATTTTACTCCATTGGAGTCCAAGTCCAAGTCAAGTCCCAAGTAAAGACAGAGAAGAGCAAGTCGAGTCCAAGTCCAAGTCACATCAAAGCCAAGTCGTGTCCAAGTCCAAGTCCCAATCTTTTTCAAGTCCTGAACAAGTCATCAGGTACTCTTCACTTAATAATGGCATTATTAGACTATCGATCATAATTTTAACACATCAATCTAATCTACAGTATTTTTTTTATAAATACAGATTAAAATATGTTCAATGGTTGTGTCTTGAAATCTTTTACGATATATGCATGTGCATACCTGTGAAATATACGCATGAGCATACCTGAGTAATCTGTACGAAATGGATAGCTACATGACACTCAGCACAGCAGCAAATATATATTGTTTTTCCAAATTGCGGCATCCACTGTAAGGATGAGTGATAATTTTACTGATGGCATTTCACTGCGATAGGCCACAGATTTGCCTGCAAACAATTATTAGACTGTCTGCCAGTGGCAACTCATAAGGGAACCAAAGGTCATGGTTAATGATTACAATAAATGGTGACGAGAAGAATCGTCACATAGGCTACATTAGTAAATTGCTGCGGTTAAATATTTTACGTTTTTATTAGGGCTGTCAAACGATTAAAAAATAACTAATTAACCTCATATTTTGAAATGAATTAATCTAGATTAATTGCGGTTAAAAAGTAGCCTACATTTTCTCCCTAAATACTAAAGCTTCTTATGGCATATTAAATACAGCATAAATCACAAAATTACTGAGTAACTACAAAGGTAAAAATAAAACACTTCTATATTATTTAAATGATAATAATGACACAGTAATTTTGTATGTAAGTATGTGATGCTGTTTACCTTATTTGTAAATGATGCACTGTCACTTTAAGCCCATTGTGTGCCACTGTCCACATGTTCTCCTAATGATCTTTTTAGCTCCGTTCAAATATAGCTAGCTATGGCTAGTCCACAAACTCTAACATTGTTTGTGCCACATGTATAGCACAATATTAACAATGATAAGCATGATATTAGGTTGGCACAAACAGCTTTCATTCCTTTGGAAATAAAAGCATGTAATGACATGATGCTTGCTAGACATTTTCTGTTTGCAATTAAAAGTGAATTATGAGCCTGGTAGCCAGTAGCAAGTGGAATGCATTTCAATTGGCATATCATGTGCTTCATGTAAACGAATTATTGAAGACTTCAAGACTCACCAGTTCCATTACACAAAGGCAAAGACAACTTTATATTCTTTTCCATTTTCCCAATCACAGTGAGTGCAGCCTATGTCAAAGTGCCCTGGCTCTCACAGTTTATAACAGTAGTGAGGACCGAATAAATCCGCAATTTCCTCTAATCTCGTCTTTGTTGCCTTCATGATTTCCTTTTATATGTTTCTTATATTTAAAAGGAGATATCAATCATCATCAACATGACAAGCCAGCCCAGCAGGAACCTGCCACTCATTTTCTCTCCCTTTCGTGCGGACTGAGACACGTTCTCAATTAAATGGAGTAGGCTAGCATACGTTCAATTTGGATCTTAATGGAGAGGACCCGAAAAGTATCATCTTTATGTAACATGCTGATGGTGCATTTTGATATTGTAAACATTCTCTAACAAGAGTGCAAACCAGTTTGCAGTAAAGCTACTATTTATTTAATGTTGGTCCTTTCTGTCTCTTGGTGCCCTACACACAGTGCGTGATGCGTGGTGGTAACAGCAGCACTGATCACTGGGCTCTGCCGTTTGTGTCCACTATGTGTTTTGTTTTTTTCGTCGCGGAAGTGAAAGCATTTTTGGGGTGACTGGTCCACGATCAGGAAATGTATTGTTTGACTCAAGACATGTGAAGTCATTACAAGTCAAAGAGGCAAAGTCCGAGTCAAGTCTCGAGTGAATAATAGTATTCAAGTCCAAGTCGAGTTGCAAGTCATGCCGAATTTTATCAAGTCAAGTCTGAAGTCATTAAAATCATGACTCGTGTGACTCGAGTCCACATGTCTGGTCCTTAGTTATGTGTGCATGGCAAGGTGCTCAAGAGAGTGAGTGTCATGGTGAAGGTGCAAAAAGTAGTCCAACATTAGTCCAACAGTGCAACAGTGCAAGAGTAAGGTCTAGAGACCAGCATAAATAATATGGACAAATAGGAGAGTAAAGTATAATGTAGACAAGGTAAAATAAAAAACTATTTCAGTGCAAGAACAGGTTGAGGTAATAGGGTTATAGCCATTCATTTATTCAGTATTGTAGCAGAAGCCTGACCTTTCTCAGCCTTTCAGTTGTGCATGGCAGTGAGCGAAGTCTCTAGCTGATCAAGCTCTTTTGGTTTTTGATAGTGCTGTAGAGCGGATGACATTCAGGATGTTGATCAGTTTGTTTAAGGTCCTTTGGTCAGATATTGAAGTGATGCACTCCAGTTCAGCTCCCACTACAGAGCCAGCCTTCCTTACCAGCCTGTCAAGTCGCCCAGCATCCTTCTTCTTTGTGCTTCCTCCCCAGCATACCACTGCATAAAAGAGGGCGCTGGCCACAACAAACTGATAGAACATCCTGAGGAGCTTGCTGCACACATTGAAGGACCGCAGCCTCCTCAGGAAGTACAGCCTGCTCTGTCCTTTCTTGTAGAGTGCATCAGTGTTGGCTGACCAGTCCAGTTTATTGTCCAGGTGGAGACCCAGATACTTGTAGGTGCTTACCACCTCCACATTGACCCCATCAATGGAGACTGGTAGCAGAGCAGGCTTAGACCTGGGAAATCCACCACCATCTCCTTGGTCTTTGAAGTGTTTAGTTGAAGGTGATTGAGTTTGCACCACTGCACAAAGTCCTCCACCAGGCTCCTGTACTCCTCCTCTTGCTCGTCCCTGATACACCCCACAATTGCAGTATCATCAGAAAACTTCTGCATGTGGCATGACTCGGTGTTGTAGCAGAAGTCAGATGTGTACAGGGTGAACAGGACTGGAGAGAGCACAGTTCCATGTGGCGCTCCGGTGCTGCTGATCACAGTGTCAGAGAGGCAGTTCTTCAGTCTGACGAACTGTGGTCGCTCGGTCAGGTAATCTGTAATCCAGGTTGCCAGGTGAGCGTCCACACCCATCTACAAGAGCTTGTCTCCCAGTCTGAGGGGTTGGATGGTGTTAAAAGCACTTGAGAAATCAAAGAACATGATTCTCACAGCACTTTTCCCCTTGTCTAGGTGAGAATGTGTCCTGTGTAAAAGATAAGTGATGGCATCGTCCACGCCCACTTTCTCCTGGTATGCAAACTGTAACAGGTCTAGTGCATGGCGTACCTGGGGTCTGAGCATACCTAAGACTAGTTGCTCCATTGTTTTCATCACATGTGATGTTAGAGCGACAGGCCTGAAGTCATTAAGCTCACTGGTGTGTGGTTTCTTGGGAACGGGGGTGAGACATGATGTCTTCCACAGTGTTGGAACTTGTCCGAGACGTAGACTCCAGTTGAAGATGTGCTTCAGTGGCTCCCCCAGTTCAGCAGCACAGGCCTTGAGCAGCCTTGGACACAGTCTGTCAGGCCCAGCTGCCTTACGAGGATGGAGTTTTCTTAAAAGATAACTTACTTGGTCCGCTGAAATGATGGGGGGGATGAGGGGAGTGGAGGGTGAGGAGGAGGAGGGGTGCTTCTGTGAGGGTTGTCATGTGGCTAGAGACTGATGGCCATTGGCTGAAGCCATTGTTGTCGCACTGCTCATGGTCACCATGTGGGGGAGAGGTGCAATAGCCTGATCAGCAGTGATGATGGAGGGGGGGAAGGGAGGGGAGGGGGGCAGCATCTGAGGTCTGTGTGTCTGTTGGCTGTTGACTGAGGTCGTTGTCACCTCTTTGTTCGTGGTAGCCATGTGGGGGAGGGGTGCAATATCAAGTGATGGTGGGGGTGAGTGTTGCCCTGGTACTGAGGTGGGGTGGGAGCTGAGGGATGGGCAATCGAACCTGTTGTAAAAGTGGTTCAGCTGGTTCGCCCTGTCCAGGTCTCCCTCCACAGAGCTGCTGCTCTTAAGGCCAGTGATAGATTTCATACAGTCCCACACCTCCTTCATGTTGTTGTCTTGCAGCTTATGTTCCAGTTTCCTTCTGTAGTCCTCCTTAGCCTCTTTCAGCTTAATCTTGAGTTCCCCCTGTACTCGCCTCAGCTCTGCCATGTCCCCCTCCTTAAACGCCATCTTTTTCCTATTGAGAAGAGTGTTGACATTACTGGTTATCCAAGGCTTGTTATTTGGATAGCAGCGTACAGTCCTTGTGGGAACAACAATGTCCATACAGAAGTTCAGATAGTCAGTAGTGCAATGTGTGACCTCCTCTAAGTCCTCTCCATTCAGTAGCACACTCCAGTCAGTGGACTCAAAGCAGTCTCTCAAAGCCTCATCCGCTTCAGGTGTCCACTTCAGGTTAAACTTTTGGCTTGTACATTGGCTGCAAATGAATGAGGTTCAGAAAATCTCAGGACTGCTCCAGCCCTGAGTGCACCTGGAGCCACGGCAGCAATCCACCTGGTTCCTCTATCTCCATTTTCATGTGAGCTGGGTGCCTGCTGAGGCAGTTCAGTTTCTGACTGTTCAGTTTCAACACCGGATTCACCCAGGGAGAGACGGCCCAGCGTCTTTTCACCCCAACCTGAGGGCAGAGGTCAGTTGCAGATCATGCCATAGAGTTTAGAATTTTAGCCACAGAAAGCCACTGGGAAGCATTAACCACCATCTTTTATCAAAGGGCTAAGAGAATCTCTCAAGGATAACAAGGGTAACAAACAAAACCTGAAGTACGCCAGCAACAACCTAGCCACCACTTCCATGATGACACCCTAGCAACCACCTTAGCAACCAACATGATTACCCTAGCAACCAACCTAGCAACCACTTTTTATAGCATAGTAACCACTATAATTTCCCTAGCAACACCCTAGCAACCACCTCAAGTACCCTGGCAACAACCTAGCAACCACTTCCAAAATGTCAACCTAGCAACCACCTTAGCAACCAACATGAATACCCTAGCAACCAATCTAGCAACCACTTTTTATAGCATAGGGACCCCTATAATTACCCTAGCAACACCCAAACAACCATTTGAAGTACCCTAGCAACAACTTAGCAACAGCTTCCAAACACTTCCAAAATGTCAACCTAGCAACAAACTTAGCAACCAACATGATTACTCTAGCAACCAACCTAGCAACCACTTTTTATAGCATGGTAACCACTATAATTACCCTAGCAACTCCTTAGCAACCAACATGATTACCCATAGCCTTCCCTAAGATAACTTTTGTCTCTACAGTCACTGAAGCAACCTTAAATTTGATAAGATTGCTACTTTTTGTCCTGAAATAAAAAACACATTCCACCGGCAAGTTTCCAAGAGGTGCATATTTTCTAAAAAAAAGATAGCTTTAACATATATAAATTTGAAAAAGAAATCCTGTGGTAAAAATATTAGTTGTAACACATCTTCTGATATACATTTATAGCAAAAATATACATTTAACACTTGACAGTATCGACATAAGAGTGACATAACACTGTCATGAACATATGACACTGTCATGACACATGAACCCTAACTCTAACCCTAACCCTCAAGGATACATACCACTTCCTCACTAGGCTTTGACCCATAGCAGTCCCACACTACACTTACCTCTTCACCTTAGACGTAGATAGCCTGTATACCAATATCAACACTCCCATCAGCTTACAAGCAGTCCACAACACTTTTCAAAAATACCCAGACCCCCACAGACCTGACACCATCCTCCTACAACTTTTAGAAATCTGCCTTACCCATAATGATTTAACTTTGACAATAAACTTTACTTACAAGTACATGGGACTGCTATGGGTCAACACTTCGCACCATCCTATGCCAACATATACATGGGTGAGTGGGAGCAGGCTGCCTCCAACCCACTTTCGTTACCTGGATGACATAATTGGAGCTTGGCCACACCCCTTACAGGATTTTAACACCTTCCTAGACACACTAAACTCACATCACCCATCCATATCACTCAAGGCCACAATTGACCCACACCAAATTAATTTCTTAGACACCACTATTTTTTTCACCCCCATTTCACCCACACATAACATTTTCAGTTCCAAAATTTATTTTAAACCCACAGATACTCACTAACTTTTGCACAAACACAGCAATCACCCCAAACACACGTTTAGGTCCATAGTCAAATCACAAACATCCGCTTTCATCGTATCTGCTCCTTCCCCACAGACTTCCATCATGCCATAAAACTATTGTTTCAAGCCCTCCGTAAGAGGCATTACCCTAAACGTTTCCTCCGCCACAGTAAAAAATTGGCCTTGCTCCCACTCACTCATACACCCCAAACACTTCCCTATCATCCACTCCCACACCAGGCTCTTCTTCTAACCCCAACCCTAATCCTAACCATAACTTAGTTACTTGTTATGATAAAAAACGAATGACACTTAATGACAGAAGCGTTATGCCATAAATGTTTATGACTCGTTTATGACACGTTCATGACGGTGTCATGTCTCCGCGGAAAAAAAGAATATGCAACTTTCTGGTCCCGGTCCAAACAAATCTGGATGTGACTCAGCGGAAGTATCCAAGCGCGCCTCGAAAATGTAGTCAGATTTTAGTTTCTAAGAAGACTGCAAAACGGACTCCGACTTGGCTTTGTTGCTGTTGAAATTGTAAGTAGCCTACCCTTGGGTGAACTTAGTTTTTGTAATGTGTTTTGATGGTCTCTTGAACAATGTGTTTTCTCGACCGTTTTTTTTTTGTGAGCCCTGTATGTGTTTAGCTTGGTTTCTTGATGGCTAGCTCAAAATAAAAGTCAGCAACCACTTCCACAGTTAAAACCTAGCAACCAATATAGCAACCAATGAGATTAACCTAGCAACCAGCATAGCAATGACCACAACTAAGTTAACAACAGCCTATCAACCACCTCAAGTACCCTAGCAACAACCTATCAACTACTTCTACGATGACAACCTAGCAACCAACATAATTACCCTAGCAGCCAGCATAGCAACCACCATAACTACCCTAGCAACAACCTCAAGTACCCTAGCAACCCTGACCCCAACCCTTTTCCCCAAATGCAATAAGTTACCATCATTATACTGTATATTTGATACCTGGATGACATCTTTGGCCTGAGGAGCCACACCGAGGGTGAGTTCCTTGAGTGTATTGAAGTCCTCAACCAACATCATACTTCTATTATTATTCTAGTAAAGTACAACCTGCAACCTGAGAAATTAGAGTTTTTAGATATGGAAGTATACATCATTGAAATGGGGAGAATACCCTTGGAACAAGGGTTTATTTTAAGCCAATCGACACTCAGGTGCTTTTGCATAAGTCAAGCTACCATCCTCAACATACCTATAGGGGTATTGTTAAATCACAGTTTATTAGATTTAACAGAATTTGTACAGTGCCTGAAAACGTCGAGTTGGCTACCAAAACCCTGTTCAGGGCCCTCGAATTGAGGGGGTATAATAGTAGGACCTTTCTCAGAGACATCAACCCAACGAGAGAGAGACCCAACGGCTCTTCGAGCAAGGTTTTAAACCTAAAAGGGAGAATAACACACAAAGAGAGAAACATCTTGTCCCCTTTGTCTCAACTTTCTCCCCTACTTCCCGAACTCTGAATTCAAAGATTAAAGCTCACACATCATTGTCAACTCTGTTCTCAATAATCTATGCAGAAGTAGCAGAATTAGAATGAGAATTAGAATTAACAGAATTGACAACATTAACATTGGCGATTATGACATCACAGTAGGGCCATTAAGCAATTAGAATCCTCTGCCAGGTGATCAGGCCACCTGCAGCAACTGCCACTCTCAGGCTTTAAGCATACAATCTGGCTCTCTTAAGACTACACATCCTGTTCAACTGTTTCCTCTGCCCACAACTGTTTCAAAATAAAAGTCAGCAACCACTTCCACAGTCACAACCTAGCAACCAATGAGATTAACCTAGCAACCAGCATAGCAATGACCACAACTAAGTTAGCAACAGCTTAGCAACCACCTCAAGTACCCTAGCAACAACCTATCAACTACTTCCACGATGACAACCTAGCAACCACCATAACTACCCTAGCAACAGCCTAGCAACCACCTCAGTACAGCCTAGCAACCTCTTCCACAGTTACAACATAACAACCAATATAGGAACCAATGAGATTAACCTAGCAACCAGCATAGTAACCTCCAAATCTAACCTAGCAACAGCCTAGCAATGACCTCAAGTACCCTAGCAACAACCTGTCAACCACTTCCACAATGACAACCTAGCAACCAACATAGCAGCCACCATAACTATACTAGCAACAGCCTAGAAACCACCTCACCGCAAAAAAATGTGTGAATATGATTATCTAAACTGAGGTTTGTATCATATACTGTATTGAAATGAAAAAATAATAGTCTACATTTCAGTCAAACACAGCAGCCAAATAAAACATAAAAATACATTTTAGACTATAGACTTTATAGATTTTATAGAGTTATATCTGATTGTTTTCAAGGAGCTGTAGCCTATTGTTGAGATAAGACAATACCAAAATAAAATAAAACAGTGCTTAAGACAATCTTGGCCTTTTCTCAGATAGCCTACAAGAACAAAATAGGCCTAGCCTACATATCAATGAACTGGGCCTGTTTTGTTCCAAGTTTGAGTGAATATGAACAAAATATTAATAATGTGTGCATCGTTTTAGCAGCAAGGGCCAAATTATTCTTTAACATTAAGGAAATCCCTTCATCAAACGTAAGGCTACTCTACAGACTATCGTTGCCGTTTAGGAATGCTATAGTAAGTGTTTAATTTAGCTGGATTTTGAAAACAAAAGAGTAAAACTGTCAAAGAAACGACCGAAAAGCGAGGTTGTCACGTGCTTAAGTTGCAGTAGATGTATGGGTAATGAAGTCCTTTGACAACTTTGGGCAATGAGTGTAGCCCAAAACGAACTTCATTACCCACAAATCCGTGCCACGTGTAGTTTCAAAACAGGAAGTGGGATGAACGCGCTGCTTGCAACGTAAATGAGAGTCTGAGCGGGCAGAAAAGGTTGTGAATTGATTCGTAACAAGTAAATCGATATAACGACCGGTTCATTTCAGTTTTATTCCGATACGGGGCTTCACATATCGATGTAGCCGTATCTTACACGTTAAAAACGGATACCGATATGTATCGGTTAATCTTTACACCCCTAATGGATAGCATAGCTAACATTTAACATTTTTAGCATAACTGCTAGCAAACATTAGCTGAGTTAGCTGAGTAACATGGTTAACATAGTTAGCATTGCTAACATAGTTAGCATAACTGCTACAAAACATTAGCTAGTTACTGAGTAATATGGTTAGCATAGTTAGCATTGCTATCATAGTTAACATTGTTAGCATAACTGCTAGCAAACATTAGCTGAGTAAATAAGTAATACTGTTAGCACAGTTAACGGTAGCGAAAAACATAATTGAATCATAGATGAGACAAACAACGTTGAATTCATTTACACCTATCGACATATTAGACCTCACTTCCACAATTTCCTCATCAAAATCTACAACTAGTCTACTAGATCCTATTCCTACCCATCTTCTGAAGACTGCTCTCCCTTTCTTGGATAATGCTTTGCTCCAGGTAAGTTATCTGCTATTAAGCCATCCCTTAAAAAACCTACCCTTGACCCTAACAACCTGGCCAACTATAGGCCTATATCTAATCTCCCTTTTTTGTCAAAAATACTAGAAAAAATAGTGTCCAAACAAACTGGTGCCTTCTATGCATATGCATACAATTCAAGAATTATATCAGACTGGTTTCAGAGCTCACCACAGTACTGAATCAGCCTTAGTTAAAGTTTTGAATGACCTCCTCATCGCTGCCGATAATGGACATATATCAATATTGGTCCTCCTGGACTTCAGTGCTGCCTTTGACACCATAGACCATGACATACTACTCCACAGACTTGAACATTTGATAGGCATTAAAGACTCAGCACTCGCTTGGTTTAGATCATACCTTTCTAACTGCAGACAATTTGTACAGGTTCACAATAAACCATCTACCTAGACTATGGTAAAATATGGGGTGCCTCAAGGCTCAGTACTAAGGCCCCTGTTAATTTCTCTCTATATGCTTCCCCTAGGCTCTGAAATTAGGAAACATGGCATTAAATTTCATTCTTATGCAGACGATACACAACTATACCTTCCCATAAAACCTGACGAATTAACTCCGTTAGCCAAACTTGACACATGTATAAGAGACATAAAGTACGGTGGCGCATTGCATTCACATAATAATAATAAAAAAATCAGGTTAGTATCTCATAATTACGAGATATTATCTCATAATTATGAGATAAGGATAGGATCCGTGCTGAGGATATTAACAGCCTTTCAATAAAAGCAAGCACATATTTATTACGTAGGCCTATTTCCTACTTTGAATGATTTCCTACTCTGAGAGATTAACATGTCTGAGTGGCATAAAAAAGACTGTCAAATCGCCTACAACCCCAAGGGCAACAAATTGTTGCACGGTCACACAGTCATAACCAGTAGGTGGAGGTAGCCTACTGCCTAAGCGCTAGTCATTCATGTCATTGGCGTGCGTGTGACAAGCTAGATGGTATGCGCTGTTTATGCTATTTTGTGCAGCTACTTCAAGTATCGTTCAAGTGGCATTGATGAGTTAAACATTCACGTGTTTTTCCTACACGGTATTATATGAGAAAAACATTAGCATTTGAAAATTTGAACAGTCAGTTGTAAACAAAGAACTCTTCTTATGTAACCCTTTCGTAAATGGACTGAAGTTTGCTCTAAATATCTTCTTCTATCGATTATGCTAACCTTTAGCATTTCTATGGGATTTCTCATTTACATTAGCAATAAGCTAACACATTTGTTTCTATTCTGTAACTGGCCTACATGGTTGCTCTTAAACAAACATCGAAGGAAATAACTGAGATGCACTGTACTCTGTTGGTCTGCTTAGGTTTACAGTGAAGGTTTGTTAGGTTTGGTTCAGACTTTCTCTTAGGAAGCTGTTAGGCCTTAGCTAGATTGACCATGTCAATGGCACACACACAATTGGGGCAGAATTGGAAATGTGTCATCATAGGCTATTTTCTCGTAATTACAAGATAATTATCTCGTAATTATGAGATAATGATCTCGTAATTATGAGATACTATCTCGTAATTACAAGAAAATTATCGCATAATTACGAGATAACCTGATTTTTATTTTTTATTTTTTGTGAATGCAATGCGCCACCGTAATAAAGACATGGATGACAAATAATTTCCTGCCTTTGAACTCCGATAAAACAGTCATGGTTTTAGGTCCTAAAAAGATTATAGATATCCTATCCTCATCACAGGCTACATTTGCTGATCTTCGACTATCCTCATCCACAAGTGTTAAAAATCTAGGAGTTACAATTGACCAAGACCTATCACTAAATAATCACATAAAACAGATTACCAAAACTTAATTTTATCATTTAAGGAACATTTCAAAGATCAGGAATTCTTTATCCTTACCAGACGCTGAGAAATTAATCCATGCTTTTGTCACCTCAAGGGTTGATTATTGCAGTGCTCTATACGCTGGCTGCAATAACACATGTCTAAAGAGCATCTCATACAAAATGCAGCTGCTCGCACACTCACTAGAACTAAAAAATATGAACATATATCCCCTATCCTGGCATCCCTACACTGGCTGCCTGTTAAAAGTCGCATTGACTTCAAAATATTACTTCTAACATACAAAGCCATTAATGGCCAGGCACTAGAATATATTAAAGATCTCCTAGTCCCATATAACCCACCCAGACCGCTACGATCACAGAATACTGGCCTTCTTGTAATTCCAAGAATCTCAAAATCTACAGTAGGAGGCAGAGCTTTCAGCTATCGCGCACCCCTCCTCTGGAATAATCTCCCTTCTTCAATTCGACTAGCAGACACCCTCCCTATTTTTAAGTCTAGACTTAAAACATACCTCTTTACTGCCTCCCATAGTTAGGTATGGTGCGGTGTGGAACTTAGATAGATAGATAGATAGATAGATAGATAGATACTTTATTGATCCCCAAGGGGAAATTGACCGTTCGCAAAAGCCACACCTCCTAGTTATTGTTACTACGCCCGTCAAACTCAAAACGGAGTTGTCTAGAAATTCAATGGTACAGTAGCTGTTAAGACTCTGTAAAAGTTACAGCACAAGAGGCTCTTTTAGAGAGCCACAGACCTAAATTAATTTACAATCATTTACAATCCGTTGAAAGACTGCAGTATGACATGAAGACACATGTATAAAAACTCATATCTAGCTTTGTTGGGTGACGAACTTAAATGGGAGGCGAGTGTGATTCACTGATATTAGCTGTGCTAGATAGACTTGCATGCATGTTACAAGGACACTGGGCCATTCATGTAAGGAACATGGTGCTGCCAAAAAAACGGAAACATAGCCAACATTGCAGAGCCACTTCAACTTTATTATTATATGGTGAATAAATGTTACACTACTGGGCACAGCCCCATGCATCTCTGACGTGACGAAGCTAGCACGTTATTAGCAGCGGTTAGCTAACTATGCTAACGTTAGTTATCTACAAATCTCCTCCAAGCATAGTTAGCATGATAGCATGTTAGCATGATAGTTAGCATGTTTAGCAAAACTGCTAAAAATGATTAGCTAAGTTAGCTAAGTCACATGGTTAGCATAGTTAGCATGCTAGTTAGCATTTTTAGCAAAACTGCTAAAAATGATTAGCTAAGTTAGCTAAGTAACATGGTTATTATAGTTAGCATGCTAGCATGTTAGCATGCTAGTTAGCATAGTTAGCAAAACTGTTAAAAATTATTAGCTAAGTAACATAGTTAGCATGCTAACATAGTTAGCATGTTAGCATGCTAATTAGCCATTTTAGCAAAAAAACTTGGTTAACATTATTATCTTTGACAACATAGTAGCATAACTGCTAGCAAACATTAGGGCCATTCCAACTGTTATCGTCAATTATCTACCTAAATAATTTAACTATTTAAATTATCCACCTATTTAACCGTTCAATCATTCCAACTATATTAAACCTTATCTACCAAGCAAATCATTTAACTATATAAACTATCCACCTATTTAACTGTTCAGTCATTCCAACTATATTAAACCTCATCTACCTAGTTCAGTCATTCCAACTATATTAAACCTCATCTACCTAGTTCAGTCATTTGAACTATATTAAACCTCATCATGTTGGTTGCCAATTAGCACATCATCTGTTTTAACAATATATTTCACACCATATGTTTTGCATTTTCATGTACTGGTAATTCCTTGGAATTACGTTTTCTAATTCTTATTCTTCTTCTTCTAACGCACTTAATGCAGCTTCAACCGTTTAACGTAGAAACTTCATTCAAACTATATTATGTAGGTCTTACTTAGGACATGGGTGCTATGCATTTTTCAGCTTTGTAACTTTTATACTTTTTATAATATAATATTTTACTGTTAAACTACTGAACTTTTTAACTGTTTAGCCATTGTAACTGTTACTTGTCATCAACTATGACTCCTACCCACTGTAGCTAGTTAGCTAAGTTAGCTAAGTAACATGGTTAGCATAGGTAGCATGCTACCATGCTAGTTAGCATTTTTAGTAAAACTGCTTAAAATGATGCTTAAAATGATTAGCTAAGTTAGCTAAGTCACATGGTTAGCATAGTTAGCATGCTAGTTAGCATTTTTAACAAAACTACTAAAAATGATTAGCAAAGTAACATGGTTAACATTGTTAGCATGCTAGCATGTTAGCATGCTAGTTAGCACAGTTAGCATAACTGCTAAAAATGATTAGCTAAATTAGCTAAGTAACATGGTTAGCATAGTTAGCATGCTAGTTAGAATAGTTAGCATACCTACTAAAATGATTAGCTAAGTTAGCTAAGTCACATGGTTAGCATACTTAACATGTTAGCATGCTAGTTAGCATAACTACTAAATATGAAAACATTAGCTAAGTTAACTAAGTTAAGTAACTTGGTTAACATTATTATCTTATTATAACTGCTAGCAAACATTAGAGCCATTCCAACTGTAAGTTATAATCAATTATCTACCTAAATAATTTAACCATTTAAATTATCCACCTATTTAACCGTTCAATCATTCCAACTATATTAAACCTTATCTACCAAGCAAATCATTTAACTATATAAACTATCCACCTATTTAACTGTTCAGTCATTCCAACTATATTAAACCTCATCTACCTAGTTCAGTCATTTGAACTATATTAAACCTCATCATGTTGGTTGCCAATTAGCACATCATCTGTTTTAACAATATATTTCACACCATATGTTTTGCATTTTCATGCACTGGTAATTCCCTGGAATTGCGTTTTCTAGTTAGAGTGCATGAAAATGCACTCTACTGTTATCCGATTTCTTCTTATTATTCTTCTTCTAACGCTTTTTGTGCGTTTAATGCGGCTTCAACCGTTTAACGTAGAAACTTCATTCAAACTGCGTTGCGTAGGTCTTACTTATGTGACTTCAGCTATGTATTTTTCAACTTTGTAACTTTTATACTTTTTAAACTATTAATTAAAAACTACTAAAATTTCCCCATTGACTTAACATTAGATTATGACATCACAATAGCAATTAGAATCCTATGCCAGGTGTTCAGGCCACCTGGAGCCACTGTCTCAGGCTTTAAGCATACAATATGGCTGTATTAAGACTGCAGATCCTGTTCAACTGCTTCCTGTGCCCACAACTGTTTCAAATTAAAAGTCCCTTTAAACTATCCAACTTTTAAACTGTTCAACTGTTCAACTGTTGTAACTGTCAGTCAACTTTGACTCCCATCAACTGTATCCTCTGCCTTCAACTGTTTCATAATCATTCTATTAAGACTACACATTCTGTTCAACTGTTTCCTCTCTCCACAACTGTTTCAAAATAAAAGTCCTCGCTACAATAATTCCCTATTAAATAATTTAACCATTTAAACTATCCACATATTAAACTGTTTAGTCATTCCAACTATATTAAACCTCATCTACCTAGCAAATAATTTAACCATTTAAACTATCCACCTATTTAACTGCCCAGTCATTCCAACTATATTAAACCTCATCTACCTAGAAAATAACTTAACCTTTTAAACTATCCACATATTTAACTTTTCAGTCATTCCAACTATATTAAACCTCATCTAGGCTACCTAGTTCAGTCAATCCAACTATATTAAACCTCATCTGCCTAGCAAATAATTTAACCTTGTAAACTATCAACCTATTTAACTGTTCAGTCATTGCAACTATATTAAACCTCATCTACCTAGTTCAGTCATTCCAACTATATTAAACCTCATCTACCTAGTAAATAATTTAACCTTTTAAACTATCCACCTATTTAACTGTTCAGTCATTCCAACTATATTAAACCTCATCCATCTAGTAAATAATTTAACATTTTCAAAATAAAAGTCCTCACTAGCTAGTTAGCTAGTTAACATTATTAACATTGTTAACATTTTAGCAAAACTGCTAAAAATGATTAGCGAAGTTAGCTGAGGCACATGGTTAGCATAGTTAGCATGTTAATATGGTTAACATAGTTAGCATTTTTAGTAAAACTGCTAAAAATGACTAGCTAAGTTAGCTAAGTCACATGGTTAGCATAGTTAGCATTTTTTTCAAAACTACTAGAAAACATGAGCTAAGTTAACTAAGTAACTTGGTCAAAATAATTAGCTTTGTTAGCATAACTGCTAGCAAACATTAGAGTCATTCCAACTGTCAGTTATCGTCAACGATCTACCTATATAGAGCCTTTAAACTTTTTGTCTACCAACACGCATTAAACTATCAGTATGTCAACAACCTTTAAACTATCTACATATAACTTTCAACATTCATTAAACTATCTGTCTATTAAACTATCTGTCTATTAACAACTGTTAAACTATCTACATTCAACTTTTAAACTGTCTAGGTCTAAACTATCAACTTTTTATTAAGCTATGCTATGTCTGTCCTAGCTTCATTTTCATGCACTCGTAATTCCCTGGAATTACATTCTCTAGTTACAGTGCATGAAAATGCACTGTACTGTTCTTCCTAGGCTTCTTCTTATTACAGTGCATGAAAATGCACTGTACTGTTCTTCCAAGGCATTTTATTATTATTCTTCTTCTAACGCACTTAATGCAGCTTCAACCGTTTAACGTAGAAACTTCATTCAAACTATGTTACGTAGGTCTTACTTAGGACATGGGTGGTATGTATTTTTCATCTTTGTAACTTTTATACTTTTTAAACTATTAAAAACTAATCAAAATTTCCCCATAGACTTAACGTGGGCTGATGACATCACAATAGAGCCGTTAAGCAATTAGAATCCTATGGCAGGTGTTCCGGCCACCTGCATCAACTGCCAGTCTCAGGCTTTAAGCATACAAACTGGCCCTATTAAGACTACACACCCTATTCAACTGCTTCCTCTGCCAAAAACTGTTTCAAAATAAAAGTCCTCACTACAATATGTCACTGTTAAACAATTTAACCCTTTAAACTACTGAACTTTTTAACTGTTCAGCCATTGTAACTGTTACTTGTCATCAACTATGACTCCTACCCACTGTAGCTAGTTAGCATGGTTAGCATGTTAACATTGCTAACATTTTAAACAAAACTGCTAAAAATGATTAGCTAAGTTAGCTAAGTAACATGGTTAGCATAGTTAGCATGTTAGCATGCTAGTTAGCATTTTTAACAAAACTGCTAAAAATGATTAGCTAAGTTAGCTAAGTAACATGGTTAGCATAATTAGCATGCTAACATGCTAGTTAGTATAGTTAGCATAACTGCTAAAAATGATTAACTAAGTTAGCTAAGTAACATGGTTAGCATAGTTAGCATGCTAGCATGTTAGCATGCTAGTTAGCATGTTTAGCAAAAGTGCAAAAAAATGATTAGCTAGGTTAGCTAAGTCACATGGTTAACATAGTGTTAGTTAGCATAACTACTAAAAATGAAAACATTAGCTAAGTTAACTAAGTTAACATTATTATCTTTGATAACATAGTTAGCATAACTGTTAGCAAAAATTAGAGCCATTCCAACTGTCAGTTATCGTCAATTATCTACCAAAATAATTTAACCATTTAAATTATCCACCTATTTAACCGTTCAATCATTCCAACTATATTAAACCTTATCTACCAAGCAAATAATTTAACTATATAAACTTACCACTTATTTAACTGTTCAGTCATTCCAACTATATTAAACCTCATCTACCTAGCAACCAATATAGTTTGTTTTTACTCTGTATGATATTTTACATCATATTTTTTGCATTTTCATGCACTGTATTTCCTTCAGGAAATGCTTTTCTAGTTCTTATTATTTTTCTTCTTCTAAGCACTTAATGCAGCTTCAACCGTTTAACATTAGAAACTTCATTCAAACTATGTTACATAGGTCTTACTTAGGACATGGGTGCTATGTATTTTTCATCTTTGTAACTTTTATACTTTTTAAACTAATTAAAAACTAATCAAAATTTCCCCATAGACTTAACATTGGGATGATGACATCACAATAGAGCCGTTAAGCAATTAGAATCCTATGGCAGGTGTTCGGGCCACCTGGATCAACTGCCAGTCTCAGGCTTTAAGCATACAAACTGGCCCTATTAAGACTACACACCCTATTCAACTGCTTCCTCTGCCAAAAACTGTTTCAAAATAAAAGTCCTCACTACAATATGTCACTGTTAAACAATTTAACCCTTTAAACTACTGAACTTTTTAACTGTTCAGCCATTGTAACTGTTACTTGTCATCAACTATGACTCCTACCCACTGTAGCTAGTTAGCTATGGTTAGCTGTTAACATGGTTAACATTTTAAACAAAACTGCTAAAAATGATTAGCTAAGTTATTTAAGTAACATGGTTAGCATAAAATGTTAGCATGCTAGTTAGCATTTTTAACAAAACTGCTAAAAATGATTAGCTAAGTTAGCTAATAACATGGTTAAGATAATTAGCATGCTAACATGCTAATAAGTATTTTTAGCATAACTGCTAAAAATGATTAACTAAGTTAGCTAAGTAACATGGTTAGCATAGTTAGCATGCTATGTTAGCATGCTAGCATGTTTAGCAAAAGTGAAAAAAAAAAATGATTAGCTAGGTTAGCTAAGTCACATGGTTAACATAGTGTTAGTTAGCATTGTAAAAAATGAAAACATTTAAGTTTAGTTAACATTATTATCTTTGATAACATGGTTAGCATAACTGTTAGCAAAAATTAGAGCCATTCAACTGTCAGTTATCAATTATCTACCAAAATAATTTAACCATTTAAATTATCCACCTATTTTTCAATCATTCCAACTATATTAAACCTTATCTACCAAGCAAATAATTTAACTATATAAACTTACCACTTATTTAACTGTTCAGTCATTCCAACTATATTAAACCTCATCTACCTAGCAACCAATATAGTTTGTTTTTACTCTGTATGATATTTTACATCATATTTTTTGCATTTTCATGCACTGTATTTCCTTCAGGAAATGCTTTTCTAGTTCTTATTCTTTTTCTTCTTCTTTTTGTGCATTTAATGCAGCTTCAACCGTTTAACTTAGAAACTTCATTCAAACTATGTTACATAGGTCTTACTTAGGACATGTGTGCTATGTATTTTTCAGCTTTGTAACTTTTATACTTTTTAAACTATTAATTAAAAACTAATCAAAATTTCCCCATTGACTTAACATTATGATTATGACATCACAATCGGCCGTTAAGCAATTAGAATCCTATGGCAGGTGTTAGGGCCTCCTGGACCAACTGCCAGTCTCAGGCTTTAAGCATACAAACTGGCCCTATTAAGACTACACATCCTGTTCAACTGCTTCCTCTGCCAAAAACTGTTTCAAAATAAAAGTCCTCACTACAATATTTCACTGTTAAACAATTTAACCCTTTAAACTACTTAACTTTTTAACTGTTCAGCCATTGTAACTGTTACTTGTCATCAACTATGACTCCTACCCACTGTAGCTAGTTAGCTAAGTTAGCTAAGTAACATGGTTAGCATAGTTAGCATGTTAGCATGCTAGTTAGCATTTTTAGCAAAACTGCTAAAAACGATTAGCTAAGTAACATGGTTAGCATAGTTAGCATGCTAGCGCTAGCATGTTAGCATGCTAATTAGCATTTTTAGCAAACCTGCTAAAAACGATCAGCTAAGTAACATGGTTAGCATAGTTAGCATGCTAGCATGTTAGCGTGCTAGTTAGCATAGTAACTTTGTTAACATTATTATCTTTGTTAACATGGTTAGCATAACTGCTAGCAAAAATTAGAGCCATTCCAACTGTCAGTTATCGTCAACTATCTACCTAAACAATTTAACCATTTAAACTATACACCTATTTAACTGTTCAGTCATTCCAACTATATTAAACCTCATCTTCCTAGCAACCAATATAGTTTGTTTTTACTCTGTATGATATTTTACATCATATTTTTTGCAGTTTCATGCACTGTATTTCCTTCAGGAAATGCTTTTCTAGTTCTTATTCTTCTTCTAACGCTTTTTGTGCATTTAATACAGCTTCAACCGTTTAACTTAGAAACTTCATTCAAACTGCGTTGCGTAGGTCTTACTTATGTGACTTCAGCTATGTATTTTTCAACTTTGTAACATTTATACTTTTTAAACTATTAATTAAAAATGACTAAAATTTCCCCATTGACTTAACATTAGATTATGACATCACAATAGCAATTAGAATCCAATGCCAGGTGTTCAGGCCTCCTGGAGCCACTGTCTCAGGCTTTAAGCATACAATATGGCTGTATTAAGACTGAAGATCCTGTTCAACTGCTTCCTGTGCCCACAACTGTTTCAAATTAAAAGTCCTTTTAAACAATCCAACTTTTAAACTGTTCAACTGTTCAACTGTTGTAACTGTCAGTCAACTATGACTCCCATCAACTGTATCCTCTGCCTTCAACTGTTTCATAATCATTCTATTAAGACTACACATTCTGTTCAACTGTTTCCTCTCTCCACAACTGTTTCAAAATAAAAGTCCTCACTACAATAATTCCCTATTAAATAATTTAACCATTTAAACTATCCACCTATTAAACTGTTCAGTCATTCCAACTATATTAAACCTCATCTACCTAGAAAATAACTTAACCTTTTAAACTACCCACCTATTTAACTTTTCAGTCATTCCAACTATATTAAACCTCATCTAGGCTACCTAGTTCAGTCAATCCAACTATATTAAACCTCATCTGCCTAGCAAATAATTTAACCTTTTAAACTATCCACCTATTTAACTGTTCAGTCATTCCAACTATATTAAACCTCATCTACCTAGCAAATAATTTAACCTTTTAAACCATCCACTTATTTAACTGTTCAGTCATTCCAACTATATTAAACCTCATCTACCTAGTTCAGTCATTCCAACAATATTAAACCTCATCATGTTGATTGCCAATTAGCACATCATCTGTTTTAACAATATATTTCACACCATGTGTTTTGCATTTTCATGCACTAGTAATTCCCTGGAATTGCGTTTTCTAGTTACAGTGCATGAAAATGCACTGTACTGTTCTTCCTAGGCTTCTTATTCTTATTCTTCCGCTAACGCATTTAATGCAGCTTCAACCGTTTAACGTAGAAACTTCATTCAAACTATGTTACGTAGGTCTTACTTAGGACATGGGTGCTATGTATTTTTCAGCTTTGTAACTTTTATACTTTTAAAACTATTAATTAAAAACTAGTCAAAATTTCCCCATAGACTTAACATGGGCTGATGACATCACAATAGAGCCGTTAAGCAATTAGAATCCTATGGCAGGTGTTCGGGCCACCTGCATCAACTGCCAGTCTCAGGCTTTAAGCATACAAACTGGCCCTATTAAGACTACACACCCTATTCAACTGCTTCCTCTGCCAAAAACTGTTTCAAAATAAAAGTCCTCACTACAATATTTCACTGTGTTAAACAATTTAACCCTTTAAACTACTGAACTTTTCAACTGTTCAGCCATTGTAACTGTTTGTCTGCTTGTCATCAACTATGACTCCTACCCACTGTAGCTAGTTAGCTAAGTTAGCTAAGTAACATGGTTAACATAGTTAGCATATTAGCATGCTAGTTAGCATTTTTAGCAAAACTGCTAAAAACAATTAGCTAAGTTAGCTAAGTAACATGATTAGCATAGTTAGCATGCTAGCATGTTAGCATGCTAGTTAGCATAACTGTTAAAAATGATTAGCTAAGTTAGCTAAGCCACATGGTTAGCATAGTTAGCATTGTTAACATGTTACTTAGCATAGTTAGCAAAACTGCTAAAAATGATTACCTAGGTTAGCTAAGTCACATGGTTAGCATAGTTAGCATGTTAGTTAGCATAACTACTAAAAATGATAAGCTAAGTTAGCTAAGTCACATGGTTAGCATAGTTAACATTGTTAGCATGCTTCTTAGTATTGTTAGCATAGTTATCATTATAGTTTTGACTAAACTATTAGAAAACATTAGCTAAGTTAACTAAGTAATATGGTTAGCATAGTTAACATTGTTAATATCACTGCTAAAAATAAATAGCTATGTCACATGGTTAGCCTGTTAGCATTCTTAATATTTTAGCATAACTACTAAAAATGTTTAGCTAAGTTAGCTAAGTCACATGGTTAGCATACTTAGCATTTTAACATTGTTAGCATGCTAGTTAGCATAGTAACTAACTGCTATAATAATAATAATAAAGCTTTATTTGTATAGCACCTTTCATACACAGAATGCAGCTCAAAGTGCTTTACATTTGAAGCATGTAACACAATAATAGTCAGTCAGTCATTATCAATCACTTTTCTTTGCTGTTTATGATATACTCAGCAACATATCAAAAATATAGAAAATGACATCATAAGACTGGCAGCCTTAACCCTCTTACCCCCACAAGCCGCCATATGGCAACTGTGGCAAGGAAAAACTCCCATATTCCAGGAAGAAACCTTGAGCAGAACCTGACTTAATAGGGGGAGCCCATCTGCTTCTGGCTGGCTGCGCCCTCCAATAGTAGCAGATGTAGAATAATCTGAAAATGTAGTCTACAGGATAAGATGAGTTAACTAAAAGCTTTCCTGTACAGGTATGTTTTCAGATCTTTTTTAAAAATATTTACTGAACTTGCCTGCTTGATGTACAGAGGCAGGGTGTTCCATAGTTTGGGGGCATAATGGATAAACGCAGCTTCTCCACTTTGTTTGTGGAGCACTTTGGGTACGATTAAAAGATTAGAATTGGATGATCTAAGTTTCCTTTGTGGTTGATAAGATATTAAAAGCTCAGAGATATATGAAGGTGTTATGCCATTCAGAGCTTTGTAAGTAATTAACATAACCTTAAAATCAATTCTATAGCAAACTGCTAGCAAACATTAGAGCCATTCCATTCCAGTGTTAGTTATCGTCAACTATCTACCTGAATAATTTAACCATTTAAACTATCCACTTATTTAACTGTTCAGTCATTCCAACTATATTAAACCTCATCTACCTAGCAACCAATATAGTTTGTTTTTACTCTGTATGATATTTTACATCATATTTTTGCATTTTCATGCACTATATTTCCTTCAGGAAATGCTTTTCTAGTTCTTATTCTTATTCTTCCGCTAACACATTTAATGCAGCTTCAACCGTTTAACGTAGAAACTTTCTTCAAACTATGTTACGTAGGTCTTACTTAGGACATGGGTGCTATGTATTTTTCAGCTTTGTAACTTTTATACTTTTTAAACTATTAATTAAAAACTAATCCAAATTTCCCCCTTTGACTTAACATTATGATTATGACATCACAATACGGCTGTTAAGCAATTAGAATCCTATGGCAGGTGTTCGGGCCACCTGGACTGCCAGTCTCAGGCTTTAAGCATACAAACTGGCCCTATTAAGACTACACATCCTGTTCAACTGCTTCCTCTGCCAAAAACTGTTTCAAAATAAAAGTCCTCACTATAATATTTTACTGTTAAACAATTTAACCCTTTAAACTACTGAACTTTTTAACTGTTCAGCCATTGTAACTGTTACTTGTCATCAACTATGACTCTTACCCACTGTAGCTAGTTAGCATGGTTAGCATAGTTAGCATGTTAACATTGCTAGCATTGTTAGCATTTTTAAAAAGTTGGTTAAAAATGATTAGCTGAGTTAGCTAAGTAACATGGTTAGCATAGTTAGCATGCTAACATGCTAGTTAACATTTTTAGCAAAACTGTTAAAAATGGTTAGCTAAGTTAGCTAAGTAACATGGTTAGCATGTTAGCATTGCTAGCACTGCTATAAAACATTAGCTAAGTAGCATGGTTAGCAGAATTAATAATCTTAGCATAACTGCTAGCAAACATTAGAGCCATTCCAACTTTCAGTTATCGTCAAATATCTACCTATACACAGCCATTGAACTATTTGAATATCAACATTCATTCAACTTCCAGTCTGTCAACAACTTTTAAATTATTTACCTTCAACTTTTAAACAGTCTACTTTTAAACTATCTATTAAACTATCATTAAACTATCTATTAAACTAGCTGCCTATCAACAACTTTTAAACTATCTACTGTCTATCAACAACTTTTCAACCATCTACATTCAGCTTTTAAACAGTCTACTTTTAAACTATCAACTTTTATTAAGCTATGCAACCACCATGTCTATCCTAGCATCACCGTAGTAACCATCTCTGTATTATCTGTTTTAACTATACATGATATTTTACATCACAACTTTTGCATTTTCATGCACTGGTAATTCCTTGGAATTGCATTTCTAGTTATTTATTAGTGGGTTTGATCCTGCAAGCCCACTATTGTTCTTCTTAAGTTTTCTTATTATTATTAGTGGGTTTGATCCAGCAAGCCCACTATTGTTCTTCTTAAGTTTTCTTCTTATTATTATTTATTATTCCTGTTCACCCACTTTTTGGCCGAACTACTGGCCTGATTAGTAACAACAATGAACAGCTCTACTTGGATCAGGTTGATGAGGTGGCACAGTGGTGTCAATCTAACAGCTTGACACTGAATATCAATAAAACCAAGGAAATGGTAGTGGATTACAGAAGGCAGCAGCAGAACTACAGTTACACCCCACTAATGATCAGCGGGCAACCTGTAGAGAGTCACAAGTTTTAAATACCTTGGTGTCCACATTACTGAAGACTTAACATGGACTGTAACACTCAATATGTTCTGAAGAAGTCCAGACAACGACTCTACTTCCTTCGTCAGCTAAGGAAATTCAAAGTTTCTACATCCATCATGAAGGCCTTCTACACTTCAGCGGTTGAGAGTGTTCTAACTGGAAGCATCATCACCTGGTATGGGAACTCCACAGTTAGAGATTGTAGTACTCTGCAGAGAGTAGTGCTCTGCTGAACGCATGCTATAAGAACTCAACTCCCTGCTCTACAAGATATCTATTTCCCCCCCCCCCCCACATACACAGCACATTATTTCATCAGGAAGCTTCTCCAACACACATCCCCAACATACTTACAGCACACACCCCCCCCCCCAATACACAGCACATTGCAGGCATGCAAACTGGTCAAGGTGAGAAGGGCACGCAAAGGGACAATAGTGCATAGCTTCCACGGAGTATGAAATGGCCCAAAACCAGAGATTTACAAAGAAAACAAACTATAAAATCACTAAAAAATTTGTTGTGGCCAAAAAATATCATATGTATGATAAAAAATAAGTGAATATAAAAAAAGTGTCTTCTTCTCCTATTTCTCCTTAAGTGTGAGGGGTCCGTTGCACTGTTTGGCAGCATGCTTCAGCATGGCCCTCCTCTCCTCCTAAGCAATCTACATGAGTTTTCTTTCTTTTTTTCTCTGTGCCTGAAGTTCAGACATTTCTGAAGATTTCAGGCCTATTGGACATGAAGACATAGTAGGCATAGTATTAGAATAAAGATGATAAGTTTGAATATTTGTTGAACCAAACCAGGTGAAACTTGCTTGAGACACACACTATTTCAGACTAACATTATATAAAATAGGGTAGACTAGACTAATTTGTAAAATCGATTTGAAATGTCTTAACTTCCTATGGAATGGGCATTTTTGTGTCTAGACCAGGTCTTGTGAAGCCGTGTGCAAAAGTAGATCAAAATAAAATGAAAAATTAGTCATTTAGACCATTATTTGCTAAGGTATGCTCATGCGTTTTGTAAAATGCCCAATGGAAACTCCCCATAGGACTTTTGGTTACCCAAAATGCATACTGACAATAAAAGCCTTACTGTGTGGTTTCTGGACTATTTGGATTGTTTGTCAGAGGTTCTGATGGAATGACTACACTATGGAATAATTACAGAAATGTCTTTGCATTTTCTTTGTTGGTTCAATGGGTGTGGATAAGATGGATTATACATCTGCACAACAAATATGGGATAAAACAATGGATAAAATATGGATTCCTGTCACTATTTCAATACCCAATTTGCTGCAGCTAGAAGGTAGGGAAGCACCGGAGGGGGAGGAGGGCAATTTGATACAATTTAATTGACACATAGTAAGATTAATCTGATAATGTAAAGCACTATACAGATTGGACATGAAAAGGGTTGTCATATATGGATTCCCAAGTGTCCAAGCTTTCAAATGGTGTATAACATTACTATGCTACATAGCAATATGGTGCAATTGATTTATAATGTTGGGGGAGAGGGGGGTGGGTGTGTTGTGGAGGGCACACTGTTTCATAACAAGTGTTATCCTGCAGCCTAGGTTACTTACAGATTGTGGCATTGTGCTAGTTAGTTTGTTTAACTAACCAATAAAGTTGTGTTGTGTGAATAGTGTTCACACTACATGTTAAACTGTAGCCTACCCTATAGGCACAGGCTACTTCAGATCAGGTCACTGGACGTTTCTTAAAGACACGTCAATCAACACTGATTTTGTCTCTGAGCAAGATCAGTATAGCAAAGATCAGTATAGCAAAGGCTAATGTGAATAATTAAAGAGTTAAATGTGAATAATTAAAGAGTTAAACGTTTTGCACAGCCCAGTTTAGGAGACATTTAACTCTTTAGGTTATTCACATTAGCCTTTGCTATACTGATAAGGTCTGTGTATTTGCTTCACCTTTTGCCGATCTAGACCAAGTACAGCACGTAACCTATTCATCAAATTAACTCGTTGTGTCTATATTTCTGTCTCATATCGCTAACTTTAACAACATTAAAACAAAACCGCCAATGCTACGTTGCTACACTAATCTCAACGTCTTTTGCTAACAGAAGTTGAAAGTTTCAACTAGCCCACCTGTGACATTTCTAGGCACCTTTCCTCGCCGTGCTCACATTCCAGCTGACATTTCAGATGCATCTAGGCCTATCTGCGCTCACAAAAGGAGGCTATACCTGCGCGAGCGTTCTGTTCACGTTGCCTCTGCAGCAACAAGCTTCCACTGATGTTTAGTAAACGCACATAGCCTAACATTCGTTGCTGACATTTTTAATGGCGCTCTGGCAACACCAAGATGTGTTTGCGTCTGCACAATAGTCTGCCCCCCCCCCCAAATATTTTCTCATCGGTTCTGCACAAACCACGTAAGTCAGTCATTTTGGATTCAAAACGGCGAATTTCGCCGAAAGGTGAGGAGTTTGCATGTCTGACATTGTCTCATGAGGAAGCTTCTCCAACACACATATTGCACACTGCCCTCTCCCCACATACACAGCACACTATCCCATCTCCCCTGTCATCCCCCCAACACACACACCAAGACCCCTGGCAGTTGGGTTAGCCCCTTGAGCCGTGGATCTGCCCAAGGTTTCTTCCTTGGTAAGGGAGTTTTTCCTTGCCCCAGTTGCTCTTGGGTGCTCCTTGTTGGTGCCCCCCACCCAATCCCAATCCTCCCCCACCTTTTGTTATGCAGCCCTTGCCACTTAATCTACTAAACCCCTCTTCTACTGCACTTTTTACCCCCCCCCATTAATGCACAAATAGGCTGACACCAGACATAATTTCACTGCATTTCTTACTTCCAGTAACTATATGCATGTGACAATAAACTTCCTTGTATCCTTGTATCCTTGTATCACCCACTTTTTGGACGAACTACTGCTCCTAGACCGTTTGAGCTATCGACGCAGTTCGAACTCCAAAAATTCAGGAGCCGGTGTAACTTGCTTGTTACTTTCGTGTCGCTGGCCCTTGACGTTTTCGCGGTATTCCCGTTTTTCTGCGGTTTTGGGCCCCATTGAAATGAATGGCGGAATGTTCAAGGATTCTAATTCCGATTGTGACATCACAGCTCTAATTG
Source organism: Alosa alosa (assembly GCF_017589495.1). Classification (NCBI taxonomy): domain Eukaryota; kingdom Metazoa; phylum Chordata; class Actinopteri; order Clupeiformes; family Clupeidae; genus Alosa; species Alosa alosa. The sequence continues at coordinate 156,231 of NC_063194.1, read as the reverse complement.
TTTAAGCTTGCACCTGGTAGAGTTCTGAGCCATCTGGCAGAGCTCTAATGGGCTGGGCTGGGCTTTCTGTGTATAGACCCTTTCAACAAGGTAAACAAAAACAATGCTTGAACGTTCTATTTGGGCCCCAATCTACTTCCTCTGCATTAACCCTTAAAGGAGAATGTTGAGAAACGAACGTTCTAAAGAATATCTGGGTTCATTGAATTCAACATAGAATTTTAGAACCTTCAATTGTTGCGGAACTTAGAATGTTCAAAAACCTACACCTTTAAGGGTTAAGATAACATATGGAATGTTAAAAAGGAAGTCTTGTGGGGCCAACTATGATGCTGATAATGGAACTCTCTTGAAAGGGTCCATATGAAGGTGTGTGCATGTAACTTTTGACCCGTATGTCCGATTTTCATGAATGAGGTACTGTTGGAATCCTCGAATGAAGCCCAGTTCAATGCCTTGCCAGCACCAAGTGTAGAGGTCATGTAAAAAAAGATCGCGCTCTGCCATCTTTTTTTAAAGTGAATCCATGTTCATACAGGTCATTTAAAAAATAAAAAAAACTTTTTCCCAGTCCATTCAGCCCAGTTCAGTGCCCAGCTAGCTCGATTCAAACTTAGTCATGTATACAGTTGTATAGATTACAACATTGAGAAATACACATTCATACAGATATTATGCACATCCACGCAACACAACTATTCAAGTTAAAGCCTGTGTTGCAGGTTAACCACCACTGTTGATTAATGGGTACATAAAGCACTCAGGATATTTATATCATTTTAAAAACTGTCTCCAAATGGTGGTAAATGCCAGTTTTTGTTGTTTTTAGCATTAGCGGGTTTTTTTTACGCAATTCGGTGATGACGTCACTTTGGGGACTACATGATCTGCGCTTCATTCATTTCAATGCATTTTAATGGACATCGCGGTTACACTTTCAACATAAAGTTTGTATATTTACACTTCGAATTTCGTCACAGCATTTATATCACAGCTACCCTATGATCTACCAATGGCAATAACGGTGCCTGATATCAATTTAGTATTTTTTTCTGAATTTCGGGAGGTCTCGTTTTGGAGGGTATGTTTTACATTCATTCCTATGGGAAACGGTCGCGGTTACACTTTCAACATAAAGTTTGTATATTTACACTTCGAATTTCGTTACAGCATTTATATGACAACGACCCTTGAACTTCGACAGTTCGCCTCCACCGACTCCATCAACATCGAGGTGCTCCACCTCTGCCGGGCAGCGGGGATCCTCCGGCGGAAACGCTTACTTGCACACAGAGGCCATCGCCGCTCTATCATCCGCGGCGACAGACGAAAGCATCCCTCCATCATCTCCATGGGATTTCTTGCCTAATCAACGCGGTTTTCCAGAGCAGTCCGGCTCCCCGCAATCAACTCGCTCCCAACAGTGTCAGTGGAGAATCTACAGCGACCAACAACGAAGCGAGAATCTGTCTCTCACATCTTGGACAACTTCGATGGAGCTGCTGAGAATGTCACATCACCATGTCAGACTGCGCCTGAACCGCCGCAAGACCTTCATTCGAAGGTAAAGGTTCTCACAGCTGGTTCACCACAGGAAGTTCTGCAGCATGCGCAAGACCCTCCTCCCGTCAAATTTATGTTATTGAACGCACAATCTATCTGTAACAAGACTTTCATTTTAAACGACCGCTTCACGCCTCATCACCTGGACTTTCTGTTTATAACGGAGTCTTGGCTCAGCGGAAATGACGTCATTCCACTTGGTGAACTCTGCCCTCCCTCACTGCAGCTTCATGAATTCCCCTAGGGCTACTGGTCGTGGAGGTGGTCTGGTCACTGTTTATAATAACAACTTTAAATGTAGACTTGTACAAATTGATATGTTCTCCACTTTTGAGGTACAGCTTGTAAAGATAAATGCCACCCTTCTCTGTGCATTAGTTTACCGACCACCAAAAATTAAGCTTAATTGTAATTTCATTCAAGAATTTGCTGATCTACTATCTTTTATGGCCTCTCGCTCTGACAATTTCATGATTTTAGGGGATTTTAACATTCACATCTGTTGCCCATCAAAACCTTTGGTTAAGGACTTTTTATGCCTTGTGGACTCTTTCAATCTTGTGCAATCTGTTATGGCCCCGACGCATCAGAAAGGCCACACATTAGACCTAGTATTGTCTTATGGTTTCAATGTTTCCAACTTAGAAATTATGGATGTTGGGGTCTCTGATCATTTTTTGATTTTATTTGAATCTATTTTGTTTGGTCCCCCTGTATCTCCCCCTAAGTCCTATTCCTTTGCCCGTTCTATTAATTCCACCACAGCCACAACATTCTCTAATACTTTCATCCTCTCTCACTCACCTACTATCTCTGTTGCTATTTCCACCTGCTCTGACATTGAAAAATAAGTCACTCTCTTTAATGCATCATGTCTTGAGACCTTAGACTGTGTTGCCCCACTAAAACAAAAGCGTGTCAAAACTATCACCACTCCATGGTTAAATGCCACGACCCGTTCTGTCAGAAAATCTTGCAGGAAAGCAGAGCGCCAAATGGAAAAAAAGAGAAGCTTCAGGTCTTCTATGACCTTTTCAGAGATTCTCTAAAGACCTACCAAAACTCTGTTAAGGCAGCAAAGGTTGAGTATTATGCTCAGCTTATCAACAATAATGCTCATAGGCCAAAAGTTTTATTTAATACCATTAACTCTATTATAAATCCTGCCTCTGCGTCATCTACTCTTGCCCCTTCAACAGAAATCTGTGAGAAGTTCCTCAACTTCTTCATCGATAAAATTGACAAAATAAAATCTCAAATCTCACCTCCAGATTCGGATCCCTCAGTGATAGAACTTTCACCTAGCTGCCTCCAACAGTTTCAGGCTATATCTTCCTCCCAGCTTTCTGAGGTTGTCTCCCATATGAAATCTACATCCTGCCACTTAGATGTTTTACCTGCACGCCTTTTTAAAGAAGTTTTTACCATCATCTGCCCTCTTGTATTGGCCATAATTATTCACTCACTAACCAATGGAGTGGTCCCCTCAGGTTTTAAACGTGCAATTGTGCAACCTTTACTTAAGAAACCTAACCTTGAGCCCAGTGACCTGAAGAATTATAGGCCTATTTCTAAATTACCTTTTCTGTCAAAGATACTAGAAAAGGTTGTCCTCTCTCAGGTTTCTTCTTATCTGAGTGAGTTCAATATATGTGATAAATTCCAATCAGGTTTTAGATCTCTGCACAGCACTGAATCGGCCTTGCTTAAAGTCCAAAACGACATCCTCTTAGCAGTTGATTCTGGATCTTGCGCCCTCTTGGTGCTTCTTGATCTGAGTGCAGCATTTGACACCATTGACCATAACATCCTATTAAAACGCTTGGAGGTTGAAGGTCTCCAGGGTTCTGTTCTGCAATGGTTCTCTTCTTATCTTAGTGATAGATCATTTTCAGTTAGTTTAGGCAATTTCTCCTCTTCCTCTGCCCTTATAAAGTGTGGTGTTCCTCAGGGTTCCATTTTGGGCCCTCTTTTATTCTCTCTTTATATGCTACCCCTTGGCTCAATTTTTAAAAAGTATAACATTCAGTATCACTGCTATGCAGATGACACTCAGTTTTACCTGCCTGTTAACACTAATGGCATTTGTTCTTTGGAGAATATTTTTAACTGTCTCAGTGACATCAAATGCTGGATGGCAAGAAATTTTCTTCAACTGAACGAAAGTAAAACTGATATAATTATTTTTGGCCCTCCAAGTGATGTTTCTATCTTGAAAAATGCACTAGGACCTCTCTCTGCAAACTGCCACAGTGAAGTAAAGAATCTTGGGGTTTTCTTTGACTCCTCTTTAAATTTTAATAAGCAAATAAATAGTGTGGTCAAAGGCAGCTTTTTCCAGTTAAGAACCATTGCAAAACTGAAGCCCTTTTGTCCTTCTCCGATCTTGAAACTCTTATACATGCTTTCATAACTTCTAGACTAGATTATTGTAATTCATTATATGCAGGCCTGACCCACTCCACTCTCAACAGACTTCAGCTAGTTCAAAATGCAGCAGCTAGATTATTAAGTGGCTCTAAGAAACGTGAGCATATAACTCCTGTGTTGGCTAAGCTGCACTGGTTACCTGTGGAGCACAGAGTTAAGTTTAAAATTTTACTTTTTGTCTTCAAAGCCCTCAGTGGTTTGGCACCTAGTTACATAGGTGACCTACTAATTCCTTACAGCACTCCAAGATCGCTTAGGTCTTCATCTCAGAATCTTCTCTATATCCCCAAAACACGCCTTAAGACTAAGGGTGATAGAGCCTTCTCTGTTGTTGCCCCCCAACTCTGGAATAGCCTTCCTGTACATATTAAGTCCTCTCCAACCATTGACTGCTTTAAGTCTAACTTAAAGACTTTCATTTTCTCCCAAGCTTTTAATTTACCTTAATACCCCCCAACACACACACACACACACACACACACTCTTTATTCTTTATTTTATTTTTGACCAATTTGTGTATTATTTCAATTATTTATTTATTTTCCCCCCATGTTATATTGTTGTTGTACCATTGTCATTGTTTTATGTTTGTTTGTAAGCACTTTGGTTCAACTCAGTTGTTTTTAAATGTGCTATAGAAATAAAGTTGACTTGACTTGACTTGACCCTATGGTCTAACAAAGATAACAATGTCTTCCGATTTTAGTTTAATGCAATTTTCTAAATTTGAGAGGCCTCATTATGAGGCTACATAATGCACCTATTTAGTTCAATGCATTATGTTTATAACGTTACAACACTTTTTTTGTTACTTTTTAGTGATAGTGATCATGTCGTTAGTTCAGATAAGTGATCATTTTAGTGATAGTGATCATGTCGTTAGTTCAGATAAGTAGGCTACCGGGCAAACTTAGTCAGATGATCAGAATATAAAGCATCATGATAGCTAGCTATGGGCTAACTTTTTAGTCCCACCTGTGAGCCACCCCAGTTGTTGCAAACTTAGCTTCTAGCCGCTGCCGATTAGGCTGGTCGTGTCTTCAGCATGAATATTTTCGATAACTACTGCTCGTGATTGATTGCCATTGACATCGTCAGGGTACGGCTTACCAAAGAGGGAGATAATATGGGCAAGTCGCAGTTTTGCAGGTGCTTGTGTGGGCTGTGCCGTCCCGATGGAAACTGTGGTGGAGAGCTGAAGTAACTAGGGAAGCGAGTGCATTTTGGCCGCTGGTCGAGGAGCTCCCCCGTGATCAGCATATGACATGATCTATCTAGCTATCTATCTACCTGTCTATATACATATCTAGGCTATCTATAGCCTATCTATTTATCTATAATCTGCGCTATCTACTGCTGAACAATCCCTTACTCGTCTCTCTTTACTCCTCTCTCGTTACTCTCAAGGGTCTCAAGGAGGGGCTTTGGTCTGTAGCCTCCCCAAGGTGACGTAATGCAGTGCATTGTGGGGGAAAGGAGAATCACTTCAAACGCTGTGAAATAGTACCTGCTTTTTCGTATTATATTCCGTTTTGTGATACCCAACAACATCAAATACAATGGATAACAGTTTAAATGTTTATTACCAACAAGCAAATTGTGCAAATTCGTTGGAAAATGAACCCTGCAACATGGCCTTTAAGTTACTCATCATTGCCCGGCAAGAAGTCCACAATCAATTCAATTGTCTTGCCACGATCTGTGGAGCTTACAGACAACGTTAAATTACTATAAGTTCTGTATGCTATTTAAAGCCGACCTAACGATGAGTCCCTTCATGACGGTGTGTTGCAATGCATTCTGGGTGCATGAGGGTATCTACATGTAAACCGAAGCATTGAAAACTTTGTTTGGATATTACTTGGCAGTCTGAATCAGTGATGGGCAGTAACGCGTTACTGTAATCCAATTACTTTTTTCAAGTAACGATAAGTAAGGGATTACAATTGCAAAAACAGTAATTAGATTACTTTTACTTTCCTGCAAGCAGCCTGCGTTACTGCGTTACTAACCCGTGATTTTGCGTGATATAGATGTAAACAACAGACATACGTGTGCAAGACATGGAGTGCAGGAGAGAGCGTGAACATGGAGCATTTAATTCATTGCAGTTCAGACATTAAGAAAAAAACATTAACACTGTACACTCTTCGTGGGAAGAAAAAATGTTGTCTACAGCGAAAAATTCCACCTCAAATCTGAGCAAGCACCTAGTAAGCCAGCACAGGAATGTGAAACTCATTGAGACACCCCCAGATCCCGACATGACGGCTGCAGCAACAAGTGAAAATAGAGGACGTCGCGGGTTCCCTGTAGCCTACTGGCCCGTTGTAACCAGGGCATTATAATATTCTGGCTGCATTCACTGTGATTTGGAAAATGGGCAAAAATATAATGTGGTCTTTGCCTTTTTGTAATGGGGCTGGTGAGTGTTGAAGTCTTCAATAATTCAGTATCCCTTAAACCAGCGTTTCTCTACTGGGTCGCGGAGACATGCCAGGTAGGGGCTAAAAACAGGAGTTTTTTTATTTTATTTTTATCTGTAGCCTAGGCCCAGGTAGCACCGATGCTTAATGGACGCACTGTGTTATTCATAGGGAAGCCCTTCGTGTCAAGGCAGCGTGGAGCGATGTTTGAATCTGCAAGCACGTTCACTAATGAACATTTCTTGAAGCTGGCCTATCTTAGCGATATATTTGGAAAGCTCAATGAGTTAAATCTCCAGTTACAAGGCAAAGACAAGCACCTACCTCACCTAGCAGATAAGATTACTGCATTCACCAAAAAACTTGAGGTATGGGACAGGCCTCGATGTAACAGTATGCCTTTGAGAATCTGAGTGAAATCGCTGAAGCGTCTGCTTCGAGCCACTCTTGTGATCCCATGTATTAAACAGTAGGCCTACATCACATCCCTGCAAAGTTTATTTCAAAAATATTTCCCAACCAGCAGTGCTCAGTATGACTGGATTATGGATCCATTTAATGCAGCATGTTGGTATTTCATTGAATATATTGTACAATGCTGTAAAATATTGGCCTATGCTTCCTAATATGTTGCTGGAAAACAGAAATATGTGTGTTTAATTTACAATGGCACATTATGTATTTATTTATTATTATATCTGCAGCACCAGCTGATTTTAGCTCTGCTGAAGAGGATATATTTAGAACTTGTCATTATTTCAATACATTTGACAATTTTAAGCTTGACCTACCACTTTCTTAGAGCGATGAGGGACAGGTGGGGCTCGAAAAGGCCCCCTTGATCAAAGTGGGGAATGAAAGAAAAAGTTTGAGAACCACTGCCTTAAACTAAGCATTTACATGAAGCACAGTAGCCTATGCCGATTGAAACACATTCCACTCAGATAGGTGCTACCAGGCTCATATAGGCTATCACTTTTAATTGCAAACAGAAAATGTCTAGCTAGCTGTTTATACCAACTTAATATCATGACTATTGCTAATATAGTGCCAAATGTGGAATTTGTGGACTAGCCATAGGCTTATATTTGAATGGAGCTGATCATTATGAGAGTTGTGTAGATGCTCTTAAAGTGACAGCGCACCATTTATAAATTAGTTAAACTGCATCAAATTAGTAGTATTTCTTAATAAATATTTTAAACTAACAGTAACTAAGTAAAGTAATTAGTAAAGTAACTAATTACTTTTGAAAATAAGTAATCAGTAAAGTAACTAGATTACTTTCTTGGATAAGTAATCAGTAATCAGTAACTAATTACTTTTTCCAAGTAACTTGACCAACACTGGTCTGAATCAGAATTACCTTAGCTCTCAGTAAGTTACAGTTTATTATATTCATGTGATTTACATAAAGTAGTAAACAACAGTAATGTTAAAAGTGTCAACAAGTTAGATTATACCCCACAAGCCACAATAGGGAACGTTCAAGTAAGCGTTAGCACATATACAAACCTATTAATGTTAGCTAACATGCTAAGCATTGAAAATGAATGCGTTAGCAATAGCCACTGCTTTTTTTGAGCTGACAAGCGTTAAAAATGCGTGGAAATGCGTTAAAAACGTAATCAGCCAAATTGACTCACTTCTTAAGACCCTTGGTATGGTGTTACAACGATGTGGAGTCGAAATGTAAATTGTTAGTAACGTTATGGTTTTAATGTAGACCAACCGCGATTTTGCAATGAAGTGAATGGAGTCATTTTAGGTACTACTTTCACGAGGTCTGTAGTTCTGTCAAAATTGATCTTATCTTTGAACAGACTACATGGTTATCTTCCTTAGACTTCGTAGATGTAGTTACTACAATTTGGAAGCGAAATTCGAAGTGTAAATATGGTTTTAATGTGTAAACAGAACAACCGCGATTTTGCGAGCTAGAAAAAAGAAAGTGAATGAATGAATAGTTACTGCTTTTCTGAGGGCTGGCGTTCTCATAAAATCGACGTAATCTTTGAAAAGACTACCTGGTTATCTTCCTTAGACTTCGTAGATGTAGTTACTAAAATTCGAAGTGCAAATATGATTTAAATGTGTAAAAAAGACTCCTGATGTTTAATGAATAATAAATAATAATAATAATAAAGCTTTATTTGTATAGCACCTTTCATACACAGAATGCAGCTCAAAGTGCTTTACATTTGAAGCATGTAACACAATAATAGTCAGTCAGTCATTATCAATCACTTTTCTTTGCTGTTTATGATATACTCAGCAACATATCAAAAAATATAGAAAATGGCGTCATAAGACTGGCAGCCTTAACCCTCTTACCCCCACAAGCACGCCATATGGCAACTGTGGCAGGAAAAACTCCCATATTCCAGGAAGAAACCTTGAGCAGAACCTGACTTAATAGGGGAGCCCATCTGCTTCTGGCTGGCTGCGCCCTCAATAGTAGCAGATGTAGAATAATCTGAAAATGTAGTCTACAGGATAAGATGAGTTAACTAAAAGCTTTCCTGTACAGGTATGTTTTTAGATCTTTTTAAAAATATTTACTGAACTTCGCCTGCTTGATGTACAGAGGCAGGGGGTTCCATAGTTTGGGGGGCATAATGGATAAACGCAGCTTCTCCACTTTGTTTGTGGAGCACTTTGGGTGCGATTAAAAGATTAGAATTGGATGATCTAAGTTTCCTTTGTGGTTGATAAGATATTAAAAGCTCAGAGATATATGAAGGTGCTATGCCATTCAGAGCTTTGTAAGTAATTAACATAACCTTAAAATCAATTCTATAGGAAATAGGGAGCCAGTGCAGTTCAGCCAACACAGGGGTGATGTGTTCTCTCTTCTTAGTCTTAGTTAAAAAGTCTAGCCGCAGAGTTCTGTAATGAGTGCCAATTTCTTTAGATGTTTTTGGGAAGACCAGTGAAAAGTGCATTGCAGTAGTCTAACCTGCTAGTGATAAAGGCGTGAATTAGTTTTTCTGCATCTTGTTGAGTTAAAAAGGGCCGCACTTTGGCAATGTTTCTCAAGTGGAAATAGGCTGTCTGAGTAACTTTACTGATATGGGGCTTAAAACTTAACTCTGCATCTAAGATGACACCGAGGCTTGTTACTTTTGGTTTGACCTGGTGTGCCAAGTTCCCCAGATTACTAAGAATAATATCTCGCTTTAGTTTTGGTCCAACCAGAAGTACCTCTGTTTTGTCATCATTTAGTTTCAAAAAGTTTTTGCTCATCCACTGATTAATGGAGGTTAGGCATGCAGTGAGGGAGCAAAGGCCATCTGGGTTAGTTGGCTCCACAGAAAAATACAATTGGGTATCATCTGCGTAGCTGTGGAAGTTTACGTTATGCTGACTTATAACGTTTTCCAATGGAAGCATATATAGAGAAAATAGCAGGGGACCAAGGCAGCTCCCCTGGGCCACACCAAAAGGCAAGTCATGTTTTTCAGATACATGATCTCCTAGACTGATATAAAAATCTCTGCCAGTAATGTAGGTTTGAAACCAGTTTAGAGCATTATCAGAGAGACCCACCCACTTCAAAGTGGTGAATTAGGATGCTATGATCAATGGTGTCAAATGCCGCACTCAAATCCAGAAGAATAAGGATTGAGACTTTGTTTGAGTCGGTAGCTAGTCTGAGATCATTGACTATTTTTACTAGAGCCGTTTCTGTGCTGTGATTTGATCTAAAACCTGATTGGAATTTTTCAAGGATACTGTTTTCGTTGAGGAAGGTATTTAACTGATTACAAACAACTTTTTTCAAGTACTTTGCTCAAAAAAGCGATAGATTTGATATAGGCCTGTAGTTGCTCAGATTGGTATGGTCAAGATTTGACTTTTTTAAGTAAAGGTTTCACAACAGCGGTTTTAAAAGCAGTTGGAAATATACCTGTTTCTAATGAGGTATTTATTACCTTGAGAAAAAAAGGGAGCTAAGCCATCATATACTTTTTTTGAGGAATGTAGTAGGGATTGGATCTAAAGGAGCCGGTTTGAGTTATAATTTTACCAAGCTCAGATTGAGTAATAGTGCTAAAGGACCTTAATTTTGGGGGGCTGTTTTTGGGTGTACTATCAAACATATTACTTGTGTTACCAATAGCCTCCCTTATAGAAATGACTTTGTTTTTGAAGAAGTCTGCAAATTCTTCGCATCTTAGAGAGGATGCCTGACTGAGTGTATCAAAAGGTGTTTGATGCAATAGCCTATCAATGGTAGAGAACAACACCCTAGAGTTTCCACTGTTTTCAGCAATTACCTTAGAGAAGTGGTTCCTCCTCTCATTCCGAATAGCTCTATTATAATTTGCAATTTTTTCTTTTAGAATGGCACGGTGAACCTGTAACTTAGTTTTTTCTCCATGTTCTCTCAGCTTTCCTACATGATCTTTTTAGATCATGGATATTTTCGTTCATCCAAGGTGTCAGTTTGCTACAGGGCCTTTTTTTAGTCTTTAAGGGTGCCACTCTGTCAAGCAGAGCGCCTAATTCACGATTGAGAGCCTCTACCATTTGATCAATGGGATGATGTAAAATATCTAAATTTATGGAGTCTATAAGAGCTATGAACTGCTGTTCTGCTCTAATGTCCAAGAGTCGCGATTTGATTGCAATTTCGGGATGAATTTTTGGAGTATGTAGTACAATATTAAAATATTAAAATGGGCACAGTATTATTGTGTACAGTAATGGGCTGTCAGTAGTATGTAAACAGTTCATGTGTTATGTGATTTGCATAAACTAGTAAACAACAGAAATGTTAAAAGCTGGTATTGTGTTTCCTGAATTCTTACATTCAGGCATTCAAATGAAATGTAATTAAATAGCATATATATACTCTGTCAGTGTATGATGCTTGCATGAGGGAATCCCAAAACAACGGCACCCATATAATTGCTGTTGTTTTGAGAAGTATTTCTCATGCAAGCATCATGCAACAATGCATGTTAATTATATTTTACATTAGTAAAGCAGTACTCTGACTTTTGTTAACAATCTTAGCACTTTAAACATTGACTGTTTTGAAGTGCATGTATAGCAATATAGTATAAAAATAATAATAATTGTGATATCATTACAATTTGATGGGGGGGTGGGAGGAGGGGGTGGGTTCATGTAGGTGGGCCCTATGACCCCAAAGTATGCCTTGACTGGGCCTCAGGTCAAAGAAGTTTGAGAAAGGCTGATGTAGACGACAAAGCAGCAAGGAGGCGTCGTGTGATCATTTAAACAAGTTTTATGACAAGGTCGATGAGGGTGGGAAAAATCGTACATTTCTGTGCAAACTTTGCCCGCACTTCAGTCACATTCAGTCACATTGTCTTTTAAGAAAATGCAGTCCATTTTTCGGTTCCAGCAGCCAACAACCTCAGAACTGACCCTTCAGGCCTCTCAGGAGGCGCTGGCCTTTAACCGCAGCCAGAAGAGAGTCAGCAGAAATTTGATTGCCTTTAAAAAATCTGACTTCTTAAAAAATCTTAAACTGGCTGCATTACGTGATTATTTCTGAGATTCTGATACGTTTTTAACCATGACCTATACACAGTTCTGGTTTGAAAATGTATCTCTTAAAATAATCACTTTATGCAGTCAGCTTAAGATGGCTTACTAGCAACTAACTAATTACCCTAGCAACAACCTAGAAACCACCCCTGTAATGTCAACCTAGCGACCACCGTAGCAACCACCGCTACGCTAACTAGCATGTTAACAATGCTAACTATGCTAACCATGTGACTTAGCTAACTTAGCTAATCATTTTTAATAGTTATGCTAACTATGCTAACTAGCATACTAACAATGCTAACCATGTGACTTAGCTAACTTAGCATAACTACTAAAAATGATTAGATAACTAGCATATTAACAATGTTAAAATGTTAACTATGCTAACCATGTGACTTAGTTAACCTAGCTAATCATTTTAGTAGTTATGTTAACTATGCTAACTAGCATGCTAATATGCTAACTATGTTAACCATGTGACTTAGCTAACCTAGCTAATCATTTTTAGCAGTTATGTTAAAAATGATAGCAATGCTAACAAGCTAACTATGCTAACCATGCTAACTAGCTACAGTGGGTAGGAGTCATAGTTGATGACAAGTAACAGTTACAATGGCTGAACAGTTAACCCTTAGAACCCGATTGACGCAAAGTGCGTCAAAAAACACACCCTTTCTTCTCTGTTACATTGCTCCGAGACTGTTTATCGCAACGAGATAAAATTGCCTTTATTGCCTGACAGAGAAGAAGTGGAGCTTTCCAAAGAGACTACACACTTGTCTGTACGATCAAGTATGAAAATTTAAAAAAATCATGAAATTAAATCAAATTGCATCATTTTTACAGTCTATACTTCTCTACGTTCACCTGCGCACCCATTACTTTCGTTTGAATTACTCGCGAACCCGTGATCGCATAGATATGGCAAGCATATCAGATGAAAGAGGAGAAACAGGGCTATCCATTGGTACTATGGATATCTTTCTGGCTTATAAAAACAGACGAAGTGACTGCAAAATATTAACGTCATGTACACAAACCAACGCTGCACACCCATTACTCTCGGAGTAATTACTCACGGACCCGTGATCAAATATATATGCCACGTATGTTAGATGAAAGAGGAGACACAGAGCTATCATTTGATACCAAATACATCCTTCTGGGTTATAAAACAGACGAAGTGACAGCAAAATAATAACTTCATATTGCTGGACTTACCCCACGTGTTTGTCTTTTTTTGTGGCAAAGCATGTTTATAATCCAACGCTATCATGTGTTTCTCTATGTTCATAACATGTTCATAATCCGGTTTTGAGATCCTAGCAAATTCCTGCATAGCATCCAATTCAAGGCTCACATTGCATCCCAATTTGTTCAACAAAGAAACACCTTTTTTGCCTTTACTTTGTTCATGGCAATGCAGTAAAAAGTTGAGAATCATCATGAGTGCACACACCATAGTCACACATGCTAACAGGCAAACTTGGGTCAAGTCAGGTCAGATCAGTTCGTGTCACAGATATGGAGCGCAGAATGGTAATTTTTCAACGCTAAATAAAAAATGGCATTTATTTCCGTAAATCACACACCACATATTTCTGTAAATTGCTCAGCTCCAGAGTATCCCTGCAACATAGCAATTATATTGCCCATTTCAGGACAGTCTGCCCTACACACACATGAAATGCATGTAGAGCTATGAGCTTGCTGTGGTGAGATACAGGTCAAAATATAAGAATTTTTATAATATGATTTTTATATTTTAATTCTTTAAAAATCAAAATAAAATCAATGCTAGTACTAATACATGAAATGATGGTAGATCTGGATAGCCTAGACTCTGCTGAAAAAAACAATATATAATATGTGTGTGTGGCACTTACAATGACCAGAATAAATCCTTATGAATAAAGGTAGTGAAAATGCCCTAAAAACAGCTTAGGGTTCTAAGGGTTTACAATGTTCAGTAGTTTAAAGGGTTAAATTGTTTAACAGTGAAATATTGTAGTGAGGACTTTTATTTTGAAACAGTTTTTGGCAGAGGAAGCAGTTGAACAGGATGTGTAGTCTTATGGCCTGACCACCTGGCATAGGATTCTAATTGCTTAACGGCTCTATTGTGATGTCAAAACCCAATGTTAAGTCTATGGGGAAATTTTGAGTAGTTTTTAATTAATAGTTTAAAAAGTATAAAAGTTACAAAGCTGAAAAATACATAGCACCCATGTCCTAAGTAAGACCTACGCAACGCAGTTTGCAATCTGCGGCCTGTGTGCCTCACATGCAGTACATTGGAGGCACCACTGAGTAATGTCCCTGCTCATGTGTGGCCAAATAACAACGGGTTACTGCATTTTGTAATGTTCTTTTGCAACCAAAATGTCCAGCTAGGGAATGGCCATGTAACATCTCTTAAAGACTTCATTCTGCAACCTAGTCGGGACCACCACTTGACAGACAGGGTTACCTGGTGGGGTCTGACCCTACGACATAATATAGAATCCACAATGACCAGTCTGGGAAACTCTTTCCAGTAGTGACGTAACTCAGGCAGCTCACACTTCAGCTGTGAAAAGGGTGGTCTACTGTCACTCAAGACTTATAAGGTGACTGTTTTCAAGACAGGGTCTTATTTTTGAGCATCCTGAAGAGTTTGTCTGTTCAGGTCAAAACTGAATGATTCACTGGGATTCGCCGCAGCAGGCTGTACTGACAAAGCCAACGCAGTAGGTTCTGGTGATGACTGACAATCTGCAGGACTGACGATCTGTGTTTGTACTGAAACTGAGTTCACAGGTATGGTTTCCCTTATAGGCATACTGTCTTCACCCCGACATGGACGCCGTGATAAAGTCCGCATTACAGCGTTTGAGACCTTGCTTGTGTTCAATTGTCCAGTCATATGGGTCTATCTCCCGTGCCCATCTTGCTCTGCGTCCAGTTGGATCTCAATCCAGGGCCATTTTTCTCAGTCCTATGAGAGGTTTGTGGTCTGTAATGATTCGGAATGGATGGCCTGAGAGATACTGGCGGAAATGTCTTATGGAACACACAAGGGCCCACAGCTCCTGATCAAATGTTGACCATCGTCTCTCGGTGGATGTGAGGGTATGGCTACCATAGGCAATGACGTGTTCCTTGCTGTTTGCCTTTAGCTGTGACAGCACACATCCAATAGATATGTTCAGGCGTCAGTGAAAAGCAAGAATTCTTTAGAGAAATCTGGATATGCCAGAATGGGGGTATGTGTGAGGACATGGCGGAGAGTGTCAAATGCTTTTTGTTCCACATCAGTCCATGAAAAAGGCTTTCCTTTCTGAGTAAGGACATGCAGAGGCTTCGACATCTTGGCAAACTGATGTATAAAATGTCTGTAATAAGATCAGAGTCCTAAGAATGCCCTAACCTCAGTGGGATTCTCTGGTGTTGGCCAATCCCTCACTTTGTCAATATTCTTTGGGTCTGGTTGCACACCTGATGCAGAAACAACATGCCCTAAGAATGTCACATGAGATTGTGCAAAGTCACACTTTGACGGTTTCAATTTAAGGTTTGCGGCTCTGAGACGTTCAAACACCTCCCTCAAATACAGAAAATGAGCAGAGGATTTACTGTACACAATTATATCATCGAGGTACACTAAGCATGTTTTCCAAGACAATCCCTGTAGTACCAGCTGCATAAGATGTTGAAATGTTGGGGGTGAATTGACTAATCCCATTGGCATGACTTTAAAATGATAGAGAGAGCGGCCAGTAGTGAATGCCATTTTTTCTTGGTCTTGTTCGTCGAGCTGAACTTGCAAATAGCCTGATGACAAGTCCATGGTACTGAACACAGCAGAGCTGCCCAGTGCATCTAGGATGTCATCGGTTCTGGGCAAAGGGTGCGCGTCTTTGATTGTAACTGAATTTAGTGCCCTATAGTACAAGGATACAAGGAAGTTTATTGTCACATGCATATAGTTACTGGAAGTAAGAAATGCAGTGAAATTATGTCTGGTGTCCTATTTGTGTAAAGTGGGGTAAAAAGTGCAGTAGAAGAGGGGTTTAGTAGATTAAGTGGCAAGGGCTGCATAAGAAAGGTGGAGGAGGATTGGAATTGGGGGCACCAACAAAGGCTAGGCAATCAAGGACATGGGTAGATGGAGGAGAAATCAAAAATAATAAATAAAAAGTTCTATGGAGATGTGCAAAAGTTGGAGAAAGTCAGATATGTGTGTGTGTGTGTGTGTGTGTGTTTGACGTGTGATGAAATAAGAAAATAAATAAAAGGTCTGTAGCATAGGGTGAGGGATGTAAAAGTGCTAAAAGTCTTGTAGGTGTGTGTGTGTGGGGGTCATGAGTGCTGAGGAGTGAATGAGTGCAAAGTCAGTATAGTGTGAGTTCAGTGTGAGTATAGTCAGAGACTTTCTAATGTGCAGACACAGAACTCAAAAAATACTCCATAGAAATGCATGGGGCTAGTTTGTCACGCCAATATGGCCGTTGTCTACACATATCCCACCCCTTCCTCGGCAAAACGTCGACATGTGAATACATTGAGCCAATCATGTGGTGTGATGTGAAGACATCGTGCCAATCATGTGTTGTGATCTCGCCTTGCGCACGCGCATTTCTACCGAAATGGATGCCCGACGAGTGCCCAAAAAGCGTTGTCAAATGGCCACCGAGTGGAGGGACTTGCCTAAAAGGACTTTGGTATAGTGTAGTCTATACAGAACCGCCAATTTCCATCTTTTTTCGCACCATCACCACTGGTGCAGCCCATGGACTATGGCTGTCCTCTATTAAGTCTTGTGCCAACATGTCTTCCACTTGTGACTGAATCACAGGTTGCATGTGTGGAGAGGTGCGGTAGGCGCGCTTTCTGATGGGGGAAGCTGAATTTGTATTGATTTCGTGCTTAACTAATCCAGTTCTTCCAAAGACATTTGGTGTCTTGCACCAGACGGATACACATCCGTGTATGACAGTAAGAGACATTTAAGTTCAGAAAACTGAGAATCTGAAAGACTGCCACACTTCACATCAAATGGCAAAGACTGTGGTGGCTGATATCTGACAAACTGCAGGAGTACCTGTACTGATTTCATTGTCTGTTACTGCACTGAACTGTCCTAGCTGCATACCTGGTTGGAGTACAATGGGAGTATTGGTAGGTTCATGACGCGTACAACAGTAAAACCGTTGTCAGCTCTTGCAAGTGTACATGCTACTGCAACCCCGTCCAAATCTGTGTGGTAAGGCTCCAAGAGACCATTGTATCCTGTCGGTGAAGATGAGCAACAGTAGGCATCAATTTCGCTGCACAATGCATTTCACATTGATGGGGTATGGTGGTGCATTCAACAATCTGGGCAGGCAGATCTTGATTGTGAAGATGACATAAACCTCTACCCAAATCTAGCACAGCATAATGTTGTTGCAAAAGTCCCAGCCAAGTATAATAGTCTGACCAACATTACTAATAACTTGTACTTCATGTTGCAAATTCAGTGAGCCTAGACGCACAACAATGTTCACAGTGCCAAGTGTGTCCAAATTTTGCCCTGTTAAAGTCCTTTTTGAGAGGCCTTTTGTTCAATGATAGAAGTGACATTCTTATATTCTCATTAATAAAGGAAATGCTTGAACCAGTGTCCAGCACAATATGCATATCAGACCCTTCTACTGTTCCCCTTATGTAGGCGACGAAAGTGTTGCAATTGTCATTGTCTATTACAGCAGAATTTTTGTGCAGTGTATTTTGTCGGCCACAAGGTGGCACCATTGCACAATGAGAAAAAGTTTGGTTCAGTGAATTACCATCTGGGGCTAGTTTGAGGCTAGCTGATGGATGCACCACTGCGTCAGCTAGTTGAAGATTCCCTGCCGATAGCCATCCTGATACCCATGGTCACCTTCATGATGTTGATGATCACTCCTGTCATCTCGGAAAGAGACCCGCTTGCGCACTGGACTTGGGCTGTAGTGACGGTTTCTGAAGTTCCCTCTTGGTTCACTGTAGTGAGGACATGACACCTCCTCATCAGAGTAGTCTGGGTGATGATCAGGCGACGATTTGGAGTAGTGGTAGTGGTCTCTGGTCTCCCCCCCTGTGTGGAGAGTGTGGATAGTAGTCCTGTCTGCGATTGTCCACACTCTGGCGTGCAGACCAATTGTGGTGCCACTCAGGAGACAGATTACGACAACTCATGTGACTGATGGGTGAAAAACTGCGACCATATCTCTGTGCTGCCGGGGAGTATCCTTGGTCTCCGCCCCGTAGAGAAGGGGATCTCTGAGGGCGAGTTGGTGAATATGCATTGTGGCGTGACTTCAAGGTTTGGGCATTAAACGTCAGTTTTAGGTCAGTTAAGTCTTTGCTCAAGTGTCTGACAGCGTCTGTGAGATCTTGTACCACTTTATGAAGAGGTGCCGTATCATCTGAGATTGTGTTGACTGATGGACTTGCAGCTGTTGGTGGGAGTAGTTTAACAGCCTGTCGGGCACGCTCTGCTTAAGTGGCAATATCAAAAGCCTCTTGGAATGTTTTTACTCCTCGCTCATGACACTTAATCTGAAGTTCCTGATCCAGCACAGCCAAAAAACATGTGAGCTTCATATATTCTGTAGCGTTTGGCTCAAAGTCTGGAAAAGCCTCTTTCACCAATCTACATACATCAGCAGCATACACCTCAATGGCCTCATTTGGCCTCCTGCTACGTGAATTAGGAAAGGCCTGAAAGGACGCTATTACGTCTGTTTTGCCAAAAGCCTCTTGTAAATGTGTCTTTGTTGAAGCAAACGAACGTCGTGTTGCAAACAATGAAAAGTTCAGGCGGTAATCTAGTGGGCAACTCTGACGCCATTCCAGTGTCTCTGTAGCGCGCCTCCTGAATTACCTCGTAACATCTGGCCCACAATTGGAAGGTCTCGCTGCCATCGTTCCGAAATGGCGGAGGCAGGGGAACATTCCCCGCCTTCCGAGGGACCTGGGCGGCAACATCTTAGATGGAAAAGTTTTGTTTTATTTTCATAATCTTTGTTCAGTGAACACAACAATGCATACCTGTCAACACTCCCGTTTTTCCCGGGTTCTCCCGTATTTCAAGGTCATCTCTCAGCACCCTCCCATTTTGTTATTTCTCCCGGAAAACTCCCGTAATTTGCATGGCCATCAAACTTCATTTTAAAATCATTGATCCATTCATTTTTCCTATTAGTCTGACATCTCCCAGGTTGCCAGATTGTGTATGAAATACACCCTACACATACACGATCACTTAGTTTTAATTTCAACCGTTTTGTCATAGGCTAAAACCAGGCAACCCAAAACCCAAATAAGGAAGCGGGTGCCGACTGCGCAGCCTCGTTGTGCAAGCGGGCTAGTTGAATGGCCTAGGCCTACTCCAGAACTAGCTGTTGTGAAATTGTTGGGAATTTAATTGATTAACACATCACATAAACTGTTATTGAGTGTTGTTGATACACTGAACTTGTGCCCTCGGAACCAAATCTGACAGCTGCAGCTTTGGAGTTTTGGAAGTAGGCTGCATGCAGGCAGCTGGTGGATACATAACTGGTATGCGTAAGGTAATGGTAAGGTAAAAGCAACGACCAAAATGTAGTGTTGAAACACGTGTATGAAACGTATTAAATATGCAAACACAGATCTGGTATAAACACTAACCCCTCCCCCCCCCAAAAAAAAAAATCTCCCGTTTTTGGAAAGCTAAATGTTGACAGGTATGTACAACCGCCTGTTTGTTGGCGAACAGAAATGTAGTGATTGTGACGCTCAGGCCTATGAAGTATAAGGGTTAGTGTGCCTGCAAACTCTGAAAAGTGGAAGTAGATGGCTCAATGGTTAGAGTTGAGGCTGAGACGTGGGAATCCGGGGTTCAATTCCCGTGTGAAGCGTTTTGGCAGAGATAGGTAGAAGCGTTGCCCTTTACGTAAGCATTGCCGGTAAACAGGGCAGCAGTCTGCATTCAGAGGTGTTGCAAGCGGCAGTGTGATTGATCGGCCTACTGTAAGCCATTGGTTCCCAAAAGAGATTTTATTTGGGTCGCCAGCATAGCCTATAGTGATGAGAGCGGGTTAAGTGAAATACATCAACCTATTCTGTTCTTGCTGTTTGTCTCACGATACAGCCCGTAGCCTAATGAAACTATAGAAAGCCCCACATGAATAGGCAAGATGTTTTGTGGTGCGTCGGGAAATGAGAGATTTTATTTTTTATTTTTTCCCAAAAAGTTGGGTAGCCACTGGCCTCGTGACCCACTGACGTTGGTATCCCAAAGCGCACTAAGACACTTGTCATTTTCCTTATAGACAGACCCATAGCTACACTAGACAGGCAACTGTGTTTTGTTCCCAGAGCAGGCTTTCTCTGATCTACAGGCTAAGGGCCTCCTCGACAACGAGATTGCCGTTATTATGTAAGATAATTTGCGGCACAATAGAATGGTAGCCTATTATGGAACCGCGCACCGAAAGAAAAAGAAACAAAAACATTTTCCTGATTAGAAAATATTTCTTAATTTAGTGTTATCAATTAAAGAGACATGCAATTAGGGGGTAGTGGTGTCAGCGCTCATTCAATGTATGTGCGCGTCTGCGCAAAACTGAACCTGGAGATGACGTGTGTAGAAGCAACAAACGTTATTCAAAACAACGAACGAAGCGGATCCTTGCTATCCATGAAAACAGCATAGAGTCTCGTCTAGTCTAACAGGTCTTTGAATTGGCACGCGAAATTAGACTGTTGTAGGCCAATAGTAGCAAATATCGTAGCAAATAGCCTGGTGATGACAAAGATTTTAAAACATTTATTTCACTTTCGCTGGAGAACGGGCTTTAGCATAAACACATTAATTAGGGTGATCTACATCTCCGTTCACCAGAAGCTATGGTTTGCTAACCCATTTGCACAATAAATAATTTCTGAAAGGTTCTCTCCATTGTTAACATGCAACATTTCTCCATGTGAATGTGGGGTAGTGTCAAGCAGTGAAGTGATAGCCTATAGAGTGTCCCAGTGATGCCACTTCCATTTGCCTCCATGGGACCTATCTTTCAAAAAATCTTGAACGCCAGTCTATGGCGAAAAAGAAATTATTTTCTGGTCCCGGTGACTTGTGCCTTGAATTACCCATATGATGTTTGTAAATTTTAAAGACAATTTTTCATGTAAAGACATTTGCAGTTTGTTTCGTAACTATAGAATTACAACATTGTGAAATATCGTAATTCCAATGACTACAAACCCATCAGTCGTGCTAGTTAGCTCATTCACAGCCACACTAGATTGTACAAGCATACCAGCAACAGGTCTTAATTGGGCTTTCCTTGCCGATGAAAATACCAGAGTCAACAGCTAATCTTATCGTTAATTACGTTTGTGACGTACATCGTTCGAGACGAGAGATGTAGTCCACTGAGCGGATTCGCACAAAACCAACATAACTTTTGAAGTCTATCGAACAACAGTACTTTCTTGACGTGAAAAATTATCTTTTAAATTCACACACATCATATGTGAAATTCGTGGCACAATTCAAACTGGACCAAAAAATAATTGTTATCTCTCCATTAACTCCCGTTCATATTTTTTTGAAAGATAGGTCCCTTGTAGCGGAAGTAAAACGGAAGGCACTGGGACACTCTATTGAAGGTAGCCAATGTTCAGACAGAAGACAGGCACTGCTTTCTCTGTTGGTGTTTCTGTCGGTATTCTGTTGGTATTTCTGTCGGTATTGCCCCCTTGGGGATCAATAAAGTATCTATCTATCTATCTATCTATCTGTCCCTCCGAAAACTGCATTAAAATGGTGTTTTTAGCAGTCAAAATTTAATTTTCATGAGCTTAACTATTTATGAAAGTAAAACAAACATAAACAAAACAGCCAGATGCCTCTTCATAAAATAATATGTTCTATCGTGAGACTGCATATCGTTTGGAGCAGCGTATTGGTAGCCTATATTAAAGCAACACCAAAGAGTTTTTTATACCTTAAAATAATGTTTCCAATCGTTTCAGTGGTTCATCAACTCCTAACAGGGTGAACGGCACTTCTGCATTCGCTTCGCTGCCCTCTATCGGCTATAACCGCACTATGTAAGTTTGCCAAATCGGGTAGCGGGTTTGTAGTTCGATTGAATGAGACATAAGAAACTACAAATTTGACTTGCATGATGTCGCAATACATCGTACTTTCATAAAATCATGCAACATATTTTACCTTGTCTATGGACATCGTTATTTGCAAAGCCTTTGCTGGATAAACAAATAGTGTGCGTGCGGCAGAGGAAAAGTTCTTTGGTGTTGCTTTAACAGAAGGTTTTCTGTTTGCTTCGGGATATAGGCCTATAATAATAACAGATTTGCTTGTCTTATCTAAGGATAGGAATTTTGCTATTTCAGAATTTACCAAGTTAGGATGGCATAGACCTTGTCCTAAATTCTAAATATACAGGCTGGCCAAGGTACCACATGTCCATTGAAAATGTACATTATTCAAGAGAAGATTGTTTGAAACTGACACAGCTATTGCCTAGTAAAAGTCACCATGCAGCCATGCAACTGTTTGCAGGCCTACCTGCATGTTGCCTGCTAGCCACACCAGTGAAGGCAAATTTTCAATCCAAAAGTTTAATTTTTACTAGCGAGGGAACATAACTGTTGGTTGAAAATGACATTTGACTAGGATTAATGAGAACAAGCGAAGGTGGCATAAATAGGGCATCTTCTCTTGTGATTATTGTGGGATCACTATCTAAAACAGCCGAATATCTTCTCTTGTAGCCTATAGTATAGGTTAGTATAGGCTGCTACCAGGAGCCAATAGTCAACTACAAAGTGAGTTTATACACAGTTTAAATCAGTACGCTTAGTATAGATGGGTTTCCTGATTACCAACATTACTGCGTGCGCAGCCACGGGCAAAAGATGCTCAGTGACTTGCCACAACGTTATAACTTAACCTAATAATTGGCTGCTATGACCTAGATTTGGCATGGTTTGTATACTCTAGTTGTCTCAATGAGAATACCATGTAATTTCAGAGTTTGTCTTTCATCTCATTAGTAATATAACAAAACCTCCACTGTTTTTTGGAAAAAGCATGCATTCCTTTAGAAAGATTGAACATTCTCTAATCATCACTGTTTCAGTTAAAAACTACTTTTTATTTTTTCATGGAGAGTGCTGCACTATTCTGTTCTATGCTGATTCATGCTGCTTTCTGCCCCTAAGATGTGCATACATTTTTTGTGATGTGTATTTCAAGTCATTCTTCATGATAAACAATTTTGAAATAATTTGTATATTAAAATAGATATTTATTGACTTGGTTCAACACGACTTGCTATAATTTACTTCATATTAAACATAGCAGCAGACAGGTGTTCAAAATATAATGCCTGTTCTATTTCAATGTGCAAATGTAATTAGCCTACAGGTCATATTCATTATTCAGCTTCCCCTATTACAGAACACAAGACTATTCATTCAGTCTCTCTTCTTTTAATTGCCTTCCAACAGCTGTCTAATCCATGGTGTTGTGATGAATTTTATTTGAACTTGCCTAAATAAATCAAGCCAATGGTATATGACTGTCAGCATGCAAGCTAATATTGTAATACTGTTCAGTTCAACAAACCCCATTTTAGATTACTATGTCATGCCCATGTCAATATGAGACTTATTTCTATTAGAGGGAACACCTTAATGGTTCCCATTCACAAATATTATACACTTAGAAGGATAATTGTCTTCTCACTAGCTGGGTTTGATGAAAGAACTATATTTTATAGGCTAATCTGTTTTCACCACATCAAAATTGAATATGTTTATCTTCAGTGACGTCATTCACTCCATGTCCTGAACATTCTCCAAGAATTACAGCTGCACGGTCTTGAGTCAACCTCATTATGGAGTTGATCTCATAGTTTCAAAATAATTTTGCATGTAAAAACCTGAGTAATTCAAGTATCAGTTCAGTTGTTTTGGAGAATAAAATTAAAGCAGAAGAAAAAGTTACCTTTGTAGCATTTAATATACATACACACATGTAAGTTCTACTTGGACCTCAGTGGAATGTTTTCCATACACTGAACTTGAAAGTTACACTCTTTAAGGTATGTGTTTTTATTCAGTTTGTGAAACATGTACACAATTGACAGTAACATTATGGTCCCATCACATTGTGTCTAGACATTTTTATTCATATTCATTCAAATGAAAATCAATACAGTATTCACCATTCCCTTCACTCAACCCTCTATTTGGATCGTACCATCCAACCATCATTTTATATAGGCTGTGAACTACACACATTCATCTCATCAATTGACTGTAGAAGGCCACACGGTGTACAGTATGTGGCGCCACAAAGAAATATGCAAAGGGAGTCAAAATGTTCACCAATGCACAGTTGCAGTTGACCAAAGTAACATTTTCCATAAGAAAATGTTTACTTAATTTACTAATGACAAATGTAAATGACTAGCTGTTACATTTTCACCTATGTCCCCTCTTTACTAAGCAATTATCTAAGCAATGGTCAGTGTTCATTTCCCAGGCTGGACCATCACAGCTGGAAAAATAAATCTTGGTTACTGAGTTTCCCATACACAGCAGGGGTCAGTACTGTATACACAAACATCTACTCTTAACCTCATTGTCAAAACCTGTGATACAATCATGTCTATGGAGACGCAAGCAAAAATGATAGAATAATTAATGTTTATAATAGTTGACTGTGATAACATAGTTTTGGCCACCTTTGTACATCTTTGATGTATGGGTGTAAAATAGTGAAAGCTATTAAAAGTTCTCATATCTGCATATGTATTTACACAGTATGTGCCCGTGTTAAATTGCTTTAACATGTAGTTACACTAATTTAAGTTAATGCATTGCTTTTAATTGGTATTGTTTGTTTGAACAAAACAAATTAATTAGTAGTGTACTGGTGTATGTGTATGTTATTACACAATGTATTAAGGTTAGGGTTAGGTCTATCATATACTGTTGATGGCTGTACACATGTTGTATATAGCATTAAAACCTGATGTGATCCTCAGGTCTAAGATTTTGATATAAGGACAGTTAAATAAAGTGAATCTGAAAACTGAGAATTAAACATGGATGGTTCACAAAATGAAGGAAATGAACATGATCCATAGAACATCTTAAATGAACCATTGGGAGCTATAAGCACAGGTAACTCAATATTATGCAGATGCAAGGAATAAAAATCCTGTCTCTGAGTTTCTGAAACTGTAAGCAAAACATCATGGAGTCAAGGCAGAAAGGTACTGCAGTATTACAATTTATATTAATGTTTCAGTGTTTGCATAATGTGGAATGTCATTTGTTGAGGAAAAAAGGTGAAATCATAGATGCATTCATCACAGCCAGCACTTTGAATCGTTTGTATCCTGCCATATTCTCTGCTTGCCACCTGACCCCCCCCACACAGTTTTCTTGAGGGCAATGTAGACAGACATCTGAAATTAGAACCTTATATACTTCTTCACCTAATGTGCTTATTTCAGTTACCTATTCAATGAACTAACAGTCCATTAACCAGTATCAATCAGCCATGCCACATTTTGTCAAACATGTTTTTCAAAATAATATTTAGGAATGAATGGAGTTGTACATTTCTGATTTCAATCAGATACTACAGCAGGAATACACACAATATTGTGCTTTGGATCCAAAGGAGATGAACTGAGAAACAATAAAATATTAACTAAACTATAGCCCATGTTTATCTTACACCTGTGCTAGATAATAAGAGAATATAAAAGCCTTCTATGTTTAAAGCTTTTAAAGGAACACACTAGCTTTTTGGAGAATTAGCTTATTTGCTGTCTACCCCAGAATTATATAATATACCCTTCTCTTATTTGTGCTAGAGACTAACCAGGTAATCAGGTCTGACACCATTAGGCTAGCATAGCCCCGCTTTTAGCTATAGGCTAGCTATAGGCTAATTGGGGTAACCCACTTCAAGTAAATTATGCTAATTATGCTGAGCAGGGTGTATATCCTCTTATCTATCTCTAGAGTAGATGGCAAATAAGATCATTTCCCACAAGGTTGTTGTGTTACTTTCCTATCAACTGTGTTGTTAAAATGGTAATAAAATTAAACTTGATACTTGAACTTCAGTATACATTTTTGCATAGCCCTCTTGCAGGGCAATTTCTACTTGTACTAATTTTACACAGTGGAAAATAAGGTTTGTCATATAATAATCAATTTACCATATCACTGCTCATCAGCACAGTCAGTGTTGTTACATTTTACTGTGTCCATCTTACATTCAACCACATCTGTAAATCTTTACTTTGCCTTTGTGAACATGGTTAACTATTTGTAAACTGGTAATTGTTTTCAGCACAGTAAGCCAATGCTACACTTCAGAAACTTCAGTACTCCTAACAGGGATGTGCAAATCCAGGGTATGATGGCATAAACGATAAAGCACAGACCAATTGGCCTTCTGTTTAATAAAGAGCCGCAACTTGTCCCTAAAGGTCTCTCCCAGAAAGCTATAAATAATTGGGTTCAGACAGCTGTTTGAAAAAGCTGCAAGGTTGACAATATGACCTGTCAGTGGGTAGTCATGCCATAGTGTGGTGGCACTTCGTTGTGATGGGTCTGCCGTGCCCTGGAGAAGCTGGATGCTGATGAAAACATTCTCGGGGAGCCAACAAATAAAGAAGACCAGTACAACCACCACAATCATACGGAGTGCCTTCTGTCTGCGTGGCCATAGCCCACGGTGCTTTTGTGCTCTCATAAGAATGCGTACTATTAAGGAGTAGCATAAGCCAATGACTGAAAAGGGAACCACAAAACCAATGGTGACTTCTAGCCACTGAATTTCAAAGACATTGGCAAAGCAGAAGTGCACCTCACCTGTATGCTGTGTCTGGACAATGGTAAAGGGTAGCAACGTGGCCAGGATGGAAGCCATCCAGATGAGACTGCAGCTGAGTTTGGCATACTGCATTGTCCGCAAGGGACTGCTGCTCATGGAGCTGGCAAGTGCTACATATCGATCAAAGCTCATCCATGTCAAAAAGAAAATGCTACTGTACATATTGACCTGCAAGAAGAGGGACATGAATGTACACAAGATTGCAATGTCATAGTACTTTTCATTCAGATTGAAGACCTCAATGAGTGAGTCAGCTACTAGTATCAGGTCTGCCACAGCCAGATTAACAAAATATAGATCTGGAATGGTCATCTTGTCCCTGTGGTTTAGGGTCACCACCAAGATAAGGATGTTACCAATAAACCCAATTGGGAAAAGGAAAATGGTGTAGAGACAGGAGAGGAAAAGGCTGATGATGTAGAACTGATATGTATCTGGGGTCTCCTTTAAATGTGTTGAGTTATAATCATATGAGACATTAAGCCGATCAGTGCCATTCACATTCACATATATCTGAATCATCTGCTCTTCCATATTGGCTTAGTCCTTGAATTAGAGGCCCTGAATCATTAGTCACATCTTCTGTTGCAGCTACATATTTCATTTCATTAGCACCAGGTCCTGGGGAGAGTTTTGGGTGTTCTTTCTATTGCATTTTGACTCTTGCCAGTTTTTACTTCCAGTGCAATCAGAATAGATTATTGAGCCAAAAAAGAAGACCCATGGAGACTGTATCTCAGGGATTTGTAACATCCTTTTTCTTTAGAGATTTCCATTATTTTTTTTATCATCCTTTGTATCTGATCCAATGGTGTCTTCATGGGCTGTATTTTTGTTTCCTTTCCAAGACTGTTCTTTGCACTCTTCACATTTTTCAATTCAAGTGCTTTCTTGTTTCTTCCAGTCCATGACCATGATTATTTATTCACACTGAAGTCTGTGATGCTATTGCAGTGACACCTGAACTGAGAGAAGAGGCAAATAAGTTACTGCATAGTCAGAATTTTGTTTTTGGTCGATTATCATGCATTTATTGTATCACCTTTAAATCTAGGTTATTGCAATCATTCTTATTATTGTATAAAAATATGTTTATACTATGTTTCCCTTTTCCTGACTTTCTGTGCTGAGTAATAGACTGTAGATAATAGTCCCTAATTTTAAAATGCAAGCTATACACTTAAACAGACTTAGTGAACACATCTTCAGACATCCTCAATGCAGAATCCTTGTTTTATGAAAGACACTCTGTGAAAGGCATGAATTCACACACACACAGTAAGTATAAAACTGGATGAAATAACATTAGAAAATACAAATATAACAAATAACATAGGATGTTAATTTGAACTGAAGAAACATAAGTAAACTTAAAACAGCTTAAATAGACAAAGTATAAACAGACTCACAAATCACAGATTTCAGAAACTGTCTCTATCCAACCATAAATATGATTTTTTCAAATTATAGTATAACAAGTATAAATACATCATGGATTAAAGCCATCAACATTATATTTGGAAGGTCATTGCAAACCAAATGAATATTACGTGTCATTTAAGATGTAACACATGGCAACTTCAGTATGTGTGACAGGATGAGTTGCTTCAACAGATTATGCTCAGTTTAGCAATCCAACCTCTTAAAAAATGCATCTTTATACTCATGCAGACATCATCAGACAAATATTTATATCACACAAAATCACACTCATGCATGCTGAAATGCCTTGTTGAAACATCCCTCTTCTTTCTCAAAGAAGAAACACACAGAAATAAAAAGAAAACAACTTACTGTGGCAAGAGAAACATGTTCTGCAGAATGTATGAAGGTTCAGTCGAGGTGTTACAAATTTGTAATCTCATTTTCAGACAGATCTTGGCTCATTGTGTCATGTACTGTTTAATCCTACCTAAGAGCATGCTGCCACAGCTACATCCACACAATGAAGACAGGGAGTAAACCCACCATGTCCCTCCTCCCTCCTTGATTATGCAGTTTTTAGAATAGATTACCTTTGTCAGGTAAAGTGCTGAAATAATTTTCTAATAATTATAGTAGAGTTTATAATAGAGTAAATTGCTTCCCTAATGTCAATTTTGTAACTTTCAGTTTTAATTTGTAACACAGGAGAAGTTGGGGTCCGATCAGATAATTACCTTCCTAAGTCAAGTGAAGTTCAATCTATGATGTCAAATTCCGTTGTATTGGATTTTATATATTAAAAAAAAGTTTAACATTTTTCACAGGCCACACATTTTGTCCAATCTTTAGCAAAATTGTCGAAAGTATTCACATAAAAAGCCAGTCAAAGCAGCCAGGCAGGAAGTGAGTGTAAGATTGTGTTCACATTTGGCGTCTATTTACAAGCTGCCAATCTGAATTTTATATTATAATCATATGGAGTAGTAGACAGTCATATGAAGTAGACAGTCCTAAAAAGTCGTGAGCATTGTTTAGAATGCTGTCACCAATGTTCTTCTGCAGCTCAGAGTGTATTTTCAAAGATACACTGTGTAATCCTTAGGTGTTTTTATTACCAAAAATGTAGTATTGTCACCAGGTGGGGGCATTATTACTGCCACCACTTCTATCTATTACCCCAAGGAACAATCCTGTCATGAGCTCTCTCTCTGCCTGGTAACACGCGCTGATTAAAGTCTGATGACCTCCACCTGTTCCTGCTCTGCTCTGCCTCACCCTCGTTTACCTACCAGCTGCACTGCATTCACCACTCATCATGCCCGGTATATAAAGCCTTGCTTTTCAGTCCACACTTGTCAGATCGCCTGCAAACCCCGCACCAGTTACCTGCCTGTCTTGGAAAAACGACTCTTACTCTTTGCCTGTGAACCCAGACCCGCCGACTACTTCTTTGATCTCCAGCCCCGTAATCTTGATCTGCCTTCCGTCTCTCTTCTCTACTAATACAGCCTAGCCCTTGACTGTACTGCTGCTTCGTTTCAATTGCTGTTGTGTGTGTGTTTCCCCAGGACTTCCCGGATCATCCAGCTCCTGCCATTGCTGCTCGGCTATTGGGGAACACACACACGCAGACTCTTGGAACTCCCGGAACCCCTGTAACCCCCAACCCTTAAATAAACATTCTAACGTGACGCTTTTGTGGTCCTCGTCCTGTTTGGTGTCTGACAAATCCACTACCATCAGTATGTTTCAGAGGTACATACAGGTTGTAATATGTATTTAGATTTGAATAAAAATGAAAAGAGTTTCTGATAAATTAGGGGCATGTGGGGCATCCCATAGTCTTGGTTATTCTGTAGGGCCCTCTACAAATTAGTAGCAATATGACAGGGTGGTTGGACCTCATGTAAGAAAGGCATTTTTGAGTTTTTTTCAGGACAGGTCTGAGGCAGATTTTTCTTTATTTTCAAAAAATGTCAACAAACACCCAAATTCAGTTTAATTTCAAACCTACAAATGTACAATAGGCTACATGAACTTGACAGAGAGGCAGAGGCAGAATTTTTAAAGTTTTAAACTTTTTTTTAAATAAACACCCAAATTCTGTTTCAATTCACATTTTCAGAAATGCAATGCATGAACTTGAGCAACATGAACTTTTCTTGTTGACTTTTTTTAGTTTTCACAGGTCGGGGTTTGAAAATGTCAAAATGTGTCAAAACGGCCAAAATCACATCTACACATATGCATTGCATGATCTTAAGCAAAGCAAATAACTTGAGTTACTCATTTTTCACAACAGTGAAAGTGGGAGTGAGGATTTAGGGAGGTGAGTGTAACGGAGGCGAACTGAGCTAGCGTGGTAGTAGCCCGTGTAAATCCTCACAGCCCTAACCTTAAGAACGCTTCTAACCGCTGAGTTGGAAGCCTGGGCTTTTAGCTCAGTGGTTAGAGCGTTCGACTCCCATGCCGGTGTGTGTTGAGGTGGCGGGTTCGAGGGCCATGAGCGGCGGACGAATTACGACCTCTGTTACACTCACACAACAATATAGTTCTCAGAATGTCTCAGTGTAGATCTCAGATAAGTCTCAGTATGGTTAAATGGTATGTGCACAGATATGTTGAGATATGGTCACATGTTACTGATAGTTAAATATACTAACCTATAATATTAAATTGCAAACAAAGCAGAATTCTGTGTTTTATTGTTTTCAGTTTAAGGATGGTTGATAGCTAATAATTTTTTTTTAAATATAAAACGTAAACAGTTAGAAAATGTTGTAGGCAAAGGGTTTGTTGTTGCTGTTGATAATCATATGAGTCTTAAGGACAGATCATTCTGATACTAAGTAGGTCTGTCATCCACATTTTAGGGGCATGTAGGGACACCTTGCCACATCACAGCTGTCTGATAAAGGGAGCGGCTGGGTTGCTTTTTCTGTCATCTGACAAAGTAACAAATCGATTGCCATTATGAGTGAGAAAACGATTGGAAACAATGTTTTGCATTCATGTTCTATCTCCAGCACGTCAAGCCCATAGAAATGCATTTGTTTTCACTGACATCCTCGTGCCATTTTCATTAAGTTTATAGCATTGCTGGTTAAAAGCATGCATTTCCTTTCCTTAGTAACCATTGTCATAGTACACAAATCTGCTAGCGCGATATAGCTGAACTAGCTGGTATTTGGTTGATTCCAACGTCCATTTAACCCTCTATTGCATGTTGTTGCCATATGGCAACAATTAATTTATCTTAGTGTTTCTAATTGGCAGTAACACAAAACTTATATTTTACTATTTATATGTGAAAAAGGGGATTTTAGTTTTGGTATAAAAAAATAATTGTTAGGTCACATGATGAGGATATATTGTTAGTACTTCCTATTTCTACAGAGAGGTACCTCTGTGACCACCACTACCTGTCCGCTACCTGTGGATGGTCAAAATTCAGAATTTTTGCATAATTTCTTTGAAAAAAAAATGAAAACACTATCTGGACTATGTAAACATGAACAATGTATCATTAAAACAAGTTTATATATAATGATTTTTTTGTAAATTGGCAAAATATAATTGTTGCCATATGGCAACAGTATGCAAATACGAACCTTTTTGTGTCCATTCAAATGAATGGTATCATACAGTAGGATTACAATAGGATTGCATTGCACTAGGATACTCTGGGAATATATACAACTTTTGACCATATTTTGAAGTAAAAAAACATTATTTACACTTTTATTTGTAATTTCAGACATTTTGGAGTCTTTTAGGATATTGTATATGTTTACCAATTTGCAAATTATCTATGGAATGAGGTTCAGACAGTATAGTGACTGGAGCGGTAAAGATGTATTTTGTGTTATTGTTCACTACACAGTCAACTAGACATGCTGTTTTCACCATTTTTGTTTGGGATTTTGGGAAAGATAAAAGCACATTGTTGGCTCTTCCACCAAAGAACTGTCAGGATTAGCCATAATCCAGCAATGAGGAGAAAAACATTGATATGTGTAGCAGATAGCGGCTGCAGTCACCCATCCTGTCTCTTTAGCTACAGCTTTAACACTTCAGAGGCCCAAAGTTCAAGGGCAAATGGGGTGACCCTTGTCTCCTCTCACTATAAATGGTGTAAAAAGTGGGCTGGCTTGCTGTGGAGCCATCCAAGGCATGCCCAGTGTGAGCCTGTAGTATGACCCACACCGGAGACCCCTACGTTAGGTTGACCCTTGTGTGTGTGACCCCAAATATGGATGAGGCATGGCTTTACAGGGTAGGGAAAGGCTGTCAGGGGGATATGTGAAGGATACATATGTCTCTCTGTGTGTATGGCATGGATTGGCACACTTTTCTGACTATGTGGTCTCACTACAGTTGAATATGTCCTCTAACTGCAATATAACCCTATGAATTTGGAAAATGAAAGTCATCTAAATGAAATAAAGTCATCTAAATGATGACATTATTTAATATAAACATTGGTTTTGATCAAAACAATTACTTTATGTCCTTACAGGAAGGCTATTTATTTTCCAAGGCGGACTACACTATGACAATATTACCATGACATAATCACTTTATTGCCCAAAATACAGTTGAATTTGTATTATGTTAGGTTTATAACTAGATGTATTAGAGCATAACTAATGCAAGCTTAATTTAGTTCATTTCTAAAAGATTTGTAATGAAATAAAAATAAGTTTTTAAAGAAAAATTGGATTTGACAGCATTTTCCACGATTGCGCATTGTTGCCATATGGCAACAAATTACCAATTACCCCTTTAAAAAAAACAATTTTTACTTTTTAAAAAAAATTCCTTTATTTGATCCATTTTAAGTAAGAAAAGTACTTTAAAACATTTTTTCAAAGTATAGGTGATAATTCATGCAATAGAGGGTTAATAGGCTATACATATAGCACTGTCAACTAAATGTGTACCAAAAAACCAAAACATTTCTGGCATTTCTATGTCTTGAAATAACGCACAATATTATGACTTAGGCCTAGACTTTGTTTCTTGAAATAGCTTTATGTCCTCCACCTTTCTTTTCTTGCCCGACATCCTTGAATCGACAGCCAAGCAAAGATTATAGAGCTCTTTGCAGCCAAGTGTGCCAAAAACTTCTAATCAACAGCATAGGCTACAGGGAGCTAAGCCAATCAAAAAACAGACCTGTCTCAAAGACGTATTTTGGGTGGCGGTACTGAAGTGGGAAATTATTTAACCTTTTGTGTACCGCATGAGGTGCTTTTCCCCCGTTTCAACCTGAATATTGGTGGGGACATTTCAGTCATTATTTATGACCGCCGCGCAGCGAAGCGGCGGTCATATAGGTTTAGTCAGATTTTTTCTTTTTTTTCTTTTTCGTATGCCCAAATTTCCGTCAATGATTCCCGGGACACTGAAAGACCGGGGTACACGAAACTTGGTGGGCATGTAACCCCACATGGATAGCATGGAACCATCGTTTTCGTTTTGATCTGTAGCCCCCAGCTGGACTGGACCCCGAAAAGGAGGGTAGGGCAGACACAGTTTTCTGTGAATATCTCGAAAACCGTAGGGTTTAGGAGGACCATTTTTTTTTTGTATGTTGATCTCAAGGGGCCATGTCAACCCATTCCATAACCACTCATTTCATGTATAGCGCCACCTAGTTAAACACAAAAAAGTAAAAATGAGGTGTTGTAATTGAAGGTATCTGTGACCTAACATAGTCAAAACTGCACGAAATTGGAAGTGTAGGATCATTATGACACCCTCTGTATGCACGCCAAGTTTTGTGGAATTCCGTTCATGGGGGGCCACACAATAAATTAATTTATGTTACTATACACCAACTGGCCTGTAGGTGGCGGAGACAGTTTTCTGTGAATATCTCGAGAACCGTGTGGGGCCTAGGAGGTCCACCTTTTTTTTATGTATGTTGGTCTTAAGGGGCATGTCAACCCATCCCATTACCACTTATTTCATGTATAAGCGCCACCTAGCAAAAAATTAGGTGTTTTCATCACAATATCTCTGGCTGACAAGGTCAAAACTGCACGAAATTAAAAGTGTAGGATCATTATGACACCCTCCGAATGCATGCCAAGTTTTGTGTACTTTCGTTCATGGGGGGCCTTACAATAAAATAATTTATGTGTACATTTAGTGACGTACACCAACAAAGGATTCCCGGGACACTGAAAGACCGGGGTACACTTGGTGGGCATGTACCCCACATGGATAGCATGGAACCGTCATTCTTCGTTTTTGATCTGTAGCCCCAGCTGGACTGGACCCCGAAGGAGGGTAGGGCAGACACAGTTCTCTGTGAATATCTTGAGAACTGTAGGGCCTAGGATGACCAATTTTTCCGATATGTTTGCCTCCAGGGGTCATGTTAACCCATTCCATGTGCACACATGTGCATAAACAGATACACGCACACACATACATTTACAGTAATCATAATTATGACACATACTCACACAGTAGACATATGTACGCATGCATGCACATGCACAAACACACATACGCAGGCAAACACACAAGCACGCACATACACACACACACACACACCCACACACATAAACATAAATTTGTACACGCACACAATTCAAGAATTTTTCCCGTCATCTACTCCCTGAATTTTTGGTCATTGATACCCGGGACACCGAACCACCGGGGTACATGAAATTTGGTGGGTATATAGCCCCACTAGACTTTTACGGAAAATTTTCATTTCGTCCCCGGGGGGACCGCAGCAATTTACCGCAGCGAACATCTAATAAGGATAGGATGATGTTCACATGAAGTGTAATTCCCATTTCTTCTTGAAGCCGAAATAAATCTGAGGATGTTTATCGGACATGCTTGGTTTTACTGCAGTAATACGTTAATCTTGTAATATCAATAAGGACCTAGGTAATGTTACCGTTAAGCGTTGGTTGAGTGATGGAGGCATTTGATTGATTGCATTTGTAGAAAACTATAAATGCGGTTATACCAAGCAAATGTATAGCAGCACTGTTTGTATCTTTTGACTGTCATTTATTGCACGTGCTACAAAATCATTCTGTGCAATGGAAGATTTACCAACGTTACACCGGTCTGATACAGTTTTGCCTATACATGCGTGAGACTGAGACGCCTGTTTATTTTGTTTTAAGTGCGTGCAGGGTGTGAGAGGGGAATCGATGTGCTTTGATTACAGCTTGGTAGTTGTAGTCTGTAAAATTAAAAAGCATGTGTGTGTGAAGTATCCAAACAATGACACCTTCATTTCATTATGGCTGCTTTAGCAAAACACCTTAAGCTACTGTGTAGTGGGTCCCATTTAGAAGTGGCTACTTCATTCACGCTTTCCTTGACTCATGGAGCTGCGTGAATGTTATTACAACTTTTCGCCACGATATGACCGTTTAAGTTGATACTGTAAGGCGTAAGCCATTGGTTTCCAAAAGAGATTTTATTTGTGTCGCCAGCATAGCCTATTGACAATTTATGTTGTAAATAGGCCTACCTTATAATCCTACCTGTAGCTTAGGGAAGCTAACAGCTTTCTATTAGGATCTAGTTTGTTAGTTACCGTTTTGTCATAACTCCCTGATGCATTTTTGCATTTAGAATAGCCAGAGCGTGTATATCTCAATCGGAAAATTAAACAATATCGGGTGCCTATGGACTAGGCTGGGTGAACCCAGGCTGATCTGCCCGCTATTTATTTTTTGATTTCTTAAAAGATTGAGCTTGGTCTGATGAAAGCCAGACTAGCCATGGACCTCAGTTAAACAATGCAAGGGAACATGAATCAGCCTATATTTGCACGAACAATAACGGACAAAAGCTCTTCAACTTTGGCCCGTTAAAATGTGTATGAACAGTCTAGCGACGCATTTCATCAAGGCCCATTTGGACATGTCAGTTATTTGCACCACTGGTTAGATGTAAAACAGCATTTCGTTTCAGACTAGGCTACTGTTACTTAATTTGTGCATTAACAATAACGTTTCAGACTACTGTTACTTAATTTGTGCATTGACAATAAAAGTATTACATGAACTAAAGATGACACAAATCTTATGTAGAAGAAGAAACATTCACAAAAAATCCATCCATCCAAAAATGACCTTTGTTTTTGATAGCTGTTGAAAACGGCATGGAACTGACAGAGATGTTTTTGTTTATAAATACATAAAAATAAATAAATAAATAACATTATGCTGATACCTTTTGCTTTTCCCAAATACAATGTAGCCTACAGGTGTAAGTGACCTTTCATCAATCCAGTTGCAATGGATGAACTGTGATGAACTGCCCTACTTGTGATTGTTTAGAGATTTTAAAGGTTTTATAACAATGCTACATCTTCTTTGGCTATTCTACAATCTATTCACCTTTTCAGCACCAGTAGGCTACTTTCAGTGCAGCACACACACACTCAGGCATGCCAAACAAGCATACACAAAAGTTTCAAGAGTGGGGGATGGAGTAAAATATGGAGACAAATTGAAGTGTGATTTATTTTCGCGGAACGGATGTACAGGACTGAGCGGCGGTCATATTTTGTACCGCTATGCGGTACATCTAGTTGATATTGGTGTGGACACGTCCTTCGGACCCCACGCAAATCTACGCCCATGCCTGGTACCTACAAAGGCGAATTTGGTATGAATATCTATATATATTCTGAAAGTACATTTTATAAGGATTTCATTTCACCCCCTTTTAAATATGCACAACTTATTGTTTTCACAGCCACACAATTTGAAGTTCAACAGTGTGTGTCAACGGCAGGCCTGTGACTCGGTACAGAGTTAGTATGGCCTGGTACCTACAAAGGCGAATTTGGTATAAATATATATATATATATATATATATATATATATATATATATATATATATATATATATATATATTTATACCAAATTCGAGAGTATATATATATATATATACTCTTAAAGTACATGCTATAAGGATTCCATTTCACACCCCTTATGCACAACTTTTATCAGGCACACAATTTTATTTCAGCACTTGGCAATAAGGTAGAACAAATTATATTGGTGTAGAAAAAATATTGCATTCTAAAGTGTATTTTAGATTTAAATGTCTTATTTAATTATTTTCTAACTTTACTTATACTATACAGTTTTAAATTAATAATTTTCGTCTTCATGAATTGAAAAAGTAATGAATATGTTCTGACTTTTATTTTGAAGGATTCGCGAATGGCGGCCCTATTGGAATTTTCTTTACTGTCGCTAGTTTCACACTACTTGTGCATATGGTGGATACGTTTCTGTCTAATATAATTATTCTAATTTGTTTTGTTTTGTTTTTGTTTTGTTTATTTTGAATTAACATAAGCCTAGACTTTATGACGTTCATGGTATTACACACTCCTGTACAGTTGGAGGCGGTATACTTAAAAAAAAAAAAAACTGCCATGAAACAGAAGAAGAAGTTTCTGTCTAATACGATCGATTTCCTGAAATTCACTAGGCTACTTTATCAAAGAACGAAGCGTGTGTATCCGAGTTAACAGAACAGGCTTACTTTCACCTCTACTGTTTCAGTAGTTAATCGGTCCAACAATGTCATCTTGGCAGAGGTTAATCTCAAGAAGGCATCACTTTCAAGCTGTGTCAATGCAGGCTCAGATGGTATGGTCATACACACGCATTTGGTCACATCGGACCCGACATGTCAGCACCGGAGTATCAACACGAAGTGACTTTTTAAAAAGTAAGATTACTGTCTTAGAAGTTAGCATTAGCTGCTAAGCTTAAACGGTCAGAACCAGCTGCTAAGTAATACAAGGCACTAGACTGTAACGTTAGCCTTATGGTTGGCTGTATGGTTGTAGGCTATTCTACTAGCTGCATCTTTCCCAACCTTGGGGTCGGGACTCGGGAATGGAAGTTATTGTAGGGTGACCAGACGTCCCCGTTTTCGGTGACCTGTCCCCGGCTGGAGCTGTCCCCGGAAAAGACCCCGGTTTTCACTGTGACTGACAGACCCGAAATTGGAATAAAAAAAAGAAAGAAAGCACTGACCAAACGTACAGTTGCGCACCCTTCACGCACAGGCTCAAGCCAGTCAAAGCAAGCGGTCAGCTCAGACCTCAGAGATGTTCTAGAATGCCCATATGTCTGGTAGGCTATTTCTATTGGTAGAATCTTTGAAAGGAAACCACTTGTGCGGGGGAATTATTAAACTATTCATCACGAACGTGCCAGCTGCTCAAGTCCAGGTTAAAATTGCGGAGTAGCCTACTCGTCACACAGATAGCATACATATCATACGCAGATATCACATGAACGGTCAGAATCTAAGCTTTCCAATTATATTAGCGCCAAGTTGCTGTGATAAATGGTTCGCGAGAAAATTAACAATGAACTTATGTAACAACTCTAGCGTAGGCCTACAACAAGCCGTTCCTGACTCCGGTTTTGAAATTGCAACAAATTTCTACATGGTCTCCAACTTTGGGCCAAAATTATAATGTAGGCCTATTCTCATGTAAACTATTTATGTCCGTACAAAATTATTTGTAAATTGTTTAGCTAGAGTAGGCCTATCCCACCATAATGGTTGTCATTTGCCAGATTCCAGACAATCACCTACAAATATCAACGTAGCCTATATTTCTACTGGCATGCTTCCTAATGACAAAAATATAAAGGGGAAAAAAATCAAGAGACGTGAGTTATTTTTTCTTGATATAAGACTGACAATAGGCCCTATTAGGCTACATAAGACAAATAGTATCACATCATACATTCTCAGATATGGGTATAGCACAGACTGTCCTGAAAAAAAGAAGATACAGTAGGCAATACAATGACCAAGATAACTAGCTAGATTAACTATCTGAACAACACGGCCACTAGGATATAATTTCATGGAGTGCTGAAATGTAGCCAATACTATTTTGGACATTTAACTGTGAAACTGTGAAGAAAATATGCTTTGTGGTTGGGCAATATCATAACTTATTGCAATATTATAATTATTCCACCTGTGTGTGCATGGTTAAAATTCTGAAGTGCAAGTTTAGGCTACAGCACAAATATTTCCATCCATAGATAATGAAGTCTAACCTCTGAATTTATTTTCAAAGTGCACCAGATTGATGCATTTAAACGTTAAAATATACCAACTTTTCTTACGGGGGAGCATGCCCCCGAACCCCCCTAGGGGGACTTGTGGACTAATGCAGCTCTAGTGACGCCCCTGGGACAGTGTCCCCGTTTTAAGTTTACAAAGATTAAAATATTACATGTTTTACGCTTCTCCCCGAATTTTGTCTCAGAAATCTGGTCACCTTAAGTTATTGGGGTCGGCTGAGATACTGAGTATCTTACAAAATGACCAGGATGACATACAAATTATGATATTCAAGTTAACAAATCCATCACAATCAAGCTAGGCCTAGCTCTACATAAAAATAAACTTAAACAGCCTGTGAGATATTTGATGGACGTAATCATGCTTGATCAACGTTCAAACAAAGTAGCAAAACAAGGGAGCAAAGTTAGCCAAACATATGAATAGCTAAGCTTGCTAGGACATTTGGTGGAAATTTAAAGTAGGCCTACCGATCTCGACTGGATGATACTACAGCAGAGATGCGATCTCTCTCACAACATGTTCTGAATAATTGGGGTCGCCAATCTTTTGTGACATCAAAATAGGGTCACCCATAGGTTTACATAGGCTAGATATGTGACCTCTATTCTATGGGTGACCCTATTTTGATGTCACAAAACATCAAAATACCAGTGACCAGTGTGGCAAGGCTAATTTCACGTCAGTTAACCATGGTTTTGTTGTGTATTGAAGGCAAATTAATAATGGCGAAATTCAGAAACGTAACATTACTCATGTAGTCACTTTATTATAATAGTATTGATACTGTATCAACCTGTCATCTATTTGAAGGTAGGCCACTAGTGCAGTGCCCGTTCAATCATGCCATTCCTGTAGAAAACCCGAAGCCCAATTACATCCACACACTTAGGTCTCAAAAAATTCTGAAAAAATTACCAGGTGTACCTATGTTACCCAGGAGACACACTGTAAAATTACTTTTATGTAAGATCAGAACACAACAGACAGACTGAGGAAGTCATTTGTCCCCAGGGCCATTGAACTGTTCAATGCTTCACTTAAGGGAAGAGGAAAGATAGACTTCTCCGCATAGTCTGTCTACCTCTTCACCCCCTCCATGTTTGGATACTGTCTGTCCACTAGCCACTTTTTACCACTGTCTTACTGCCTCACTGTTTGCGTGCTATATTAGCACATATGCATAACCCCTCCCTCCATGCCACAGCCGAATTGTGGCCACACTTATACCTTTTCTTTATATATATATTATTATATATATATATATATATTATGTAACCCCTTCTTAACGGGTGTGTGCATAGGCACTCGCTACAATACATAACACAATGGCGGAAACAAGATCCTGAAGGTCTCAGCGGTAGAATGGTGAGCTGGCTGAGATTCCTGAATACCAGTAGGCTAACAATTACAGACAATAAATTCAATAGCGCGGTGCCTCCACTGTAAAAATACTACACTTACCCTATAGCTCGTGTATAGTGTATTCCTACAGAATTTAAATAATCAATGTGAAAATAATACTCAGACTAGTGGTGAATGTAGTTAAATGAATTGCCAATACACCCTGGAAATAATGTAATATAATAATCATATGTTTATTTAATAATAATAGCTACGTCGTAAACGTGACAACCAAAAAGCTGACAACTGTCAGCGAGTGAACAATTCATTCGAACGTTGACGTTAAGGTTAACAGACTTTAGCTAAAGGTTGGCCAGTCCTGACTCAGAGGAATGGGAGCCAGCTATGTCCCAGCTAGCCGAGGAATGCGACTCCGGTGGAGGATGTTGCTTCAGTCAGCCCGCACACCTCAACAGCAGCAGCGGGTAGTTGGCGGTTGGCACTCTGGTGGGCTCAGCACCGGAGGCAAAACGCAGTCGTGCCTGGGAGGTCTGGCTCCAGTGGGCCCAGCACCGGAGGCAAATCGAGTCCGTCTCCGAAGGAGAATGCAACAGGAGCTAGCAAGTGAGCAGGATTAACCTGACCCTCGCCAGATGAATTTCGTTCCGCTTAGCTCCGCCTAGCTTCACTCACATCCATCTGGGACCTCTTCCATTGAGAATGATTTCTGCAACCGACTTAATGGTTCAGCCAATCAGGACGCAGGGCGGGAGTTTCATAGATGTGACGTAGTGGAGAAGCGACCGTGAGACACGTCACGGGTTGGCTTCGATGTGAGTGGTTGAAGTAGCACGTCAATAGATGCGGGCAAGTGGCTTATTCAATCATATGCAAGCATTTTTTGATTAGGCCCAGCCTTCTGAAACACCATTCCAATGGATCGGTTCCAGATGGATGAGTGGAGCTAGGCGGAGCGAAATTCATCTGGCGAGGGTCAGGTTAGGTCAGGATGGCTTCAGCTACAAAATAGCACTGAACAAATAGCTAGCGGAAAGTCTGACCAGCACTTGACCGGTAACTTAAGAGAAAATCTAAGGAGTAAACAAGTACAGTACGATGCACCGATGTTACGGAGTAAGTGGGCCTATGAACTTGTCCAATGGTCTCCACAAACTACAGGCAGCAAAGTATCCTCTCTCTCTCCAGTGCAAAACTCGGACCGGGACTGATGAGCCTTCTCCTCTCTGAGGAGATGGAACCTTCACATTCCCCGCGATTTCGCGGGCATAATCAAATAACAAATAATCATTGCCTGAGTATAAAATTCAAATAAAAACAAACAAACATTTGATTGGTTGACATGTACAGTATTCCAACACAAAATAACCATGACAAACCCAAAGCATTGTGGTCATTGTAGTGACAAAAAATACTACACTGTTACTACACTGTTTTTAGAATTGATTTAGATTAAATGTTATTTAGTATCATTTGTATTTTAGTATATTTAGTACATTTTATCTTCTACTGTCTTTATTGCTTAGTTGTGTTTTTTATATTATATACTTTTAATTACTTTTTTCTGCTCTTAGTGAATGTGTGTGTGATGTCTGTATGCTACTGAGGCCTTGAATTTCCCCTGGGGATCAATAAAGTATCTATCTATCTATCTATCTATCTATCTATATCTATCTATCTATCTATCTATCTATCTATCTACTTTCCAAGATACAGCCAGTTTTACAGGGGGAGGGGGGTGTCGATTTTGTTCGGCTTCTTTTTTTATGTCAAAGTTCACAAGCCCATAGCGCAAGAACTAAACCATGTAGGAGGCTCAAATTTTGCATGCTGGTACATAAATAGGAATAGTATGTAGCAAAATAGTCACGTTTGGTCTGAATGATCCTCCATGGTAATAGCTGTCCCTCAAAGTTTTTGGCTGGGCTCTGTTTAGGCCTTCAGAAGACATATTTGTACTCAACATAGGCTCTTGATTTATTTTCCTTACTGAGATAAGTAGAAACACTCTCACAAAAAGCAATGAACAGAAAATAAATTCCTTCAGGGTCTGAACAGCAGACCTCACAAGTCTGGTTCTCATTTTCAGAGCATCCAAACACCTTGTGGGAATATACAAAGATTTTTTTAAATATTTTTTCTTTATTCTCCATGATCCCTTCTTTTTAACAACACACTGAACATGGGCAAAATGCACCATTGAGATCAATATGTTTTGTATAGAGTTACCACAGGTTACAGGTAAGGGTTAAACAACCTGCCTATCAAGATCCATTAAACTTTCTGTCTATCAACATCTATTACACTATCTACATTAAACTAACTAAACTTTTAAACTATCTACTCTGTCTCAACTTTCTATCCATTCATCCTCTTCAAACCATTCACTCATCCACCCATTAAACTATCTATCAACATCCATTCAACTTTCTGTCTATCAACATCCATTACACTATCTCCATTCAACTTTTAAACTATTTACTCTGTCTCAGGCTTTAAGCATACAATCTGGCTCTCTTAAGACTACAGATCCTGTTCAACTATTTCCTCTGCCCACAACTGTTTCAAAATAAATGTCCTCACTACAATAATTCACTATTAAAAAACTATTTAAACTACTCAACTATTTAATTGTTCAGCCATTTCAACTGTCAGTTGTCAACTATGACTATCAACTATGACTCCCATCAAATGTTTCCTCTGCCCACAACTGTTTACAAATAAAAGTTTGTTTTGCATTTTATGTTAATATATGTTTGTCAT
The DNA here is from genome assembly GCF_017589495.1 of Alosa alosa. Lineage (NCBI taxonomy): Eukaryota > Metazoa > Chordata > Actinopteri > Clupeiformes > Clupeidae > Alosa > Alosa alosa. The sequence goes on along the minus strand of NC_063194.1, from coordinate 112,668 downwards.
TTTCATGCACTGGTAATTTCCTCGAAATTACATTTTCTAGTTGAACTATACATATTTGTATAATTTCAGGCCTAGAGCTTCACATGAAAAATATGCGCAAAAAGGCAGCAGCGGCTCTACCAGGTAGTAACTGGAGCCCCTATGAGATGACACCTGGGCTCCCTCCAGAGAGAGTGGATATCTTAATTGTTGGTGGGGGCGTTGTGGGATGGTCGATAGCCTACTGGCTAAAGAGGAGAACAAAACCACGGGACTCTCTTCGAGTGCTAGTTGTGGAGAAGGACCCTACGGTAAGCATTTTTCCAACCTGCATACATAAATTTGAATGAATGAATGGATATAATAAAATTCATTGTTTGTTTTTCTACCTACTATTCTGCTTTAGTATGCCCAGGCCTCTACTGTGTTGTCAGCTGGAGGAATTCGGCAACAGTTTTCTTTGGCAGAGAACATACAACTCTCCCTAGCATCTGCTGACTTCTTGAAGAATATCAATGTAATGCAGATTATTTTACACTGTTTCTGTAATGCAGATTATCTCAATACTCAAATGCAATGTTGTGCCAGAAGTCAGAATTGTCTTTCACTGTTATTTCATATTGTGCAGGATCATCTTGGTGTCCTCAATGAAGATCCTGTGGACTTGCAGTTCAACCACTCAGGGTACCTCTTCATAGCAAGTGAAAAGGGGGCACATGTTATGGAAACAAACTATCAGACCCAAAGGTAGGGGTTGTTTTTTAACCATTGGGGCTTTTACGTGATTGACACGTTCTGGCATTTTAATTAGTCAAATTAGCAGTTTGAAACTATGACGGACCAAAATGACTTTAGCATGACAACATAAGCTTCAATTTGATATGATTGGTTAAGGGGTTTAAGGCGATACTTGAAGATGAGTCATGAAAAAATAGTATCACTTCAAGTCGGAATATTTGACGTGGACAGCCGGACGCCACCTACACTTCATTGGAGTTTACCTCAACTGGAAACCACACAGCTGGATAAACTGAGGTAATATATGTTTTTACATCAGTTCTAGTTATGGTTTATCTTCATTTGTAGTCCTAATATCATGTTATTTGACAGTAATATGCTTTCTCATCAGCGTCAACATTATGGCATAGCAAACTTTAGCTAACTGCATTACTCTGAACTGCTTGCAATATTCTTATTTGCTTTTGATGTCAGTTATTTTCATTTGACAGTTTCATTTAAAAACCTGTTATAACCTGTAAGTAAGTTTGTTTTCTAGTACCAATGTGCTTGTTAGGTAAGTCATGTATAGCATACAGTACCAAAGCTGAATAAATCCATGGACGTTACCATGGAAGTTACGTTCTCTGACATGAAAAAAAAGTTGATTGATATTTCTATTCCTCTCAATATAGAAAACATGAAATCACATACTCGGTCAATATTGCATTTCAGCAGATAGTTACTACGTCTTTATCTTGATGCTAGTCAGTCAATCAGATTTAGGGTAGCTAAACCCACGTGTAATAAAATTACTTTTCATACTTACAAATATTTTGAGTTACTCAGAATGCTTCAATAGTTTAGGCTACCTCTTCTTGTTTCTGCAGTTTTGTGATTTTATTTTTGATTTTAATAAAGGTATTATATTTGTATGATTTTGCTGTTGTTTCAGGTGAAGGATGACAAGACCTACACAGACCTTCTTGCAAGCCTGAAGAGGAAGAGGTAGCTGACTGCTGATGAGATTGCGCTCAAAATGCTGAAGACCATGAGGGGATGGAAGAAGAAGGTATAGATTTAGGTGGCATGACTAGGGTGGTGCAGACTGCCACTAAAAACACTGTGTGAAATAGACTTTTTATGTTATTCTTCACTCACGTTATTGTCTCAGACGTGGTTTTACCAACCGGAAGGGGTGGGAGCTGTGCTTAGTAGGCTGTCGTATGCAAACAGTGTGGGAGAAGAGACCCCAGAAGAGTTTAACAGGTTTCTCCATAATATCCATTGCTACTGGGGAACCAAGTCTCTGCAGGGATCATGGGCCAATTGTTTATGTTGTAATCGTTTTAAGGCAATATTGGCTGTTCTGCATGTAGTAGATCCAGCTACAGAAAACAATCGAGATCGTCTTAGGAAACTGCATTATTTGATAGATCACCTCAAAAATAATGTCATGAGGTGGCTTAGAATAGAAGGTAATGTCTAAGCCAGGGGTCGGCAACCCGCGGCTCCGGACCCGCATGCGGCTCTTTGATCTCTCTGATGCGGCTCAGCTTTTGAAATGAATTAATGAGTATTTAATTAAAATGTATTTTATTTTAGTTTGTTCATTTTCAAAATGTAATATTGTAAGTATATCTGAGTAATTTAGCCTATATGACTTTCCACCTCACTTGACTGCGTAACCCTAGCTGCACAAAATTGTTACCAAAGATCCTTGATTACTCCGCTTTAACCCTCTCTGTTGTTACATTCGCGGTTCGTTGCCATGTCAGTATCAAACAAAATCACCGATTTCCCTCCATTTCAGTCAACGAGAACACTTTAATTGTTATTGTTGATGTGTGTGCTTGCTGTAGGCTAGATAAGGAAAATGTCAAAAAGGAAACGTCAGCGACCACAGCTTGTGAGCACGAACACAAGGCTGAAATAGGAACGTTTCCATCCGAAGACTGATTCTGAAACGCCCGTCATATATCGCACACTGCAACGAGTTAGTAGCCTATTGCTGTGTTAACCCTGTTCGGTTCCACTTGCATGTGAGAAATCTTTCTCACATATGAAAAATATAAAGACAATCCTGCGCTCACGTTTAAGGTCAATTCCGCGCAAAACTGTCACACCCATAACGCCAACACAATGCCATGATATTTAGCTGGTGTTATGGATATGACAGTTTTGCGTGGAGTTGCCCTTAAATGGTGACAGCCTCTTCACCTCACTGAATATGAGCCAGCCAGACTCCTAGGCCATCACCAAATCTAATCTCTGGTAGGCCTAATGTTCAATTTCAAATTACATGTCAACGGAAATTGAGTGTTGTGTTGTTAACTATGATGTTACTTTGCAGACAAAGGACACTGGAAAAATAGGGGGTGGTGTTACTTACATGGGAAGCTTAAGGCCTATACTTTTGTCATTCCACTTTACATTTCAAGTTACTTGCACATTAAAACTAGTAGAAAATGTAGGCTATTTAAATATCCTCTGTTGAATGTAAGTAAATGTACATTAAATATCCAAACTATTTTCTTGTAACCGTCTTTATGTGGCTCTTCTGAGATTAAACAAATTTGGTCAAACAAATTTGGTCAAAGTGGCTCTCCAGGCAAAAAAGGTTGCCGACCCCTGGTCTAAGCAGTACAGTGGAAGGACACTTGCCTAAGTAACCTGCCTGTCCAATTTGCACAATGTGGATGATTTGACTGATGCATGTAGACTAGTGAAGAACAATTCAGTTTGGGACAAAAGACCTGTAAGTCGGCCTATTGATAGAAGTCACAGACTTATCAGTAAATGATATAAATATGTCTGATCATCATTGTGTATCTTTTAATATTGTACTACATACTCCAAAAATTCATCCCGAAATTGCAATCAAATCGCGACTCTTGGACATTAGAGCAGAACAGCAGTTCATAGCTCTTATAGACTCCATAAATTTAGATATTTTACATCATCCCATTGATCAAATGGTAGAGGCTCTTAATCGTGAATTAGGCGCTCTGCTTGACAGAGTGGCACCCTTAAAGACTAAAAAAAGGCCCTGTAGCAAACTGACACCTTGGATGAACGAAAATATCCATGATCTAAAAAGATCATGTAGGAAAGCTGAGAGAACATGGAGAAAAACTAAGTTACAGGTTCACCGTGCCAATCTAAAAAAGAAAAAAATTGCAAATTATAATAGAGCTATTCGAATGAGAGGAGGAACCACTTCTCTAAGGTAATTGCTGAAAACAGTGGAAACTCTAGGGTGTTGTTCTCTACCATTGATAGGCTATTGCATCAAACACCTTTTGATACACTCAGTCAGGCATCCTCTCTAAGATGCTAAGAATTTGCAGACTTCTTCAAAAACAAAGTCATTTCTATAAGGGAGGCTATTGGTAACACAAGTAATATGTTTGATAGTACACCCAAAAACAGCCCCCAAAATTAAGGTCCTTTAGCACTATTACTCAATCTGAGCTTGGTAAAATTATAACTCAAACCGGCTCCTCAACATGTGTTTTAGATCCAATCCCTACTACATTCCTCAAAAAGTATATGATGGCTTAGCCCTTTTTTTTCTCAAGGTAATAAATACCTCATTAGAAACAGGTATATTTCCAACTGCTTTTAAAACCGCTGTTGTGAAACCTTTACTTAAAAGTCAAAACTTGACCATACCAATCTGAGCAACTACAGGCCTATATCAAATCTATGGCTTTTTGAGCAAAGTACTTGAAAAGTTGTTTGCAATCAGTTAAATACCTTCCTCAACTGAAAACAGTATCCTTGAAAAATTCCAATCAGGTTTTAGATCAAATCACAGCACAGAAACGGCTCTAGTAAAGATAGTCAATGATCTCAGACTAGCTACCGACTCAAACAAAGTCTCAATCCTTATTCTTCTGGATTTGAGTCGCGGCATTTGACACCATTGATCATAGCATCCTAATTCACCGCCTTGGGAAGTGGGTGGGTCTCTCTGATAATGCTCTAAACTGGTTTCAAACCTACATTACTGGCAGAGATTTTTATATCAGTCTAGGAGATCATGTATCTGAAAAACATGACTTGCCTTTTGGTGTGGCCCAGGGAGCTGCCTTGGTCCCCTGCTATTTTCTCTATATATGCTCCCATTGGGAAGCGTCATAAGTCAGCATAATGTAAACTTCCACAGCTCACGCAGATGATACCCAATTGTATCTTTCTGTGGAGCCAACTAACCCAGATGGCCTTTGCTCCCTCACTGCATGCCTAACCTCCATTAATCAGTGGATGAGCAAAAACTTTTTGAAACTAAATGATGACAAAACAGAGGTACTTCTGGTTGGACCAAAACTAAAGCGAGATATTATTCTTAGTAATCTGGGGAACTTGGCACACCAGGTCAAACCAAAAGTAACAAGCCTCGGTGTCATCTTAGATGCAGAGTTAAGTTTTAAGCCCCATATCAGTAAAGTTACTCAGACAGCCTATTTCCACTTGAGAAACATTGCCAAAGTGCGGCCCTTTTAACTCAACAAGATGCAGAAAAACTAATTCACGCCTTTATCACTAGCAGGTTAGACTACTGCAATGCACTTTTCACTGGTCTTCCCAAAAACATCTAAAGAAATTGGCACTCATACAGAACTCTGCGGCTAGACTTTTAACTAAGACTAAGAAGAGAACACATCACCCCTGTGTTGGCTGAACTGCACTGGCTCCTATTTCCTATAGAATTGATTTTAAGGTTATGTTAATTACTTACAAAGCTCTGAATGGCATAGCACCTTCATATATCTCTGAGCTTTTAATATCTTATCAACCACAAAGGAAACTTAGATCATCAATTCTAATCTTTTTAATCGTACCCAAAGTGCTCCACAAACAAAGTGGAGAAGCTGCGTTTATCCATTATGCCCCTGGATGGAACACCCTGCCTCTGTACATCAAGCAGGCGAGTTCAGTAAATATTTTTTAAAAGATCTAAAACATACCTGTACAGGAAAGCTTTTAGTTAACTCATCTTATCCTGTAGACTACATTTTCAGATTATTCTACATCTGCTACTATTGGAGGGCAGCCAGCCAGAAACAGATGGGCTCCCCTATTAAGTCAGGTTCTGCTCAAGGTTTCTTCCTGGAATATGGGAGTTTTCCTTGCCACAGTTGCCATATGGCGTGCTTGTGGGGGGTAAGAGGGTTAAGGCTGCCAGTCTTATGGCGTCATTTTATATTTTTTGATATGTTGCTGAGTATAACATAAACAGCAAAGAAAAGTGATTGATAATGACTGACTGTCTATTATTGTGTTACATGCTTCAAATGTAAAGCACTTTGAGCTGCATTCTGTGTATGAAAGGTGCTATACAAATAAAGCTTTATTATTATTATTATTATTATTATTATTATTATTATTATTGTGTTTAGTGATTACAACAAATAGGGGGCGTTGACCAAATTGTGACATATTGTGTACTCCAAAAGATGCAGAAGTGGTGGAAAACACTTTTTCTCCACTTTGTGGACATTGCCATTGTCAGTATTTTCTTATTATTTCAAGTTTGGCAGCACAATGCAGAATCTGGTGTTGAAGCTAGGTTTGGTTAACCTGACCCTAGCCAGATGAATTTCGCTCCGCCTAGCTCCACTCATCCATCTGGAACCGATCCATTGAAGTGTTGCTTCAGAAGGCTGGGCCTAATCAAAAAATGCTTGCATATGATTGAATAAGCCACTTGTCCGTCATCTATTGACGTGCTACTTCAACCACTCACATCGAAGCCAACCCGTGGCGCTAATAACAGTCTCACAGTCGCTTCACGCTTAGGTCACATCTATGAAACTCCCGCCCTGCGTCCTGATTGGCTGAACCATAAAGTCGGTTGCAGAAATCACTCTCAATGGAAGAGGTCCCAGATGGATGTGAGTGAAGCTAGGCGGAGCTAAGCGGAACGAAATTCATCTGGCTAGGGTCAGGTTAAGGTTTGGTAACTTTCGAGAAAATCTATCACGACAGCTGGCAGGTAACTTTCGAGAAAATCTATCACGACAGCTGGCAGGCATTTCCGTCGAAATTTCAGCCTCGCCTTCAGCTGCTCCAATTACTACTCTGTCACATTTCCATCAATTACATATCCCTGTACAGGAGGAGCCACAGAAAAATTGTTGGCTTTGTTATAAGAAAAACTTACATAATAAAACTAAAATAGCTTGTAACTAAAATAGTGAAACAGTAGGCGACTTTGTTTTATTGGTAAACAAAATTGCTGTCAGATTTGCCATTCTGCAGAAGGGGATGCGTTTCGTAATGAGTCTTCTGTGTTCAACCTTCGGGTTCCCCACCCCACCCTTCCCTACCCTCCTCTGTGTGACTGTGTGTGTTAGTTTGTGTGTATGTGTATTAAGGATATTCCAATTCAGTTTTTTTTTTGTTAAATAACCCACAAATTGCTGAACGTGTCATACACTCTATATGTTTCTCTATCTTGTAGGGAAATATCCCTGCTGAAAAAAACAGCTAGAAACCAACTTATGCTGGTAGCTGGTTTTAGCTGGTCTTTGCTGGTTTTCTTCCAGCTCTTGCTGGTCTTTGCTGGTGTAGCTGGTTAGGCCACCAGCTGAATATGCTGGCCTGACCATCTGAGGAAGCTGGTCATGCTGATTTGACCAAGTCAAGTCAAGTCAAGTCAAGTTTATTTATATAGCACATTTCATACACAGAGGTCATTCAATGTGCTTTACATAAACAAAACCAAACGATAATAACAAATAAAAGCATAGAAGGGCAATATAGTCAAAGAATAGTTAAAAGGTAAAGATCATAATAAAAAAAAAAACATAAAACACAAGGTAAAATCATTTAAAAATAAAGAATAATTAGTAAGCAAAAACAAAGGCAAAAGTAGTAAAAAAAGTAATAAAAAAGACAAAGTAGAATAATTATCGAGGCAGATTCAGAATTTGTAACTTCGGCACAGTTAGCAGAAAGCGTCTGAGAACAGTTTGGTCTTAAGTCTAGATTTAAAACTGGCTACAGTTGGGGGCCTTTTTAATGTCATCCGAAAGTTGGTTCCACAGCTGGAGCGATAGCAGCTAAAAAGCTGCTTCACCATGTTTAGTTCTAACTGTAGGTTTTACTAGCAGGTTTTTCACCTGGGACCTGAGAGGACGAGAAGGTGTGTACTACTGAAGCATGTCTGATAAGTATTTAGGTCCTGCTCCATTTACTGATTTATAAACAAGCAATAGTGCTTTAAAGTCAATTCTGTGACTTACTGGAAGCCAGTGCAAGGACTTAAGAATTTGAGTAATGTGGTCAGTTCTTTTAGTTTTTGTTAGAGTCCTAGCTGCTGCATTTTGTATCACCTGAAGCTGTTTAATAGTCTTTTTAGGAAGGCCTGTGAACAGTCCATTGCAGTAATCAACCCTGCTGGAGATAAATGCATGAATGAGTTTTTCTAAGTCATGTTTTGACATCAGCCCTCTGAGTTTGACAATATTTTTGAGGTGGTAAAAAGCTGATTTAGTTATCGCTTTCATGTGGCTGTTGAAATTTAGATCACTGTCAATGCCTTTTGGTGTGGCCCAGGGGAGCTGCCTTGGTCCCCTGCTATTTTCTCTATATATGCTTCCATTGGGAAACGTCATAAGTCAGCATAATGTAAACTTCCACAGCTACGCAGATGATACCCAATTGTATATCTCTGTGGAGCCAACTAACCCAGATGGCCTTTGCTCCCTCACTGCATGCCTAACCTCCATTCATCAGTGGATGAGCAAACATTTTTTGAAACTAAATGATGACAAAACAGAGGTACTTCTGGTTGGACCAAAACTAAAGCGAGATATTATTCTTAGTAATCTGGGGAACTTGGCACAGCAGGTCAAACCAAAAGTAACAAGCCTCGGTGTCATCCTAGATGCAGAGTTAAGTTTTAAGCCCCATATCAGTAAAGTTACTCAGACAGCCTATTTCCACTTGAGAAACATTGCCAAAGTGCGGCCCTTTTTAACTCAACAAGATGCAGAAAAACTAATTCACGCCTTTATCACTAGCAGGTTAGACTACTGCAATGCACTTTTCACTGGTCTTCCCAAAAAACATCTAAAGAAATTGGCACTCATACAGAATTCTGCAGCTAGACTTTTAACTAAGGCTAAGAAGAGAGAACACATCACCCCTGTGTTGGCTGAACTGCACTGGCTCCCTATTTCCTATAGAATTGATTTTAAGGTTATGTTAATTACTTACAAAGCTCTGAATGGCATAGCACCTTCATATATCTCTGAGCTTTTAATATCTTATCAACCACAAAGGAAACTTAGATCATCCAATTCAAATCTTTTAATCGCATTTCCAAAGTGCTCCACAAACAAAGTGGAGAAGCTGCGTTTATCCATTATGCCCCCAAACTATGGAACACCCTGCCTCTGTACATCAAGCAGGCGAAGTTCAGTAAATATTTTTAAAAGATCTGAAAACATACCTGTACAGGAAAGCTTTTAGTTAACTCATCTTATCCTGTAGACTACATTTTCAGATTATTCTACATCTGCTACTATTGAGGGCGCAGCCAGCCAGAAGCAGATGGGCTCCCCTATTAAGTCAGGTTCTGCTCAAGGTTTCTTCCTGGAATATGGGAGTTTTTCCTTGCCACAGTTGCCATATGGCGTGCTTGTGGGGGTTAGAGGGTTAAGGCTGCCAGTCTTATGGCGTCATTTTCTATATTTTTTTGATATGTTGCTGAGTAGATCATAAACAGCAAAGAAAAGTGATTGATAATGACTGACTGACTATTATTGTGTTACATGCTTCAAATGTAAAGCACTTTGAGCTGCATTCTGTGTATGAAAGGTGCTATACAAATAAAGCTTATTATTATTATTAATACACCAAGATTTTTAACAGTATCCTTTGCCTTCAACCCTTTTGTGTCAAGGAGAGTGGCAACCCTAAGTCTTTCCTCATTTTTACCAAATATAATTACTTCAGTTTTTTCTTTGTTCAGCTGAAGAAAATTTTGAGACATCCAGGTGTTGATTTGTTCTATACACTGACACATAGATTCAAGAGGACCATAGTTGTTTGGTGATAGAGCTAAGTAAATTTTTGTGTCATCTGCATAGCTATGATATGAAATCAAATTATTTTCAATGATTTGTCCAAGTGGGAGCATATAGAGGTTGAATAATAGTGGCCCCAAGATCGACCCCTGGGGAACACCACAGGCCAAGGACGTTGGTGTTGAGGTACAGTTTCCGATGGCAACAAAGAAGCTCCTTTCTTGTAGATATGATTTTAGCCAGCTGATAACTATGCCTGTAAATCCAACCCAGTGTTCTAGTCTGTGTAGTAAAATATTGTGATCAACAGTGTCAAATGCTGCACTAAGGTCCAGTAGCACTAGGACTGATGTTTTACCTGAATCTGTGTTGAGGCGTATGTCATTGGAAACTTTAATGAGAGCTGTTTCAGTGCTGTGATTTGCCCGAAAACCAGACTGAAAGTAATCAAAATACCCATTTGATGTTAGGAAGGTGGTTAATTGATTAAAGACTACTTTTTCAATAATTTTGCCAATAAAAGGTAGATTGGATTATTCCAGGTTATTCTTCTTGAGAAGTGGCTTTACAACAGCTGTTTTCAGTGACTTAGGAAAAGTGCCAGACAGCAATGATACATTTACAATTTGAAGGACATCCGCCGCTATGAGGTGAAAAACAGTTTTGAAGAAATTGGTAGGCAGAGTGTCTAAGACACATGTGGAAGGGCTGAGATTCTGTACCGTTTTTTCAAGTGTTTCGTAGTCTATCAAGCTGAACTCTGACATCAAGTTGAGTTTCCCTCTGTTTGTTGCTGGAAGTTCAGGTTGTTGAATTTGTAATTGAGCAGATATGTTGAGTCTGATTTTGTCAATTTTACCTTTAAAAAAAGATGAAAACTCATTGCATTTATTAGTTGAGAGAAGTTCGGGCTAATTGTGAGGGGGGGGGGATTTGTTAACTTATCAACAGTTGAAAATAGAATCTGAGTGTTATTTGAACTTCTTTTGATAATGTTAGAAAAAGAAAGACTGTCTTGCTTTGCATATTTCAGAGTTATATGTCGCGGAGCATCTCTTTATGGATTTCATAGTGGATCTGAAGTTTGTATTTACGCCATTTTCTTTCAGTCTTCCTACACTCTTTTTTTAGAAGTTTAACTGCTGGATTTTGCCTCCATGGTGCTTTCTGTTTGTCCTTAACTTTCTTGAATTGTAATGGAGCAATGTCATCCATAATGTTTGCCATTTTTGCATTAAAGTGATCAAATAAGTCTTCAGAGTCTGACAGTTGACTTGACTTTAGTGAAAGTGCTTGCTCAAAGAGAGCACTTGTCTGATCATTTATGATTCTCCTTTTTACCATCATAGCTGTGTTTTGAGTGTGTGGGGACATAGACACATCAAAGAACACGCAAAAATGATCAGATAAGGCCAGGTCTTTAACAGCTGTAGAGACATCGAGACCCTTTGTGATAACAAGGTCGAGGGTATGGCCAAGAGAGTGTGTTGGCCCCTGTACATGCTGTGTTAGGGAGAAAGTATCGACCAGCCTGTCGGATGGGATACAGCTGGTGCAGGATGGTCATGCTGGTGACCAGCCTGTCAAGCTTGACATTGTTGGTGTAAGATGGTCATGCTGGTTTGCTAGAATGACCAACATAAGCTGGCATGGCCAGTTAAACCAGCAGTGTAGACCAGCAACACCAGCTAAAATTACCATCTTGAGGTGGTGCGAAAAGCAAAACCAGCTGAATTACCATCATAAGCTGAGTAAACCAGCTGAAGGTATGTTTTCGCAAGAGTTTTGCTGGTCTAGCAGGTCAACCATCATAGGGTGGTCAAAACAAGCTGGTCAACCAGTAAACCACTTTAAGCTGGCCAGGCTGTTTTTTTTCAGCAGGGATGATAAAAAAAAACACATTTTTATGTGAATGAAATGAAATCTTGACAAATTTTGGTATACTTTTGTAGAGGATTTTCATAGACTGTTCATTACTATATCAACATTACCATATGTATTTTACATCATTTCATAGAACATGATTTCATGATTACAATGGTATGTGTGTATGTATTATACTCAAGAAATAAGTTTTTTTGTTTGAGGTCATGTGAGAAATAAGGTTTTTTGTGTGAGGAGGGAATGTTCAGGGAGGGAAATCCAGTGAGAACTTATTTTCACACCAGACAACTTCAGGTAAAAAACACAGCAGCTAGGGTTCTCACAAAAACTAAAAGCACTGACAGGAAAATTCTGGTATTTAGCACTTTGAGTCCCTTTTCTGGTTTGTTTTGGATGAATTAGAGTGGTGGACACCGACATTTTGACGATTGGTCCTGTCTCGACTTTTCTGACTCGTTTTGAATCGCCTTTGGCTGCCTAAAGGCATGCACAAACATGTCCTTAAAACAACCCTTAACGTTCGTTTTCAAAACTGTGCAACTCACTGAGTGGTTAGTGGTGTTCGTGGATTATTAAAATCAAATATATCGGCGCAATGTATGATTTCCAGCCGTCTTTTTATATTTGCTATTGTGGAACTAATTTTCAGACACCTAACAAGCGTATAAATTTCCGCTCAATATTTGAGCCTGAAGCATAGACAGTAAAAGAAGGTCTCACGGAAAGACTACAACCACATGTAAACAGCCCCCGTTTCCCTTTCCAGTGGCGCAGTAATATCAACGTGCAATGAGTCTTCCAACAGAAATCAATGGGATTTTACAAAATGCCAAATAAAACACGACAGAAGCTGTATTTTAACTGTCTGGTCGAGGGGATCTCGGGACAGCCGGACTTAGGCTCTACTCTGCGAAAGATCTACCGTGGCCGCCGAGCTGTTGCTGACCTGCGAGCTGCCTTGCCAACTGCAGACTAACGTTAACGGTGAAGAGCTGCATTCTCACGGAGCAACAAACGGTCGCTGTTAAGTAGGGTGACCAGACGTCCCCGGTTTCCGGGGACAGTCCCCGATTTCGGTGACCTGTCCCCGGCTGGAGCTGTCCCCGGAAAAGTCCCCGGTTTTCACTGTGACTGACAGACCCGAAATTGGAATAAAATAAATAAAGAAAGCACTGACCAAACGTACAGTTGCGCACCCTTCACGCACAGGCTCAAGCCAGTCAAAGCAAGCGCTCAGCTCAGACCTCAGAGATGTTCTAGAATGCCCATATTTCTGGTAGGCTATTTCGATTGGTAGAATCTTTGAAATGAAACCACTTGTGCGGGGAATTATTAAACTATTCATCACGAACGTGCCAGCTGCTCAAGTCCAGGTTAAACTAAAATTGCGGAGAAACCTACTCGTCACACAGATAGCATGCATATCATACGCAGATATCACGTGAACGGTCAGAATCTAAGCTTTCCAATGATATTAGCGGCAAGTTGCTGTGATAAATGGTTTGCGAGAAAATTAACAATGAACTTATGTAACAACTCTAAGCGTAGGCCTACAACAAGCGGTTCCTGACTCCGGTTTTGAAATTGCAACAAATTTCTACATGGTCTCCAACTTTGGGCCAAAATTATAATGTAGGCCTATTCTCATGTAAACTATTTATGTCCGTACAAAATTATTTGTAAATTGTTTAGCTAGAGTAGGCCTATCCCACCATAATGGTTGTCATTTGCCAGATTCCAGACAATCACCTACAAATATCAACGTAGCCTATATTTCTACTGGCATGCTTCCTAATGACAAAAATATAAAGGGAAAAAAATCAAGAGACGTGAGTTATTTTTTCTTGATATAAGACTGACAATAGGCCCTATTAGGCTATATAAGACAAATAGTATCACATGATACATTCTCAGATATGGGTATAGCACAGACTCTCCTGAAAAAAGAAGATACAGTAGGCAATACAATGACCAAGATAACTAGCTAGATTAACTATCTGAACAACACTGCCACTAGGATATAATTTCATGGAGTGCTGAAATGTAGCCAATACTATTTTGGACATTTAACTGTGAAACTGTGAAGAAAATATGCTTTGTGGTTGGGCAATATCATAACTTATTGCAATATTATAATTATTTCACCTGTGTGTGCATGGTTAAAATTCTGAAGTGCAAGTTTAGGCTACAACACAAATATTTCCATCCATAGATAATGAAGTCTAACCTCTGAATTTATTTTCAAAGTGCACCAGATTGATGCATTTAAACGTTAAAATATACCAACTTTTCTTACGGGGGAGCATGCCCCAACCCCCTAGGGGACTTGTGGACTAATGCAGCTCTCTAGTGGCCCTGGGACAGTGTCCCGTTTAAGTTTACAAAGATTAAAATATTACATGTTTTACGCTTCTCAACTGAAAATGTCCCCGGATTTTGTCTCAGAAATCTGGCCACCTTACTGTTAAGTCCACCGAATTGCGGATCTACACGATCGCTCAGTACTTTGGACTGTGCTTCCATCATCTCCAGACTGCAGTCTAGCAGGCCTAGCTTCTAAAGTTAACGTTATCTCCAGGCTGCCAGTTAATTCACCGGGTTGGTCAGTTGCTAAAGAACTTGGCATTGCATCGGTTGTGATGACACAGCTCTGTGCGCAGTTTTCACGGATCATCATTGCCCTTGGACATTTTCAGCTGGTTTGGAAATTGGACTAGTTTTAACATCACTTTTTCCCCTTCATATTTTCTTTTTTTTATTTGTTTTGTTGTCTGTCTTGTATGTCTTGGTGTCACGGGTACGCTGGCGACTACGCCGCTCCGTCCGGCATTTTTTGTATTTGTTATTTTTTAAATGTATGTCTTGTCTTGATGTCATGGGCACGCTGGCAACTACATCCGGCATCTTTTGTCTTGTTGTTATGTGTCTTCTTTGTGGAGCGCTTTGGATTGCACTATGTGCATGTTAAATGCGCTTTAAAAATAAATCTGACTTGACTTGACTTATTTCGCTACGCTACTTGTTTTGGAACATCAACGAACACCACTAACCACTCGGTTTTGAAAATTAACGTTAAGGGTTGTTTTAAGGACATGTTTGTGCATGCAGCCACTCTGAAGTAGTCAAAGACGATTCAAAATGAGTCAGAAAAGTCGAGACAGGACCAATCATCAAAATTTAGTTGTCCAACACTCTAGTTCATCCCAAACAAACCAGAAAAGGGACTCAGGGTGCTAAATACATAGAATTTTCTCTATTTTGTAGAGGAATACATAGAATAGAAATACATAGAATTTTCCCTGCAAAAGTCCCTGCACTGGTTTCCAGTAAGTCTAAAACACTGCTGCTTGTTTATAAATTTCTAAATGGAGCAGGACCCAATTACCTATCAGACATTATTCAGCAGTACACACCTTCTAAACCTCTCCGGTCTCAGGAGAACAACCTGTTAGTAAAACCTGCTGGTAGAACTAAACATGGTGAAGCAGCTTTTAGCTGCTATGTGCTTCCGCTCTGGAACCAACTGTCAGACTGAAAAAGTTTTCAATCTAGACTTAGTACCAAGCTGCCTTCTGCTAACTGATCGAATGTACTTCCTATTACTACTGGGTTACAAATTCTGAATATGTCTATTAATTATTCTACCTTGTGCCTTTTCTTTTTTATTATGCTCTTTACATTTTAAACTATTCTTTGACTATTGCCCTTATGGTTTTATTGGCTATTACTGTTTGCGTTTGTTTATGTAAAACATATTGAATGACCTCTGTGTATGAAATGTGCTATATAAATAAACTTGACTTGAACCCTTCATTTTCTATACAAATCATGGGGGAGTTATATGGTGAACGGTTCATTCTATACTTTCATTTTTAAGTTTCAAGTTTATAAATCAGCCTTTTTAAGATTTTGGATTGTCCGTGATTTTATTTTGTTGTATTTGAAAGTATCTTCAAGAAGAAAAGCAATACCAGTGCTGAGCACATCAATGTAAATACTTCAACTGACATCAGACACTACACATGCGTTGTATTTATTGTATGACCAAGGGGAGAGGATGTAATGCTGCATTCCACATGCGACAGAACTTGAAATTGTAAGTGTGATGAAGCTGGAATATGAATGCAAGTTTGAATCATCACGTAGCTTGTTCAGATGAGCCACAAGCTTGCTCTCGTGTTCTAGGCAAGCGTCCAGCACTACTGAGTCAGCTGCTGCCCAGGTGGCATCCATGTTCTTCCCCACAAAGACAAACGGGAACGCTATAAGTGCTACAAGATGGGAAATTACGCCACGTTCGTGCGTAAGGCGGGGGTGTACGATACAAATGGATTGCAGCATAAGACTAGACCAGAGACTTTCTAATGAGGAGACACAGCACTCAAAAAATCCTCCATAGAAATGCATGGGGTTAGTTTGTAATGCCAATATAGCAGTCTACACATATCCCACCCCTTCCACAGCAAAAAAGTTGACATGTGAATACATTGTGCCAATCATGTGTTCGCCGCTGGAGCAAGGTTAGTGTCGTGAAGCCTTGCACACGCGCATTTCTGCTGAAATAGATGCCTGATAAGTGCCTAAAAAGCATTACAATATGGCTCCCAAGGGACTTGCCTAGAAGGACTTTTACTAGACTTGCAGTTTGGCAGGGGTTGCAGGAATGGGGGGCAGGGATGGGGACCCACGTTGGGGGTTGCAGGAGTGGGGGACTAGGGTTGTGCCGCTCGACGATATTATCGTCCATCATGATGGTTGACCGACATCATGATGGAAAGCAACCATCGTGATGCCACGCCCCCACATGCCAGGCACTAATTCCTGCTGTAACATAGGCCAAAACATAAAAAAACCTTTCCCTGGAAATGAAATTGAGCCTACTTTAAAGACTGTCAGCCAAACAGTTATCACTTAGCCTATTAGTCTTGTCTAGTCTTGTAAAACAAAAGACGTATAAGTCTACCGTCTTATTCAAATAATTCCTGATTGTAACGTGAATGTGTAATTGTCTTTTTGTACATGTCTCGCAGTAGGCCTATAGCCTACATTGAACATTGATGTAAAATATGTAGCCTAATGTTTTAGCAGAAAATAGTCCTAATGAATTATCATTGTTACGACTAGGACATTCTAGCGCTCTAATATTTTTGCGAGGCTACAGCACTGAAGCACCAAATGCGTCCTCCTCTTCCATGTTAAATTAAACAATTTCTTTTGTTAGTTATAGGATCAGAAGGTAGACTATCCGTCTTTCACTGCAAGGCTTGTATTTAATGCATTTAGCAAACACCCCAGACAGCAGGGGAGTGGGAAAAGATGACTTAAGGATAAATACAGAAATGATGCATAAATAAAGTGAAATCAAAAATGTCCCTCGTTTTTTTTCTTCACACAGCAACTTTTTCAGCAGGTTAGAAATAATGAGTTTTATTTTTAATAATAATTCATTTGTCCTTTAGACTTTGCTTTTGTCAAATAATTCTCCATTTGTAGCAATAACAGCCTTGCAGACCTTTTGACATTCTAGCTTTCAATTTGTTGAGGTAGTCTGAAGAAATTTCACCCCAGGCTTCCTGAAACACCTCCCACAAGTTGGATTGGCTTGATGGGCACTTCTTACGTACCATATGGTCAAGCTGCTCCCACAACAGCTCAATAGGGTTGAGATCTTGTAACTGGGCTGGCCACTCTATTACAGACAGAATACCATCTGACTGCTTCTTCCCTAAATAGTTCTTGCATAGTTTGGAGGTGTGCTTTGGGTCATTGTCCGGTTATAGGAGGAAATTGGCTCCAATCAAGCGCTGTCCATAGGATTTGGACATAGGAGGTTGCTAAATGGAGTGATGGCGTTCCTTATTCAAAATCCCCTTTACCTTGTACAAATCTCCCACTTCACCAACACCAAAGCAGCCCCAGACCATCACATTACCACCATTCTTGACAGTTGGCGTCAAGCTTCTCCAGCATCTTTACAAATGTATGATCTCAAACTTAGATTTGTCTGTCCATAACACTTTTTTCAAATTTCCTCTGTCCAATGTCTCTGTTCTTTTGCCCATCTTAATCTTTTCCTTTTATTGGCTAATCTTATATATGGCTTTTTGTTTGCCGCTATGCCTGGAAGGCCAGCATCCCAGAGTCACATTTTCACTGTGGACGTTGAGACTGGTGTTTTGCGGGTACCATTTAATGAAGCTGCCAGTTGAGGACCTGTGAGGCGTCTATTTCTCAAACTAGAGACTCTGTACTTGTCCTCTTGCTTGGTTGTGCACTGGGGCCGTTGTACAATTTCTCACATGGAATAGCCACCATTTCTCAGAACAAGAATAGACTGCTGAGTTTCAGAAGAAAGTTCTCTTTTTCTGGCCATTTTGAGAGTATAAGTAAGTATATATACTTTTTTGATCCCGTGAGGGAAATTTGGTCTCTGCATTTAACCCAATCGGTGAATTAGTGAAACACAAACAGCACACAGTGAACACACAGTGAGGTGAAGCACACACTAATCCCGGCGCAGTGAGCTGCCTGCTTCAAAGGCGGCGCTCGGAGTATAATCGAACCCACAAATGCTGATGCTCCAGATACTCAACTAGCTCAAAGGAAGGCCAGTTTTATAGCTTCTCTAATCAGCAATTCTCTAATTTGCAACCCTGTTTTTTGGAAACAGGGTTGCTAATGGTTGCTGATGAAACATTGCTCAGGTGAATATTATCAAAGTCAAAGTCTGCTTTATTGTCAATTTCTTTACATGCCAAGACATACAAAGAGATAGGTTACGTTTCTCACTGTCCCACGGTGGAGACAAGACATAATTTTACCAATTAAGTCCACAGACAAACATAACATTCAAGTAAACAATAAAAAGTAAATAAGAAGGCACATACAATAAATCAATAAATAAGAGCAGCAAAATTGGGTTGAAATTGTGCAATTGTGCATAGACAGTCAATATAGTAGTGTAAAGTCAGGCCAATAAATGGCTGAGGTAGTTCTGTTTGACCTAAGTAAGCAAGTGGCATAGTGGTGCAAGTTATGTAAGAGCAGCAGAAGTGTATTATCTATAATGGATCTTTGCCAGATTGTTTTTTTTACTGTTTATACAGTACTCATCCAAGAACTTCTCTTTCATCAGACATGCTGGTGCCAAAGTCAAACTTCTGTCTCCAACGCAGCTCAAAGTCATGTTTCCGTGGATTAATACTGATGGAGTGGCATTAGCCTCTTATGGTAAGCTTTGTGCTTCAAATATCAAACATTTTCAACCTAGTCTAAACACTGAATAGCCTCAACATAACTTACAAACATTGCTGTTTGTTTATATTTATTTTAGGTCTTGAGAATGAAGGCTGGTTTGACCCTTGGACACTCCTCTATGCTTTCAGACGCAAAGCGTTGTCAATGGGGGTTGAACAGTGCTTTGGAGAAGTCACAGGTTTGTACTTGAGAAAAGCCTCTGATTTTTTATGTTAATGTTTGTTTATGGTATTTGGCAGACACTTTTGTCCAGAGCAACTTACAATATCTAGGGAAGGGGAAAACACTACATTTGGACCTGTGTCCCTATTACAGTGGGTCCCAGTTAAAAATTGACACTTCATTCACGATCAAGGTGATTCACGCAGCTGGGTGAAATGTAAGTACAACTGCAGCCGCTTGGGGACAGCATAGTCCGCTGTGGCGTTCCACGGTCGAACGGGCCGGAGCATTGACAGCAAGGGCTGTGTTTGGCCGAGGAGTTTTCAGTGCGTTTCTCTGTGTTTTTAGCAGCCCCTGCAACATGCTAGTCCACTGTAGCCTATAAGCTTTGTACATAATGTTAAACATAGTTTTGGATTCAGTGGCAAGATTTCTTGATTGTACAGTGCCTGTCTCTCAGTAATGTTTTAAAATGAGAGCTTCGTCAGCTGGCAGTAGGCTACTTTGTCAGCAGTCTTGAGAAGTTTGCTTGCTAACAGAACATAAATATGCTGCCCAGAAACCTCGTGAATAGTTCTGATTTGTTTTACTACACTAACGAGGTTGAAATATAGCCTTTGCCTACAGCATCTCCTTAACAGTAATGTTAACAAAATGACAGCATTCATATGACAAAGGAAAACTAATTCGGTCACTCAAGACTGCCACAGCAACCAGTGTAGGCTACAGTCCTACCCAATAGGCCTACTCGAAGCAGCTATAGCGTTGTCTGACGGTCGAGTGGGTTAATGCACGTATTTCCAGAACAGGTCTGCAACTTTCAGGCAGTTCTGAGTTAGAATCTAGGCGGGAGTAATGATGCGACGGTTTTCCTTTAGAAATCTTTTTTATTGAATCGAAGATGTAGCCTACTACAGACATTCGATGAGGTGTTCTGCAATGAGTCTGGTTTTAACCCAGCTAAAAGATAGCCCAGTAAATTAACTAAACGTATCCCATTAGCAAACAGTTTTTCTGGGTGTAGGCTACTTTGAAACTTCTGCGGGGTAACGGGAGCATTTGTTTTTAACATATAACTTGCTACAATGATTGCAATACAAAAATATGCGCGTGTTAGTTTAGTTAGTTTTGTAATGTTTTGCACTTTTGCC